>NW_006399873.1:10584598-10597009 GCF_000299155.1 Elephantulus edwardii
ACAAAGGAGATTAATCAGAACTGACTTTGACAAGCACTGTGGCAATTGGACAATTAAAACAGACATTCGGATGGTGGGGAAGAAGAACAAACTGGGGAGGAGGGTAGAGAGAATGGTGCAGTAATGAAGGAATGAAAACCCAAAATCCCTGTAATGTTCATTAAAACTAATAAAATTTAATTAAAAAAAAGAAATTTAGCCTAAGGTTAGTGGGCCCGAGAGTCCTGCTGGGTTTTAAACCAATGTGTTTGAGCTGACTTAAACCCTAAGCAAAGGCTCAGAGTCACCCACTTTGGGGAGGAAAAGACAAGTAATACACATCAAACACAACCTCTTCAAGAAAAGCACGACCCCAAAATCTTCCCTTTACTTACCCATCCAGATCAGTATCCACAAGCATCAAAAAGCCACGCTTCCAGAATGGAGTCTTCCAGGCCTCTGCAGAACTCACTCCCTATCACTGTGGGGTTCTAAGCCAATGTTTTTGAGATAACTTAAACCCTAGGCAATGACTCAGGGACATCTGCTCTTGGAGGGGAAAGAGCAATAATACACATCAAATGACTCCCAAAATAGAACAACCCCAAAAACTTGCTTTGCCCATCTGGACAAGTGTGACTTTGCTGCTTCTGCATGCTCGTCTTGATGTTCAAGTAAAGGGAAGCTTGTTCTTATGGTACTTCCTGAAATTTTTCATTGTCAATCTATTCTTTCTAGTACACTGACTCAGTGTATTCCCTCCATCTTCTTTTGATGCTTTCTGGATCATTCAATATATTTCTGATAGCATGTTTCAATATTGTGACATAAGACTTAAATTTATTTTTCAGTTATTTCAGCTTGAGAAATGCAGAGCAAGTTCTTCCCTTTTTATTCTCCAATTCAAGCTGTCTAAATATTCCATTTTAATACTTTGCTTTGTCCTCCCAAGCTGTCCTTTGAAACCGTCTCTTCAGCTCTTTTACTTTGACATACATGTTTTCCTTTAGATTTGGTTTCTTGATATTACAGTGTAATATTTAGAATATCTTCTGACATCCATTTCTCTTCCAGCTATTCAGCCAGGCAGCTGTCCTCTAAAAATCCTTGCATAGTCTGGTGAATATACTCAGGGTTGCATTAGCTCGTCAAAATATGCAAATTGGTATTCTTTTGATTCCTGAGTCCTTGTTTTTTTGTCAATGACCTCGATGCAGCCTCATTACTATTGGCTTTTGTTAATATGTTTGTCATAGAAGCCGTCAAGTCTAGTATAACTCATAGTGAACCTCTGAACAACAGATCTAAACTCTGTGTTATCCCGTGCCACACTCACAATCTCTGACACACTCTAACCCATTGTGACAGTCATTGTGTCAATCTACCTTGTCTTCCCCAAGGAATAGCTCTTCTAGCAATATGCCCAAAATATATGAGAAAAAGCTTTATCACCTTTGCTACCAAGGATCACACTGACTTCATCTTCTCCAACACGTATTTGTTTATTCTTTGACAGTGCAGGGTATATTCAAAACTTTTCTCTAACACCACAATTCAAAGGCATGAATTCTTCTTCTCTCATCCTTAATTCATTGTCCAATGCTCAAGAAGTACTTCTTGAAACTTTTCAATATTGACTAGTTATTTTTGCTGTGATGACTCTGTATTACTTCCATACTCTATTTTTCTTATTTTTGTTGGTTTGCATATAATTTATTCATATACAGTGCAGGCATGTTTCATGTATGCAGATTTTTATGCAATCTTTCATTTACAAATTTTCGTTCATGTGCATTGTTCTTTATAAAATAATTCATATACGTTATATATTATACAATTAATAACCATTGATCTATGCCTATTTCCATGCCATCTTTTCAAGTCTCCACTGTTTCTTTCTTATCCCTTCTCCCTGCCTCTTCAGTCATCCAATACTTCTGTTTTCCTGGTGATTTCCTCCTCCCTCCTTTTTCTGCACCGTTCTCTTCTTTCCCTTCTCCTTTTAAATATTTGTGCACATTTTGTTCACTTATCCTTCTATATTTAGAATAAAGGTCTTATGGAGTATATATCTTTATGAGACTGAGTTCTTTCACTCATCATAATGCTTTCTAGACTGTCCCATGTTATATGTTGTTGTTGTTATGTGCCATCATGTCGTTTGCGACTCATAGAAACCCTATGTACAACCCCCTTAAAATCTGCTCTGTTTTCTGCCAATCACACTGTCTCTGACAATCCCATCCCAATTATCCTAGTCATTGAATCAATCCACCTCATAAATGGCCTTCCACTCCTGTGCTGTCCCTCCATCCTCCCAAGCATGATGTCCTTCTCCAAGGACCGGTCTCTCCTCACAACATGTCCAAAGTATGTGAGACGGAGCCTCAGAATCCTTGCCTCCAAGGAGCCACCCGGTTTAACCCTTTCCAGGACAAATCTGTTTGTTTTCCTAGCAGTCCATGGTATTCTCAATACTCTTCTCCAGCACCACAGCTCAAAGGCATCAATTCTCCTTCTACCCTCCTTGGTCATTGTCCAACTCTCTGATGTATAACAAGTGATTGTGAAGACCATGGCCTGTATCAAATGCACCTTAGTCTCCAGGGAGACACCATTGCTCTTCAGTACTCTGGAGAGGTCCCTAACAGCAGACGTTCCCATGGCAATGATCCTCTTAATTTCCTGGCTACTGGTGCCAAGAGTGTTGACTGTGGAGCCAAGCAAACTAAAGCTGTGTACAATCTTAATCTCTTCATCATCCAAAATCATTGTTCCTTAGTGATGCATAGTATTCCATTATCATGATTTCTCAACCAGGTAATTTGTTGATAAGCATTTGAGCTTTTTCATTTTATTGCTATTGTTGTTGTTGAGTGCCATAGAGTTGTAGATGACTCATAGTGACCCTATGAATAAAAGACCTGAACACTTGTATAACGTCATCATTTCTTCAAGGTCATAGAGTTTCCAGAAGCAAGCTGTTTGAAGTGAATGCCACTGTGCATATCTTTTTTCTTGTCTTGGATCTGATTTCTTTGAGATATATTCCTATTAGTGGAATAACTGGGTCATATGGGATTCTTATGTTCAATATTTTTAAAGGAAACACAAACTCTATTCTAGAATGTCATCTTCTTTTGAAGCTTCCTGGATCTTTCAAGATTTCATCTAGGTCGTATAGCCCTGGTGTGTCCACTTGCCATACAGCGGTAACCTGTGGTTGCTGTGAGGCTGAACACTGTGACACTGATGTATCAAATGCATTAATGGTGGGTTACCCATGGTGGACAGTGTTGGGTGGAGCTCCCCAATTAAAACAAGGTTGGAAGCAGGAGTGACATCCACTTCCATAATATCTTACCTTTGGAAAGCCTACGAACCTGGAGAGAGGATGAAAGACACAGAAGTGTTGAGGACTTTCCTTCATAGGGTTGCTATGAGTTGCCTGCGACTCGATGGTACTTAACAATAACAACAACAATTCATAATATTACAACTCAAGACTTGAATTTGTTTTTCAGTGTTTCAGCTTGTTAGAACCAAGTAAATTCTTCACATTTTAGTCTCTCTAGCACTTTGCCCATTTCTTTACAATATTTTGCTTTAGCTTCTCAAGCTGCCCTTTGAAATCTGTTCAGCTCTTTCCGAGATAAAAGTCTAGCACTGGAAGTTATTTTATTCAAGAATTTTTCTTTAAAAAAGTTCTTTCCATTGTCTGTTTCAATGCCATTCAAAATGAATACATGACTAGGTATTATTTGCATAACAACAGTTGGGGGCAGGGAGGAAATTATGCAACAATGAATGAACGGAAATCCAAGTTTCTGAAAACTTGTGTTAAAATACCAGTAAAAAATAAAATTAAAAAAAATAGAACTTTTCTTTTTAACCTACACCAAATAATACTATAGCACAAACTCATTTTTAACAGAGTTCAGTAGTATTTCTTACCTGGAACTAATATGCTATTTAAAAGACAGACCCAAAGTATTTAAGAGATAGCGTTAATGATGCAGAATTTTCCTCCAAATAAGTGTTGCTTCTCTTCTTTATGGCTTCACCTTCTTTCCCAGTACTTTATCAGTTGAACAGTTTTGCCAAGGAACTAGATCTATCATAGTAGTACAGCTTCAGAGATCAGACATACACAAGAATGACCTTTCCAAAGAACATTTAAATCTGACATAAAAATATGGTGCAGTCTAATTGCCACAGACGCCCTATTCTTAACAAAATATCAATGCTCAGCAAACCTTTCCATTGAAAAGAACAGATTTGTGATGTTTAGAACAACAGATGTTACTCGCTATTATATTAAGGAAAAAAACATAAAAGATAAGTATATTCACTTTTATAATATCTTGTGAATTGATTATCTGCAACTTCAACATATTTGGGTAAATGAAGCAAGTGGGATTTCCATACGTAGTATCCATTTATTGCTGCTTAGTCAAAACAGATACATCTCTCCCCTGTTGTAGTCATCATCCATGTAGCAAGTCAAATATTCACACTGAAGATTAAGCAAGAGTGAAAGGGTCAGGTATCATATATTAGGCATTAAGTATGCATGTGAGATCTGGGGAGAAGAGGCTAGGCAGAGCTAGAAATGAAGGGCAAAAGGAAAGCCTGTAAAGTACTCATATTGTACTGAGTCATTGTGCTACTTTTTCCACTGAATTAATTTAATTAGTCTCTTCCCAGTATTGGGCCTTGCTCTGAAATTTAAAAAGACACTGATGGAAGTATATGTCATCTCTCTGCCCCTACTAGATGAGCATTTTTTTCTGTTCTGTAATGGTGATTTGTCTTAGGTGAAAAATAGGATCACTCTCTTTTCCTATTGATTTCTGGAAAAGAAAATGCTTCCACCCAGCAGGCACTGCACTGTTATTTTTGTTATCACATTTCATGGAGCTGCACTCTTCTCTACGTAAAATTGGGGGGAAAAAGCATCAAACTCTTACTCATGCTCAGAGGTAGGAATGAAAATCAATTATCTAACAGATGGAAACACTTACATTCTATCTTTAAGAGGAAATTGTCTTTAAAATAGGATGTCATTTTCAATATACTGTATGTAATGTAAGTTTAAAAATTAAAATATACACTCACTTTAAAGGGAAAAATAGTAAAATGCAATTTTTATATCTAAACTTAAATTTTTATTGCTAATATATCCTTTTAAGCATCTACATTCATGTCCATTCAGTTTATAAATTAATAGACATGTTTTCATTTATAAACCTCAAATAAACTTTAAAAAATTATTATTTTCCAGTTTTGTACTTTAGATTTCTTACTCTTCCTTTATTCCTGACACAAATGTAATATATTCCCAATTTAAAAAGTAAATGTTGCTTAGAAGAATCAATTATTAAAGAGCTTATGTATAGTATTTTAAAAAATTTAAGTGTAACGATAATCTAAATGTTGATGATTTGAAGTCACTTAGTGACACTTTGGAAGAAAAGTTTTGTAATATATTTTAAGTAAGCTCTCAACCAATGATACTCTATTTAACATATAGCATTACCTAGATTTTCATGTGTTGAAGTTGCCTTGATGGCTAACAACAACAAGTTTTATTCAACCACAAATTACACATTTAAAAACAATTGCACAGTAAAATTGTCCTGCAGTTAAATTCCATTATCTTAACAAAAAATATAGAATTGCAATAATTATTTTTATATGAAAATAAAAAGTAATAATGTCATATTATCCCAGAAACAATGGGTGCATGAGGTGAAGGAAATAGGAAGAATCTTTTGTGAAAAAAATTCATTCAAACTCTGTTAATATATCAGAGTAATATTTAAAAAATTAAAAAGCTGGAAAAAAAAGCAAGTGCAGGTGTGAGTATGAAGATATTGAAGCTCTCCTATACTTATAGGGATGTAAAACTGTGAAACAACTATGGAAAGAAGTTTGATTTTCCTTAAAAAGTTAATTAACAAATCAAACATTGGGTATATTGGCACTAATGTTATGATACAAAATGTGTGATTGAAAAAATAGACATTGTGAACTTGAACTCAGATAATAAGTTTAAAAAGGATTATAAAATATTCTCTCAGTGATTTACTCTATATGCTGTTGTTATTATTGTTGTTATGCACTATTGCATCACCTGCGTCTCAAAGCAACCCTTTGTACAACAGCCCTAACTAATCTTTGCTCTATCCTGTGCCAATCTAATTGTGTCTGGCTCACCAACTCCTTAACCCCAATCACTGAAGCAATCCATCTCATTGAGGAATTTTCTCTCTTTCACTGTGTGCAAAGTATTGTCAGATGAAGCTTTGGATTCCTTACTTCCAAGGAGCAGCCTGGTCTCACCCACTATAGGTCGAACCTGTATAAGAAGAATTTAAATGAAATTGGAACATTATGCATGAATTAATAATTAATTTCCTTAACAGAAATGGTCGATTAAAGAATTTTAAACAAAAAATGTTGAAAACAGAAATTCCATTTCATCCAGTCATCCCACTACTAGTCATATATTCTAAATAAATGAATCATGAGTCAAATATATATCATGTGCTGTCTAGTTGGCTCCGACTTATAGTGACTGTACAACAGCTCTAAATCTTGCTCTATCTTGAGCTAAGTACATAATCTCTAATAAAAACAATTTCCCCATTACCCCTAACACTGTGTCAATCTGTCTCATCCAGGGTCTTCCTCTCTTGTGCTATCCCTCCCTCTACCCTTTCACACATGATGTTCCTCTTCAAGGACTGTTCTCTCTTTGCAATATGCCCAAAGTATGTCAGATAGAGGAGCTTCAAAATCGTTGCCTCCAAGGAGCAGCCTGGTATCATCCTCTCAGGTAGGGACCTGTTTGTTCTTTTAGCACTCTATGTTATGTTCAATACTCTTCTCTGGCACCACAGCTCAAAGGCATTGATTCTTCTTCTATCATCCTTAGTCATTGTCCAGCTCTCTGATGCATATCAAGTGATTGCAAACACCATGGTCTGGGTAAGGCACTAGTCTCTATACTGACATCATTGCTCTTCAGTACTTTAGAGATGCCCCTGACAGCAGATTTTCCTAATACAATTCATCTTTTGATTTGCTAGCTGCTGATACCAAGAGTGTTGGTTGGGAAACCAAGCAAGCCTAAGCTGTTAATAGTCTCAGTTTCTTCAGTCTCAGTCTTAATTAGATAAATGAAGGAAAAGAAAAAATATACAAACACAAAAAAATCTGGTGAAGGGTCACTATAAATTGGAACAGGCTCAATGATAGCAAATTTGAGTTTTTGAGACTTTAATCTTACTTTCTTATTATTGAAAAATTTGTGTATTAAGGTCTTAGAGTCATCTTGTTGTTTGGTGGCAAGGAGTTACATTGTCAGTCCAAAAGCTTCCAAAGTTTGAATTCACCAGCTACTCCTTGTGAGAATGAGGGGCAAACTCTTTCCATGTGGTTTACTACCTCTGAAAATCTAATGGAGTGTAAGCTATGAGACAGTTCCAACTTGACAGAGAACAGCAACAACTAAACATACACTCTCTACCACTTGTTGTTGTTGTTTTTAGGGGCCACTGAGTCTTGTGACTCATAGTGACCCTATGAACAATAGCTCTGAATTCTGTTCTCCCCTGAGCCAATCTCACTGTCCTTGACACACCTCCTCTCATTATCCCAGTTCCAGTGTCAGTCTATCTCATCCATGGTCTTCCTCTCCTACGCTGTCCCTCCACCCTTCCAAATATGATGTCCTTCTCCAGGTACTGGTCTGTCCTGACCACAGACCCAGAGTATGTGAGATATAGCTTCAACATCAATGAAACAGAGACATTCTTCTGGTACTCTTTGCTTGCAGCAAAGATCCATCTGACTTTAGTGATAATGTCTTTCGTACCATGACCTCTTCTAAATTTGTCCTGGATTTCTGGTACTTCTCTTTTCATATGCTACTCCAGTAATTTTTTAAATAATCTTCACCAGAAGTTTGCTTGCGTGTGACAAGTGATATTGTTAGATAATTTTCATGCTCTATCAGGTCATCTTTCTTTCAAAGGGGGACAAATATGGATTTTTCCAATCAGTTGGTAAACATGTCCACGGCACCACTTCTCTGTCAAAATATGTCAATTGCTGTCCCATCAGTTCCAGGTGTTTTGTTTTTAGCTAACTCCTTCAGAGAAGTTAGAACTTCCTTCTTCATCATCGTAGGTTCTTTATCATATGTTGTTTCATGAAATATTTTTTATTAAATTTTATTAGTTTTAATGAACATTTACGGAGATTTGGGGTTTTCATTCATTCATTGTTGCACTGTTATCTCCACCCTCCTCCCCAGTTCATTCTTCTTCCCCCCCCATGTCTGTTTTAATTGTCCAATTGCCACAGTGCTTGTCAAAGCCAGTTCTGATTAATTTCCTTTGTCAGTGTGTCCTTTGCCATTCCCTATCACTCCTCCCTGAGAGAGACTTCACCCTGATTCATAAGGAAAAGGGGATGGCGTATTCTCTTAGCTACTTCCTGCTGAAAAGGGACGCTGTGGGTTTCAGGGTGAATGTCTTCTCTCACTACTCTAAAGGGCCCCTTTGGCAGTAGGAAACACATAGACTATTATGGAGATTTATTTTGGAATTTAGATGCACTGTTATCAATTGTGCTTAGCCGTACATGTTCATATCCTTGAAGATGTATCATGGAAGTGTTGTAGCCTAGAAGATGCAAATTTAACTAACAAGTTAAAAGTGGATGAGTCAAAAATTGAAAAGCAATAATATTCTGAGTAGAGGTCCTAATAGTGGCACAAATCAAGTTACAGAGGTAAGGTGGTTCCATTGCCATCCTTACTCTAACTTAATTCTTTTTTTTAATTTAAATTTGTTATTAATTTCAGTGAAAATTTACAGATGCTTTGGATTTCTGTTCATTCATTGTTGTAGATTTGTCCCCTCCAAAGGCTCCCCCCCCACCAGACATTACCCTCTTGGAAAAGTAAAAGAAAAGATTCTTTCATTATTTTACAAACCCTCCCCCAGGTCCACTCCATGATGTAGCCATCGCTCTAGACTCCTGTCATGACAGAAATACCTAATCACATATCTCTTTTAGACAGTTTTCTCCCTTCTCTGTTTCAGTGCAGTATACATTATTGAACCCATCTTACTCAGTCTCTCCCCAACCCCAAGGACAGTCCCATTCTACAATAGTGGCACCATGCAATATTTGTCCTTTTGTGACTGGGATATTTCACTCAGCATAATGTTCTCCAGAGTCAGCCATTTTGAGTAATATTGCATGAGTTCCTTGTTTTTTAAAGCAGCATAGTATTCCATTGTGCGAATATACCACAGCTTCTCTAGCCATTCGTTTGTTGATGGGCACTTAGGTTGTTTCCAACTCCTTGCTGTTGTGAACAAAGCTGCAATAAACATGGGTGTGTATATATATGCTTGGGTGTCAGTTATGGTCTCTTCGGGGTATATTCCCAGTAGTGGTGTTGCAGGGTCAAATGGTATCTCTATTTGCAACTTTTTAAGAAAGCGCCATACTGCTTTCCACAGGGGTTGCACCATTTTACACTCCCACCAACAGTGAATAAGGGTTCCAATTTCTCCCCAACTTCGCCAGCATTTATTGCCAGTCAAATCTATTTGTACAGTGACTCTGTGTAGTCCTTCCATATATCCTGGGTTAGTCAATATTCTACCCATAGCAGAGCACCACAACTGGAGGCTTGCATTTGTTCTCCAGTTGTTTTAGCTTTAGAAATGTTGAGTGAGTACACGCCTTTTGATTTTCCAACTCCAGGTCTTTGCACGTATCATTATAATACTTTACTTTGTCTTATCAAGCTGCTCTTTGAAATAATCTGTTTAGTTTCTTAATTCCTCCCCCCCCCCTTTTTTGGCTTCTCAGTACTCTAGTGCAATATTCACAGTCTCTACTGACATCAATCTCAGGGTTTTTTTCCTTCCCTGTGTTTGCAATAGCTTCTTGCTTTCTATGTGAATAAAAGCCTTGATACCCTGTTCAACCTCATCTGGTCTTTGTTCATTAGTGTCCAAGGCCTTAAATTTGCTCCCAAGGTGATTTTTAAATTCAAGTAGGATGTACTAAAGGTCAAATTTTGATCTTTGTGGATTTTATTTCATTTTCTTTAGCTTTAATTTGACCTTTCATATGAAAGGAAAAGACATCCAGGTCTGGTTTTATCAGCTATTATTCCATGTCTCTAGTGAGACTTTGCACAGGTGTGGTCTATCTGATTTGTGTGTGTACCATCTGAAATTGGAATTTTTTTTCCATTTCCAAACCACTCATCTTGACTATTTTCTTAATAGCAGGGCAATAGTAGGATGTCTTTTCCTTTGTTCTTTAAAATTTTGTAAGCCTATCAATTTGATCAAGTCTAAAAAAATGATGTTCATCTACAAATCAAACTTAGAGTAAGTCATACCACAACTACAGAAAAGTCATAATAATTAAATTTAATTCCTTTCACAGAGGCATCTTGTCTTCAGGTTCACTAAAATAATGGGGAGGCGGGCTAGGTAGACAAGGATATAGTAACTTAAATTAGCTCACACAAATGTGATGGTTTAGCAAGTTCAAAATCTTTAGGTGAAATAATCGACTGGAAATTCCTATAGTCTTCTATCTCCAAATCCCGAAACATGAATGGTAAAATGGGAGGCAGTTCTGGTTAATACATATTTGTAATCTTTAAGCGAAATACTTATTTCAAGTTACAAATATTTGTTTTAAATAACAGATGTAGCCTTGGATATACTCACCAGTTTATGCCAAGAATTTTGGAAGAGAGCTAAGTGGCCAAGATGATCCAAGAGAATGCAGAAATTATTAAAGAATATCATTAATATCATATGTAAGTAAAATATTAGGGAGCTCTGCTGGCCTAGTGGTAAGGCACTGCATGGCAATCATGAGGGCATGCAGTTCGCATCCAAGGGCTGCTCTGAGGGAGAAGGATGAGCGTTCTCCTTCTGTGCAATTAACTGCCTCTGAAATCCCACTGGAGGGTCAGCTATGGGTTGGTTCCAACTTGGTGGTACTCAACAACAACAAGCAAACATTTCTGAAGAACTTCCAAAAATATTCAGAACAGTACACTGACAGAGAACAGCCAGAAGTAGAGTCTGGGTTTAGAAGAGTCCCTATCACCAAGGCTGTCATTGCTGATGTTACATGCAGCTTGGATGAAAGTAGAGTATACCAGAAGAATATCTATTTATGCTTTATTGATTATACAAAGACGTTTGACTGTGTGGATCATAACAAATTATAACATTGTGAAGAATGAGAATTCTAGAATGCTTCATTGTGCTGATGATAAACTTAAGCCTAAATCAAGAGGCTCTTCTCCAATCAGAGCAAAGGAAACCTATATAGTTTAAAATCTGAAAAGGTGTGTATCAAGATTGTATCTTTTCCCACCCCTATTCAATCTGTATGCTGTGAAATTCATTCAAGAAGCTGGACTCTAGGAAGAAAAATGTGCAATCAGTATAGGAAGACTCATCAACAACCCATGCTATTCAGATGATACAAATTTATTTTCTGAATGTGAAGAGGACTTGAAGTACTTATTAGAGAAGATCAAAGACTAGAAATTTCAATATGGATTACATCTCTACATCAATAAGCAAAAGTTTTCATCACTTGTCTGATAAGTAACATCAAGAACAATAGGGAGAGGGTTGAACGTGCTGATGATTTCACCTCCATTGACTTTGAAATTAACACTCTTTGTACCAGCAGTCAGGAGATTAGGTGATATATTGCATTGGGACAGATTGAAATCAGGCACCTCTCCAAATTCCTAATGAGGACCAATGTCAGATTGAGGACTAAAGTGCTCCTGATTCAGGGTATGATCTTTTCCATAACTTTCTGTGTTTATGAGAGCTGAACAGTGAATAATAATGACAGAAGAACTGTTGACTTTGAGCTGTGGTGTTGGAGAAGAGTACTGTATATTTCATGAACTCCTAAGATATGTCTTGGAGAAACTGCAATTAGAGTGCTCTTTAAAGGCAAAGATGACAAAGCTTCTACTCATACATTGTGGATATCTTGTTAAAAGAGGATGTTGTTGTGGTTGTTAGGTGCCGTCGAGTCATTTGTGACTCATAGCGACCCTATGTACAACAGCCCTAAACCCTGCTCTATCCTGTGCCAATCTCATTGCCTCTGAAAAACCCATACTGATTACCCCTGTCACAGAATAAATCCATCTCATAGAGGGTCTTCCCCTCCTGCGCTGTCCCTCCACCCTCCCAAGCATGACGTCCCTCTCCAAGTATCCGTCCCTCCTGGCAACATGTCCAAAGTATGTCAGACGAAGCCCCAGAAACCTTGCCTCCAAGGAGTAGCTTGGTTTAATCCTCTCCAAGATGAATCTGTTTGTTTTCCTGGCAGTCCATGGTACAT
>NW_006399873.1:10599604-10615109 GCF_000299155.1 Elephantulus edwardii
CAGAAAATATCTTCCATTGTCCAACCCATGATCTGACAGCTTGTATCTTAAGCTTTCTTGGCTTCTGTGATTACAAACATGTCAACTGCTGACTTTTTTTCTTTTGACCAGTGTCTCTTAAGTTTAGTTGTACTGTCTCCAAGGGAAGGTGACGTGTCCTGTAGAACTCCTGTGTAGATTATGTTTTTTTTCTTGCCCAACGGCCGCAGGCCTGAGGGCCCCCCGGTTTTTCTGTGTACCTGAAAGATGCTTCTTTGCTATTATCTGAGGTGACTTCCCCCGGTGCGCAGCTTCCAGGCTTCCCTTCCGCCCAGGAGCACGTTCTCCCGCCGGTTAAAAGAGGATAGTCCTTGAAAATAGACATGCTTGGAAAGGTTGAGAGTAGGTGAAAGAAAGGAAGTTCCTCAATCATATGGATTGAAACAGTAACTTATACAGTGTTCTTGTTTGTGTCAGAAATGATGAGAAAGCACAAGACAATGTTCTTATCTGTTTTTCTGACATTAGCTATGAGCCATAGTGGACTAGATGGCATCTGACAAGAACAAGAAGCAGCAGCAGAATATACCTTGGAAAACTTACCTTTTGTTCTTAAGAAATTTAATTGATTTGATAAGGCCCAACCACATTATGGAAAGCAATCTCTTGCTATTTAAATCCAACTTTTGCAATGACATGTAAACATTATTTTTTCACAATAGATGAATATTTGACCAAAGAATTGGGAATCATAATCTAGCCAAGTAAAAATTAACCATCACATACAATTAATCATCACATTATGATTATGTCCACTAAATATACATACTTAACTTATTAATATACCCAACTACATATACTACTCATAGATTAAGTTATTGGTGAATCATCTTGCTAACTATGCCTTTTGTGAATAAAAAATATTCATTAATAGCACCTATTGACTTATCATTGGGATAATGGGGTACGTGTATTGGAGACAGTGAGATTCACTCAGGATAGGACAGGGTTTAGAGCTGTTGTACATAGGGTCACTATGAGTAACAGGCTATTTGATGGCACAAAACAACAAGAATTTTCTGCTAGTAAGAAATTTTATTATTTTTCCCTAAATAAATTATGCCATTTACTTGATCATTCATTTAATCATTCATTGAATACAATTAGAATAGCATACTTATTATAAAATGTAATCAAAATTTTTGAGCAAAGGTAAAACATTTTCCAACTTATTTCACTGCTTACTGTGGTTGCTTGCAGAATATTCAGATCTCTAATGCTAATTCATCCTTTTATTAATGTGAATTACTAATGTGATTAATTTTTTTCTGTTACTCTTATTTACCATAATTGAGATATAAAAAATGAAATTATAATCTTTGTTATTGTTTTTAGGTGACATTCAGTCTACTGCAAGTATTTGTAACCCTGTGATTAACAGATCTGAGACTTGCCCTATCACACACTATCCTCACCATCTCTGCTCTGCTCAAGATCATTGCTATAGTCACTGTGTTAAACCATTTTGTTGAGAGTATTTACCTCTTTTTCTCTGACTCCCTAGTTTCCCCCAAGGATTGACTTCTGAAAGCATGCCCAAAGTGTATATTTGTTGTTTCTGAGAAGTAAGCTGAGTATTATGGTTAGCACAGGAATCCAGAATTAAGGTTGCATAGAGAAGTGTACTCAGGGCGGGGGATCGGGTAAAAGGGATGGAGGAATGGTATACCAATGAAGGATTTTTTTTTCTTTTCGGAGAGGGAAGCGAACTGGTAGGGAGGGTTGGGCAAGGAGAAAAGTGTGGCAGTGAATGAATGGAATCCAAAATCTCTGTACAGGTTTATTAAAATTAATTAAAAAAGAAGTAAGCTGGTTGTAAATGATCCACAATAGACTTAAGGGGTTATTTTTTTTTTCACCTACTACATGGTTAATTCAATACCCATAAACTATCAAAGTCATTTTTCAGAGATAGAAAATGCAATTTGCAAGATTATTTAGAAAGGAAAGATCCCCTGAATAAGCAAAGCTTTTCCTGAAAAATAAAAATTAAGTAGAAGGCATACCATTGCTTGATCTCAAAACATACTACATAACCATAGTAATGAAAAACAGCATGGTGTTGGTACAATGACAGACAGTGAGACCAAATTAACTCATCTTCCTATGGTCACTTGTTATTTGACAATGAAGCAAAACAATCAAATGGGAAAATGACAGCCTCTTTTTTGTTCTTTGGACCAACCATGAGATGTTCAGTACTTTCCCCAACACCATAATTCAAAGCATTGATTTGTCTTCTGTCATTCTTTTTCCTGGTCCAACTTTCAGATGCATAGAAAGTAATTGAAAATAGCATGGCTTGAATCAGACATATCTAAATCTTTAAACTGACATCTTTGCTCTTCAGCACTATGGAGAAATCTTTGATAGTAGATTTCCCCAGTGAAACTTGGCTTTTGGTTTGTTGGCTACTGTCACTACACGGTGTTTATCATGGGCTCAAGTAAAATAAAGTTGTCACCTCAATTTTTTTCTCCATCTATCTAAGAAATGTGATTGGAGACTGCAGAAGCAGCTGAACACTGTAAGATACACACTCTTATCCTTTGGCAAGGGCCAATGGGAATGTTTGCTTGGGAATGATTGTGGAATGAATGACCTCATGGAGATCCTTGCATTTAAAATGTCATTGGGTCCTAGGGCCTGTGTCTTGTTATATTGTGGGGGAACATTCTTCTAAGTCATATGACATTCTTCTGTCAAATTGCCATACTGAAGTAATCTGGGTTTGCGGTGATGCTGAACCTTATGTGTTTAGGATGTCAAATACCATAACAGTTGCCCATGGTAGACAGTGTTTGATGGAGCTCCCAGTTTATGATAGGTTTGGAAACAGGAGTGGCATCCACTTCCTAAATCACATGCCTATGGAAATTTTATAAACTTGTTGAAATGATGGTAGTTATAAAAAGACTTCTGTTCATAGGTTCAAGGTTGCTATGAGTCCTGATCAACTCGATGGCAATCAACAACAACATCATAATGCGACCCAACAGAGTGTGGAAATTATTCAATATCACTAATATCACACACTAGTTAAACTCTGCTGAAGATTATCCAGAAATGACGGGAACAGTACATTGACAGAGAACTACCAGAAATACAAACTGGGTTTAGAAGACGTTGTGGCACTATAAACATTATTGCCAATAACAGATGAATCTTGGCAGAAAGCAAAGAGTACAGAAAAATATTTATCTGTGTTTCATTGACTATGCAAAGGCATTTGACTATGAGGATTACAACAAATTGTGTCTAATCTTGAGGAAAATGAGAGTCCCAGAACTCTTGATTGCATTTGTGCAAAACCTATAATTGGATCATGAAGCAATCCTCAGAACAGAGCAGTGAAACACTGCACGGTTCAAAATCAGGAAGGAAATGCATCAGGAATGCATCCTGTCTCCATACCTTTTCAATCTGTGTGCAGAACAGATCACTCAGTGAAGGATCCCTGAAGGGTTAATGGCAATAGTCTGCTGTACAAGGAAATATTCCAGGGACACCTGAGGCCCTTGAATGTGAGGGACCCTTAGAAAGGTGGGGGCTCAATGCGGCCCTGGTCTTGTTCCAGGAACTGCTCTACGTCAGCACTCTTTGGGCCATTTACCCCTAAAAGGTTAAGCACTCTGAGTTAAGCACTGAAAGCTATGGAATGTTTCCAGGGATCGAATGTTGGGGCTGCAAACTGACTTGGCACAGCCCCTGGAACACTTTGTGTCAAAAGCCTTTTATCTGACTTAATTAACCATTGACTTCTTGAGTCAAAATATAGTGAGAGAACACAGAGTCTTGGATAGTCAAAGATAACTTGCTTCAGTCAAAATATTTTCTTTTTTTCTGTACCTTGAAAAATGTGTACGTGCACAACTGCGTATGCCTTTTCCCTGTGCTCTTTTTAGTAACTGTTTTACAATAAAGATGAAGTTCAGCTCTAAACAGATGTTATTTGCTTGATAGAGGTGTAGCCTTTCACACTCAGTCATCTTTTTGAGTCTCTGCCGTCTGTTACCCATGGAGCC
Organism: Elephantulus edwardii; assembly: GCF_000299155.1. Classification (NCBI taxonomy): domain Eukaryota; kingdom Metazoa; phylum Chordata; class Mammalia; order Macroscelidea; family Macroscelididae; genus Elephantulus; species Elephantulus edwardii. The sequence goes on from NW_006399873.1 coordinate 10,603,669, forward strand.
AGAATGTCAGAAAATACAACTCAGGAAGCAGGTCTTTATGAGAAGGAATTCCACTTCAGAATTAGAGAAAGACTCATCAATATCTTATGTTATACAAATGACACAACCTTGCTTGCTGAAACTGAGGAGGACCTGAAGTACTTGCTGCAGAATATCAAAGACTATAGTCTTTGGCTTGGTTCCACAGTCAACACTCTTGGGAGCAGAATCCAGGAAATTAAAAGGTGCATTGCCATGGGAAAGTCTGCTGTTAGGGACCTCTCCAAAGTATTGAAGAGCAATGGTGTCTCTCTGGAGACTAAGGTGTGTTTGATACAGGCCATAGTCTTCACAATCAGTTGTTATGCATCAGAAAGTTGGACAATGACCAAGGAGGATAGAAGGAGAATTGATGCCTTTGAGCTGTGGTGCTGGAGAAGAGTACTGAGAGTACCATGGACTGCTAGGAAAACAAACAGATTCATCCTGGAAAGGGTTAAACCGGGTGGCTCCTTGGAGACAAGGATTCTGAAGCTCTGTCTAACATACTTTGGACGTATTCTGAGGAGAGACCGGTCCTTGGAAAAGGACATCAAGCTTGGGAGGGTGGAGGGACAGCGCAGGAGAGGAAGACCCTCTATGAGACGGATTGATTCAGTGACGGGGATAATCGGGATGGGAGTGTCAGAGACAGTGCTATTGGCACAGGACAGAGCAGAGTGTAGGGCTGTTGTACATAGGGTCGCTATGAGTCACAAGCGACTCGACGGCACATAACAACAATAACAACATAGTTTTCAATATGGATTAAAGTTCAACATTAGGAAGGCAAAGATTATTACTACTGGGCCAAATGGCTCCACCACGAAAAATGGAGAAGAGAGTGAGGTTATTAACAAAAATACAGCTTGCTGAAATCCATAATCAACACTTAGCACCAGCAGTCAGGAAACCAGAAGATGAGTTTCATTGAGAAAATCTGCTGTCAAGGATCTCTCCAGAGTTCTGAGAAGCAACGATGCTAGTCTAGAGAGTAATGTGTGTCTGATCCAGGCAGGGTCTTTGCAATTACTTTGCAATGCATCAGAGTTGGACTATGACTAACGATTACAGAAGAAGAATTGATATCTTTGAATTGTGGTGCTGGAGAAGAGTCTTGAACAAACCATGGACTGCTAAGAAAACAAATAAGTCTGTCTTGGAGAGGATGAAATCAATTTTCCCCTTGGAGGCTAGGATTTTTATTTCCATCTCACATATATTGGGCCAATCCTAGGACCAGTCCTAGGAGAAAGACTACTTCTTGAATGGTTCTATGTCAAACAATTATTTTTGGTATAGTGACTCTATTTACTGCTCATATCTTTTTTCAAGATCATATGTGGATTTACAACACACAAGATTTTGCCCTTAGATACCTTCAGTTTTGCAACTTGAGGATTATATTTGTTCTTCTGATTCTTCAGCTTAAGAAACGGTAATGAGATTTTTCCATTTTAATTTTATAAATTCAACTCTTTACATATTTCTTCATAATACGTTCCGTAGTCTTCTCTAGTTGCCCTTTGAGATCTTCCATTTATCTAATTTATGTCAGCACTTTTTTCTCTTTGGTCCAGTCCCAGCTAAGTGGGTGTGATGGGTGGCATCTCCATGGCGGCTCCTCTTGGTGGCAGTCAGGCAAGGGAAGTTTCTGGGGTCTTTTGCCTTGTGTGTTACTGTCATTTATGGCCTTCAAAGGTGGGTGGGCAGCCCTGAACCCTAGAGTAAGAGTAATTAAGGGTGGGCTTGAGCCAACAGCATAGAGAGATAGACAGCGAGTAGTTGGCCTAGTGGACAGAAAGCCATGCTCCCAAGCCAAAGTTGGGTAACTCTACTCCGTGGCCCTCAGGCCTGCCTTTAATTGTTTCTGGTGAAACATTGTTCTAGGTCATGTAACCCTGGTATTTCCACTTGCTGTAGATAGGTAACTCATGATTTCTGTGAAACTGAATACTGTTACCCATGGTGGACACTGTTTGGAAGTTCCCCAATTAAAAAAAGCTTGGAAGCAGGAGTGACATCCACTTCCACAACAGCTTGCCTCTGGAAACACTATGAACCCAGAGAAAGGACGAACGTTTCACAGGAAGTGTCCAAGACTTCGTTTATAGGGTCTCTAGGAGTCGCCTGCGACTCGTCAGCACTTAACAAGACAACAATATGGTCTTCTCAATTATAGTGCAATTTGTAGTCTCTTTTGACATTAATTTTGATGTTTTCTTTCTCCACTGTCTTTGTAGTGACCTTTTGCTTTCTTCAGAGGTGTTAGCCTTCTAATCACTCCACAACAATACTGATCTTCAATCAATAGTATTCAATGCATCAAATCTATTCTTGAGATTGTTTTTTAATTTAGATGGAATAGGCTAACTCAAGGTAGTATTTTGGTTCTTGTGACTTGTTTTAATATTCATTACCTTCCATTTGAAATTGTGCATGAATAAACATTGAGTTATTGTAGTCATTATATGCCGTTGAGTCCCCTGTGACTCATAGTGACCCTATGTACAACATCACTAAAGCCTGCTCTATCCTGTGACAATCTTACTGTCTCTGACACACCAATCCCCATTTCCCCAGTGACTGAATCAATCCCTCTCATCAAGAGTTTTCCTCCCCTGCACTGTCTCTCTACACTCCCAAGTATGACGTCCCTCTCCAAAGACTGAACTCACCTTGTAACATAATCAAAGTATGTCAGACGAAGCTTCAGAATCCTTGCCTCCAAGGAGCAGCCTCTTTCACTCTCCCCAGGATGAACCTGTGTGTTCTCCTAGAAGTCCGTGGCATACTTAATACTGTTCTCCAGCACCACAGCTCAATGGCATCAACTCTCCTTCTATCATCCCTAGTCATTGTCCAGCTCTCTGACGCACAGCAGGTGATTGTAAAGACCATGACCTGTATCAAGTGCACCTTAGTCTCCAGAATGACATTGCCGTTCCTTAGTACCTTGGAGAGGTCTCTGTCTCTGACAGCTGACTTTCCAAATATAATTACTCTTTTAATTTCCTGGCTGCTGATATCAAGAGTGTTGATTGTAGAGCCAAGAAAACTGAAGCTGTCAAAATTTTAATCTCATGCTCGCTTCGGCAGCACATATACTAAAATTGGAACGATACAGAGAAAATCAGCAAGAAGTGTTCCATAAAAAAAAAGAAAATGTTAATCTCTTCATCATCTATCATGATGCTTCCCAATGGTAAGAATCTTTGTTTTCTTGTTGTTGCGCTTCAATCCATGTTGAAGGCTAGCTAACGCAGCAAGCATTTCAGGTCCTCCTCAGTTTCAGCAAGCAGGGTTGTGTCATATGCATAACACAGATTGTAGATTTTTTTCCTTTTTCTTTCATTTTTGTGATCTGAATGAAAGATTACAAGCGATATTCTTTTTTTATTCAACAAGTCATATACTTTTAAGACATTGCCTAGAATCTCTTTAAGTATCACAATTTTCCAACTTCTTCCCAGTAACTTAATTTCAAGTAACCCTCCTAGACTACCATTAAAGATTTTATCCCTGGAAAATATTTCTTTTGTTGATGTCCTTCGGCTTAAGGACTATCAGAATGCCTTTTAGGTACTAAAAATTTCTCTGTAGAGAAAACAATTAATATTAAAAGACTTTTATTTTCTTATATCAGGCAATGTTAAGAAAATTTTAAAAATAGACAAATATAAGCAAAGATATTTCTAAGATATAGTCATAGTTTATTAACACTGTTTGGGCTATTAAATAAATGAATAAAAGAAACTTGCTATTAAGGACATAAAGAGAGGAAAAATGAAAAAGATCTTTTTTTATGTTTGAACATTATGTTGCCACTCTAAAAACTTTATAAGGTAAAAATTAAATGGCTGTATAAATGAGCATAATTATCTTTCTGTGGGGCTTCTACTTTATGAACTATGTTTCATTAAAAAAATAGTGTGCTTTCAATAAGAATATTAAGCAAAATAAAGTAATCAAAGGTAAATAGAAATAATAGTATTTGACAAATTGACACCAGGAGGAAATTTGTCATAAAATGTCTAATAATGTTTCCCAGAAAATTTTAATCACAGCAACTTAATACTATGTCCTGAGGAGGACTACTTGTTTTAATTGTTTATTTGAAGTTAATGGTGTATCTTGAGGCAAATGCAATTACAATCTGACACTTTAATCAGTATTAGTTTGTTTTCCTCCCTTGCCACTGCCAAAAGGTAGGTCAAGTTTCTATGAAATTACAGACATATCTATAACAGGGTACAGGATATTATTTGAGACTGTGAACTATTCATATTGCTAAATATGTATATAAATTCTGAGTTAAAATATAATTAATAGCCTCTAAAATTATTTTTTTCACTGAAGTCACTTTATACCTTGGTGTAATTAGCTAACTTTCTATTGGAAATTTAATTCATTACTTAAATTATAACATTTGCAATTTACGCTTAAAAATATTAAATATATAGCTGCTGTTGTTCTTAGGTGCTATGGAGTTGACAATGAATCACAGTGACCTTATGAACAACCGATATGAATGTTCCACTATCCTGCACCACCCTCACCATCTCCTATATGCCTAAGACCATTGCAACAGTGATCAAGCCAATTCATCTCATTGAGAGTCTTCTTCTCACTCTCTTGTCCTCCAAATTTTCCAGTAAGATGTCTTTTACTAAACAGTGACTCTAACTCACAACATGCCCAAAATAAGTGAGATGAAGTTTCACCATCTTTGCCTCTAAAGAACATCTTAATTCTCATCCTCTAAAAGAGACTTGTTTTATCTTTTAGCAATCCATGAGTCAATATTCTTTTCCACCATCATGATTCAGGTGTAATGATTCTTCTGTCATCTTTATTCATTGTCCAGCTTTCTGACGTAATTAATAATGTAGAACATTCGAAAATACCATGGTTTACATGAGACATTCTTTAGTCTTTAAATTGGCATCACTGTTCTTCAGAACTTTGGAAAAATTATTAACAGAAAATTTTCTTAGCACAAGACTGCTGCTACCATGAGTGTTGATAGTGGATAAAAGGAAAAAGAATATGTGCAGTGAAAATACATAGATAAATAAAATTTTAAGAATTATCCAGTAATAACTGACTTATTGCCTCTTGTCTAGTCTATTTTCATATCAACACTAGCAAATCTGTAGTCAATTCTGTAAAAAAAATTCCTAACCACAAATGAAATTTTTTTGATCCTATAATAGTGTTTTTTCTTGATTTTTTACAAGATCTTCTCCAACCTACAAGGGTAATTAATGAATAAAAGAACTTTCTGGAGCCCAAATCACAATATAAGAGGAATGGCTGCAAAAAGAAATGGAAATTAAAGCAGCAAATGGTATCTTAATGCTTAAGTTTGCATTGCTTTGATTATCATGTAAATTATGTTTGATTTCCTTTAATGTCCAGTGAAATTATTACTGTCTGAACAATGTTTAAATTTTGTCTGAATAATGTTTAAGTTTATAATTGAGCTATTGACAATTTCTGGATTTATTTTCTTGAATATTTTCTAAAAAATATATTGTTATTTTTATTATGTGCCATTGAATCTACATAATAAGCTGCTGTTGTTATGTGGTATTGAGTCACAATCTACTCAAACCTGTCCCTCCAGTGGATTTTTAGAAGTTAAAAATTACACAAAAGGAGATTACCCCTCTTTCTCCATTGAGCGTCTGCTAGATTCTAACTGACTGACTAGTGTAACTCTTTATTCACTAGGGCTTCAGAGTTCTCTGTATAATAAGTAATAGTTGTTGTTGTCGTTCACTGTTGAGTCAATACCAACCCATCAATGACCCTCTAGAGGCGTTTCAGAGGCAGTCAGTCACATGGGAGGAGATTGCCCATCCTTCTCCCATGCAGCAGCTGGTAGTCTGGAACCACATGCCTTTGGAATTGCAGTGCAGCTTCTTGCCACTAGGACACCAAAGCTAATAATATTATTAATTAGCAAATTGATTCCATTAATGTCAAAGCCTATCATCATTATTTAATAAATATCTACAAATTTGTTTTGGGTATTTTCAAATTTCTATGTGTGTGTTTTGACATGGATCTACAATAGTTTTCTTCTTCAGACCTATGATACGATTGTATTTTGCTCTTCTGGTTGTTAATAGATGCCAAAGAGTCAATTTCGTCTTATAATTGTTAAATTAGAAGCCATTATAACATAGCTTGCATATACAGAACATCTTTTTGCCACCATAGAACACCTTTGTAGTGTCAAAGAGATAATTTATATATCCAAGCCATGTTGGAAGGGCTTTATAGCATTGAGGATGTTCATCCAATAAGTATGCCTCTTACAGAGGCCGTGACAGAGAAGTCCAGGACAGGAGTTCTTCCAACATAGACACCTTATGCAGGTTTGTTACTAGAGAACGTGGCAACCATTGATGAAGCTTTACCAGCTCTATTGATATGACTTTCTCTTGAGGATTTTAGAGATACAAGAACATCAGGGTGATGCAGAGGAGACTATGGGCAAAAGATATTCCCTCGCAGTGTGAAGATTTTTAGATGATTACTCAGGAATGGGATGGATACAGTGGTCATTGATGGAGTTGGACAAAGGTTTGAAGTCAGTACTTCATGAGATTGGATGGGCAAGTGAAGGCTCCTTCTGTTCCCCTAACATCAAGAAGGTAGGAACAAGTTCATTCTACTCATCCCAACTATGAAGTTATTAACAGTAATTAACAGGGGGCCCCACCAGGAATAACTTGAAGCGGAAGTTCAGCTATTTGATCAAGATGCGGATTGAGAGGAAGGCCAAGGTCTTCTGGTCCAAACCCCCGTAGGGGATCTCAGGCTGTATTTGCATGTGTAGACAAAATGATCTGCTGATGAAAAGCCCTTGTGATTTTGGACTTTTGTACACAAGAGCACAATGTATTGTAATCCTCAAAGGTAGTGATAGTATCTTAAAAGAATGTAAAGTTGTCCTAGGAGGATATGGGAATGCAACAATTAATGAGATTAATGTGAAAGTCTGGAAGATTGCATTCCCTTTACCTGAATATATTATTGATACAGATATTATGTCTATCTAACTGGGGACCACTCCCTCTACAAGATATTGTTAAACTAAAGGTGTGTTGTGTAAGTCTGCCCTGAGTCGAGAGTTGACTAGACATAGTAAATGGCAATCTTTATAATTTCTTTAGTCCACTCAAGGTGTTAATTTGAAACAATTTAAGATTTAGATGGGGTTCTGAGTGATAGCAAGCTATAGGATAAAATATAGGAAGCAGTCTCACTCTCAATACCTCTAATCCCTTATGATCCACATTCATATATGATACCAGACATACGTATCACTTGTGCTTATGCAGATTTTATAGTAAAAACCTGGCAAGTTTGCCCTGTGTCAGCCACTGAGATTCTGGACTAAAACGTATCTTGATGCTATTGCATGATGCACGCCATTTGAAAGACAATTACTTGCCCACAATCAGGCATTGGTTGAGACTGCTTCAATGACAGAAGGACATAATATTATTACGATACCTGAAATACCCATTATGTCTTTGATAATATCGGAGAAACACTCTAATGAAGAAGGAGTTTCCTCAAACAGTTCTCTGGTAAAATGAGAACAGTTTACCCAGGAACAAGCTACTGGAGAATGCAAGACCGTATCAACTATATACAAGAGCAAGTAACCTCTTTTGCATTGGTACTACTCTGATACCTCAGAGAGGTTGACAGTTCCTACTACCATAGGGATAGTGCCCTGTGAACAACTTCCTACTAATAAGCAAAGGACTATTTGGTTCACAGATGGAAGGGTAGCAGATGGGAAGACTCTGATTAAGGAAGGCAGGTATCAGTCTACACAACGGGCTGAATTGCATGCTCCTCCCAGCAGTTAATAAGGAATTGGGCAATGGTAACAGTTTATGTGTTTGGATTTTTAATGATTCATGAGCAGTGAATAATAGTTGAGATGTATAATAGAGCAAATGAGTTGTGGAAAGTTGAGCTTTAAAGGGATACCAGTATGGTGCATAAACCTATGTAGCGGAGGAACTCAGGAGGTAGACTAGAGTTGTACATGTCAACACTCATCAAAATAATAACCTATCAGGATCAGAGGATGATTTGAATCAGCAGGTGAATATGTTTGTGCACTCCCTTGAGGTGGCCAACTGGATCTATGAAATAAATGGATGGGGGGGGTTCTACAACAATGAAGAGATGAGGTGACACAAGACATAAACCTCTTTCTCCCTCTGAGGAAAAAAAAACAAAAAAACATCAAACGCACCAATAAAGATTTCTGTGCTTACCAGCAGGAGAGAAAATGGTTGAGGATGACTGATTCCCAGAGTGGAAGGCCCTGCAGATAGGTGACAAATTCATTATAGCAGACCAATGATACCAGTGTCACCAGGTCCTTACAAACAGATACTTACTCTGGACTTGACTTGGCATATCCTATAACTGATATAGCCAAAAATACCATTAATGGGCTGGAACAAAAGATACTATACCAGTTTGAACCATCAAGTTATATTTCCTCAGATCAAAGAACACACTTTATAGCCTACGGAGTGTGACAATGGGCCAAGAAACATCATATTAGATGGGCATATCATGTTATTTACCACTCATCTGATAGAGAATGGGAATGGGTGACTTAACATTTTTTTATCTAAAACAGCTGGGAATAACAGTATGACAAGCTGGCTCACATATCTTCAATAGTGTGTGCTGACACCTGATATGAAAGGAGCTAAATAATGGGAGTTCACCACTGGAGAGGTTGCTATGTTTCTCAGAGTTCTGGGTAAGAGTGCTACTGTACAATTTTTCCCTACATCACTTGAAATGTTTTTTTTTCTTTCTGTCAGATGTTGCTGTCCCAGGTCCAGGGCTACATCTATTGGTACCAAAAGCCGGAATGATTCCTGACCAAAAAACTATAACAAATCACATAAATTTTTATGCAAGAATTCCCGAGGATCTGATGAGATGGATAACACTTTCACTCTATCTTTCAGAGGTAGGGTTAATGGTGAATATTACTGTGCCACATGGTGACTGACAAAGCCCACCGGTATTGTAACTATGTAAACCTACTAACTATAAATGGAAATAGCATTTGCAGACTGATATTACTACCTGCAGTCTGGACTGAAACAGTAGCTGAACTTGATGTCCCTTCCCAACATGGAAAAATTTGGGTAAACTAATACTAATTGAAAAATTAGAGGAAGGAGAAATAATAGCTCAGGGTAAAGGAATAAACAAATGGATCATGCAGCAAGGTCAACATTATGTTAAAATTTCAAGAGACTGAGAACAAGACAATATGTTTCTTCAGCTAAATGTCTGAGATCAGAAAAACAAAGCCAAGATACCCTTAATGGTTAACATTGAATGTGTTAAAATTTACATGTTTATTTGAATGTACTTGATGGATACTGATGTTTATTTTATTTTGTAATATAAGGATATATTATATATATTACATATATATGTAATTATATTACATATATTATATATGTGTTATATATATTACAACATAAAATTAATGTACTTTACAATTATAAAAAGAATAACATACAGTAAAAATGAATACTATATTTTAGAATGATGGGATATCTTGTATTTAGAAGAAGCACCCAAGCTCACTAATGGTAACCGGATATACCAAAAGGGGAAGATTTGTCCTGGAGAAATGCTTGAAAGAAAGAAAAGGGCATGGAGTTTATACTGGGGGAAAATTAAGCCCCCAAGAATAATGAAGGGATTTGCATTTGAATGGACTTTTAGATTCACCTTGGACTTTAAGTGAAGAGGTTTGCATTTGGAGTCAAGAAGCAAAGAATAGGCTGAGTCTGAGCATGTTCCATCCACACTGTTGATGCAGCATGCTTAGATGTGTGGATAAGAGCAAAACGGTTATTGGCTCGAGGGGCACAGTCTCATAAGAACCAAAAAAATGTTAACTTGGCCCCATGTGGTGGCTAATGTTAAGGTCTAGAATTGCTACCTAGGTTGTATCTCTCCTAGGAAATAGAAAGAAAATGATTATGTCTTCATTGATGCAATAATCTTTCTAGCAGGAACTTAACAGTGGTTAACCCAGGAAGTCATTCCCGCTCCAGTAAATTATACAAGGCCTTAGGTGGGGCTGGACTATTTGGGAGGCTTGGCTTTATGAGGAGGATTGTGGCATCAAAACTGGAGAAAGACTCATCAACAACCTACATTATGCAGATGGCACAGTCTTGCTTGCTAAAACCTAGGAATATCTGAAACATTTGTTGCAGAAGGTCAAGGACTATAGTGTTCAATATGGATTGAAGCTCAACATTACGAAGACAAATAATCTCACCACTGGGCCAATTGGTAACGCCATGAAGGATGGAGAAGAAGAGATTGAGGTTGTTAACACAGCTTACTGGGCTCCACAATCAACACTCTTGACATCAGCAGTCAGGAAATCAAAAGACAAATTGCATTAGGTAAATATGCTGTCAGGGTATCTTTTTAGAGTACTGAAAAGCAATGATGAAAGTCTAGAGACTAGGATGTGACTAATCCAGGCTGTGATCTTTGCAATTACTTGCTATACATCAGAGAGCTCGAAAACAACCAAGGATGACAGAAGAACTGATGCCTTTGAGTTATGGTGCTAGAGAGGAGTCTTGAACATGCCATGGACAGCCAAGAAAACAAATTCCCTTAGGAGAATTTCAACGCTCTCTCTCACATACTTTGGGCATGTGGCCAGAAGGGACTGGTGCTTGGAGAAGGACATCATGCTGGAAAGGGTAAAGGGACAGCACAGGAGAGAAAGGCCTTGAATGAGATGGATTGCTAGAGTAACTGGTGCAATGAGGGTAGATGTTTCAGTGAGATCGGCTCAGGACAAGGTAGGCTTCAGAGCTGTTGTACATAGGGTCACTATAGATCATAGAAAAACAACCATGAACAAGATTAGAAATCAATAAAAGCTTTGCCCACCTGTGGGCCTGAGGTTTCTGTTTTCTCATTTTCTACTGACAGCATTCAGTAAGGTTTGGGTTCACCCCTGTCTTTCCAAGAATCCTTTACGCGTTTCCTTCTTTCTTTTTCACCTAACTTTTTTGTGTGGCCTGCTTTTTACTAGCTATGATCTGTTTTATTATTTTAATAAAATTTTTTTCATTTGTTTGGTTAAATAGCCATTGTGTGTGTATTGGTTCACTTAACAAGTCACCTCAACCCATCCTTTCTAGAAAATAATAGCAAGTGATGAATAGATAAAGAGGAGAACTCTGGTTATGGCAACTTTCAGTTAAGACTGAGTGAAGAAACCAATCGGTCTGAACACAGGGAAACATATGGCCTTCTGAGTTTTCAGCTGATGCCCATCTTGACCTGTTGTTGTTGTTGTTGTTGTTGTTGTT
>NW_006399873.1:10615699-10631532 GCF_000299155.1 Elephantulus edwardii
TTAACAATCTCAATCTCTTCACCATCCATCCTGATGCTGCCAGTTGGTCCAGTGGTGAGAATCTTTGTCTTCTTGACATTGAGCCTCAATCCATACTTAAGGCTGCAGTCCTTGACCCTCTACAGCAAGCAGCTCAGGTCCTCCTCAGTTTCAGCAAGCAAGGAAGTGCCATCTGCATAACACAGATTGTTAATACATCTTCCACCAATCCTGACACCACACTTCTCATAGAGCCCAGCCTCCCGGATAATCTGTTCTGCATACAGATTGAAAAGGTAAGGAGATAGGACACATTGCAGGCATACACCTTTCCCAATTTTGAACCATGAAGTGTTTCCTTGCTTTCTTCTGACAACTGCCTCTTGGTCCAAGTATAGGTTTCGCATTAGAACGATCAAGTGTTCTGGGATTCCCATTCTTCTCAGAGTCAGCCACAGTTTCTTATGTTCCACAAAATTAAATATTAAAAACAAATATTGACATCTTGATATAGTCACTGCTAATTGGAGATGAGCTGGCCAGAACCAAAACAGATAAAGATCTTTCATGCTGTGAGTTAGTGTTAATTGTTGCAATATGATGGCTTATTCTTGACTGGCCTTTGTTTATGGATGTAGACATTAAACTGTCTAACTAGAATAGACGATTCTTCAGAAAAAGTAATATACTTCTTTCTTCAGAGTATTGGTTTGAAAACTTGTTATGCACTGTAAAGTTGTTTGCAACTTATAAAGACACCATGGACAATAACCCTGAACCTGTCCTAACCTGAGCCAATCTCACTGCCTCTGACACACCTGCCTGAATGTCCCAGTTACTAGGACAATCCACCCCCTCTAGGATCTTCCTCTTTTACTCTGTCTCTCCATTATTCAAAGGACTTCTCCCTCCTGGTAAGTGGTTTGCATTTTAGAATTTTATAAATTGGCTATCTAAAGTGGGAGAGATTAAGTTATGAGGCATGAAATTGCTGGTTTCATGCCTTTATGAATAGAGATAGTTCTTAATATAATATTCAGAGGAGAGTTGATTCAAGTGTGAGGGTTGATGGCTAGATAAGCAGGGTGTGTTTTTCATGGTGTCAAAGGTTTATCTTTTACAATAGATAATTATTAGGTGTTATTTTGTGCTAAAGTGTATTTATCTATTAAACTATTGCAGGTTGGATTTAGAAGAGGTCGTGGTACTAGGGATATTATAGCTAATGTAAGATGGATCTTGGCAAAAAGCAAAGAATACCAGAAGAATGTCTATCTATGTTCAATTGACTATGCAAAGGCTTTTGACTGTGTGGATCACAACAAGCTGTGGCTGACTCTAAGAAGAATGGGAATCCCAGAACATTTGATTGTGCTAATGGGAAACCTATACTTGGACCAAGAGGCAGTCGTCAGAACAGAGCAAGGAGACACTACATGGTTCAAAATCAAGAAGGGGTTTAGTCAGGGATGTATTCTGTCTCCATACCTTTTCAATCTGTATGCAGAACACATCACTCAAGATGCCGGGCTGTACAAAGAGGAATGTGGCATCAGGATTGGTGGAAGAATCATCCACAACCTGCGTTATGCAGATGACACAACCCTGCTTCCTGAAACTGAGGAGGACCTCAAGCGCTTGCTGCAGAAGGTCAAGCACTGCAGTCTTCAATATGGATTGAAGCTCAATATCAAGAAAACAAAGATCCTCACCACTGGGCCAATTGGCAGCATCAGTATGGATGGTGAAGAGATTGAGATAGTTAACAGTTTAAGTTTACTTGGCTCCAAAATCAACACTCTTGGTAACAGCAGCCAGGAAATCAAGAGACGAATTGTATTGGGAAAGTCAGCTGTGAGGGACCTCTCAAGAGTACTGAAAAGCAACGACGTCAGGCTGGAGACTAAGGTGCACCTGATCCGGGCTATAGTTTTAACAATTATATGCTATGCATCAGAGAGTTGGACAGTGAATAGGGTTGATAGAAAGAGAATTGATGCCTTTGAGCTGTGGCGCTGGAGAAGAGTGCTAAATATACCTTGGACTGCTAGAACAAACAGGTTTGTCCTCGAGAAGGTGAAGCCAGAATGCTCCTTGGAGTCAAGGATTCTGAAGCTTCATCTGACATACTTTGGGCATGTTGCAAGGAGGGACTGGTCCTTGGAGAGGGACATCATGTTTGGCAGAGTGAGGGGCGGCGAAGGAAAGGAAGACCTTCGATGAGATGGATCGATTCTGTGACTGGAGTGGTAGGAATAAGTGCGTTTGAGATGGCTAGGTTGGCCCAGGATAGAACAGCATTTAGAGCTCTTGTCCATAGGGTCGTTATGAGTCGCAAGTTACTCGATGGCACATAACAACAACGACAACATTGTATTTATTAAAGTATTGTATTAAGAAGAGAAGATTACAGTAGGATACAAGCGCACCCTACTAGTTGTTGTTATGTGCCATCAAGTCACATGCATATCATAGCAACCCTATGCACAACTCTGAATCTTGTACTATGCTGAGCCAATCTAATTGTATCTGTCCTTGTGGTCTGAGTAAGTTCACTCAGCATAATGCTCTCCAATCCCTCCCACATTAAGTAGTAATTTCCAAAATGATATTTCCTGTGTACTACATAGTATTCCATTTTATGAATGTACCACAACTTCTCAATCCATTCATTTGTGGTTGGACATCTTGGCTTCTCCCATGTTCTTGTGATGGTAAATAATGCTGCTAAGAACATTTGTGTACAAGTTTCCCTTTAAGCCTCAGTTCTCATTCTCTTGGGATATATTCCAAGCAATGGAATAGCTGGGTCATATGGAATTTCTATGTTCCGCTTTTTGAGGAAGTGCCAAACTGACTTCCAGAGTGATTGTTCTATTATAAAATCCCACGAACAACGTAAAAAAGCTCCTATCTCACCAAATCCTCTCCAACATTTATAACTTGCTGTCCTGTTAAACTTTTCCACTGCTCCTGGAGTGAGATGATATTTAATTTTGGTTTCGATTTGCATCTCTCTTATTGTCAGTGATTTGGAGCATTTTTACATTTGTCTGTTGGTCATTTGCATATTTTCCTCTGTGAAAATTCTTTTTATCTCTTTTGGCCATTTTGTAATTGGTTTATCAGTCTTTTTCTTGTAGATGTCCAGGAGTATTCTATAAACTTGCATTATAAGTCTTTTGTCTGAGATGGTATTGTCAAATCTTTGTTTCCAATCAGTAAGTTTTTGTTGCTGAATCTTGGGGAGGAAGGGAGTGTCTCTGGCCAGCACAGATTGCCCATTTTCCAGAGAGGTGCAAGACCCCCAGTGGCCTTTAATGTGGAGTAGAGAAAGCTCCCCTGTGTTTAGCTGTACTGGCTTGAGAAAGTTTGCCACCTGGGAAGATGGCTGCCGTGTCTTTTGAGCTTGGAGTGGTCTGCATGAGGCTGAGTTTCTCCTAACCAATCTGCATGTCCCACGTCTGTAAGTCCACCCTATCTGGTCTTCCTGTGTTTATATAAGTGCACAGCAGATCCAAATAAAACCAAGCTGGATTGACTCTCTGATCCCAGAGTGGTTTATCTCCATCCTACTTACTCCCATCAGGGTGTCACTGTTAAGTTGCTGACACACAGACAGTGACAGGTTTTCTTTTCACCTTGTTGGAAAAAGATTTTCATGAACACAGGGATTTAATCTTTAGAAGGTCCCATTCATCAATTTTATCCTCTTCAGATTGGACATTTCTGGCTGTGTTTGGCAGTTTCTTTATGGAGAACTTTAAACCAGGTGACAGCTTGGAGACAAGGTTTCTGAAGCTTCATCTGACATATTTTAGACATGTTGCAAGGAGGGGCCAGTCCTTGGAGAGGGACATCATGCTTGGAAGGGTGGAGAGACAGCACAAGAGAGAAAAAACCTGGATGAGATTGACTCAGAGACTGGGGTTAGGTGTGTCAGAGACAATAAGATTGGCACAGAATAGAGCAGGATTTAGGATTGTTATGCATAGGGTCACTATGAGTTGCAGGTGACTTGAGGACATTTAACAACCCCACAAACAACAACAACTATAAATACACTCTCAAATCAGGTAATATCCATTCTTCCAGAATTCCATTGAGCTTTGGTTACCATCAGAATTCAAAGCAAGACTAGGAATGCAACCCAAATTAGCATACTGATGAAATGAGATGGATTGGCATGGGGCCTTTTGAATCAGACAATCAACAGATCTACTATGCCAGAAATGAAAAGATAAAAATGGGTAGGCTTCTTAGTTAAAAATACCTTTCTAGATCCATCTTGAAATACAATGTTGTGAATGACAGAGTAATAAACATACGCATACAAGGAAGTCTAGTGAATACCACTGCAATTAATATATATGCACCAACAAGCAGTGCCGAAGAGGAGGAAATTGATGATTTCTACAAACTTTTGCAGTTAAAAATAGGTCAAACATGAAACAAAGATGCATTAATAATAATGGTAACTGGAATGCAAACATTGAGAACATAGACAAACTAGCAGTTGGAAATCAAACTTGGTGACAGAAGTAAGGCTTGGGATAGAGTAATAAGATTTGGTACAATAAGCGATTTTTTCATTGCAATACCTTTGATGAGAAACACAGACTATAAACATGGATTTCACCTCATGGTTTGCACAGGAATTAGATTGATTATGTTTATGGAAATAATAATTGGAACTATTCACTATCAGCTATGAAAACTAAGCCAGGTGATGATTGTGGAAAAGACTATCAACTACTCATATGCAAGTTCAAACTAAAGCTAAAAAAAGGTTAATTCATAACCACAGAAGCCAAATTTGACCTTGAGTTTATCCCACCTGAATTTAAAAACCATCTCAGGAACCAGTTTGAGGCCTTGGACACTAATGAACAATAAAGACCAGATGAGCTATGGGAGGATAATAAGAATATCATCCATGAAGAATAAAAACGGTCATTAGTAAAGACAGAAGAGGAAGAAAGGATAGAGGTATTACACTAGAGAGTCAAGAAGCCAAATCAAATGGAAGAAAGTAGGAAGTTAAAGAGATAAACAGAAACTTTCAAAGGGCAGCCCAGCCAAACAAAGCAAGGTATTATAATGAAATGTGCAAAGAGTTGGATTTGGAAAATCAAAAGGGCTGAATCTGTTTGACATTGCTTAAGCTGAAGGAACTAAAGGAGAAATTCAAGTATCCTTGAGTAAAAATACGTAAGGATGCTATGGGTCTAATACTAACTGAACAAGGAAGCATTAAAATAAGATCAAAGGCATACAAAGACTCACTGTACCAAAAAGAATTGGCTGACACAGAATTCCATGAAATAACATATGATCAAGAGGCAATGGTGATGAAGGAGCAAGATTAAGCTACTCTGAAAAAATTGGCAAAAAACAAGGCTCTGGAAATTGATGGAATACCTATTGACATATATCAACAAACAGATGCTGCCTTGTATGCGCACACCAAATTGTGCCAAGAAATCGGGAGAACAACTACTTGGCCAATTGACTGGAATAGATCCATATTTATTCAAATTTTTTTAAAGGTGGAAATAAAAATGTGGAAATAACCTAACAGCATCACCAATATCACTTGCAAACAAAATCCAACTGAAGATTTTCCAAAAATGATTGAAACAGTACATTGACAGAGAACCATTAGGAATACAAGTTCGGTTTAGAAGAGTCCATGACACTAGAGACATTACCGCCAATGTCAGAAGTATCTTGGCTGAAAGCAAAGAACACCAAAGAATATTTGTGTTTCATTGACTATGCAAAGTTATTTGATTGTGTGGTTCATAACAAATTGTGGCTATCCTTGAGAAGAAAGAGAATTCCAGAACACTTGATTGTGCTCATGTGAAACCTTTACTTGGACTAGGAAGCAATTCTCAGAACAGAGCAAGAAAACACTACATGGTTCAAAATCAGAAAAGGAGTGCATCAGTCATGGTTCAAAATCAGGAAAAGAGTGCACCAGGCATGTGTCCAATCTCCATATGTTTTCAATCTGTCTATGGAACAGATCATTTGTAAAGCTGGACTTTAAGAAGAAGAATGTGGCTTTATTTTGGAGGAAGTCTCATTAATAATATGCATTATGCAGATGACACAACCTTGCTTGCTGAAAGTGAGGAGGGCTTGCAATGTTTTTTACAGAATATCAAAGATTGCAGTCTTCAATATGGAATAAAGCTCAACATCAAGAAGACAAAGATTCTCACCACTGACTAGGTCAATTGACAGCATCATAATAGGGGGAGAAGAGATTGAGGTTGTTCACAATTTCATTTTGCTCAGTTACACAATCAACATTCTGATGCCAGCAGTTAGCAAATCAAAAGCAAAATTTTACTGGGAAAATCTTTCAAAGACCTCTGAAAGTGTTAAAGAACAATGGTGTCAGTCTAGGGCCTAAGATGTGCCTTATCCAAGCCATGGTCTTTGCAATTAGTTACTATACATCAGAGAGCTTTTCAATGACTAAGGATGACAGACAAACCGATGCCTTTGTATTGTGGTGCTGAAGAAGAATATTCAGTATATTGTAGACCTCCGAGAGAACAAAACCAAGTTTCTTTTTGGAGACAAAGGTTTTGAAACTCTCGCTCATATATTTTGGGCACATAGTCAGAAGGGACCAGTCTTTGGATAAAGACATCATGCTTGGAAGAGTGGAGTTACAGTGCAGGAGAAGAAGATTACAGATGAGATGGATTGACACAGTGACTGGGGTAATGGGGGCAGGTGTGTCAGAGTTGGTGAGACTGACTCAGTATAAGGCAGGATTCAGAAATCTTATAAATAGGATTGCTATGAGTCACAGGAGACTGGTGCCAATAGTGTTGACCGTGGAGCCGAGCAAACTGAAGCTGTGAACAATCTCAATCTCTTCGCCATCCATCCTGATGATACCAATTAAGACTATTTAGTTAAATAATATTGTCATTTATACCTGGAATAGGATAATGATTCAGCAATATTATGATCATATAGAAAAGTATGAAAGTTTGATATAAAATAGGAGTGGTGATTACACAATATGTTATTTTTATGTGCCATTGAGTTGACTGTGACCAACAGTGACTTCATGTACAGCATCTCTGAATTCTACCCTGTCCTGAGTCAGTCTTACGAATTCTGATACACAAATCCCATTGCCCCAGTCACTGTGTCACTCCATCTCAGCTGTGTTCTTCTTCTCCTATGCTGTGCCTCTACCCTTCCAAGCTCCAAGGACTGGTTTCTCCTGGCCGTGTGTGTGTGTGTCTGAGTGTCTGTGTCTGAATATGTATACTTATATGTATATATATAAAACTATATATGATATGTCACTAAATTGTAAATATGAAATACATTCATATCACCAGTTATATTACATAATTTAAGAATTTTTTAAATGAAAACTGTACATACAAGAGAGTACCAGATACAGAGAAGAGCAAGTATAAACAAATTCAAGTAAAAATTCAATTGCTGGAGAGTTGGAATCAACTAATAGTCATCCTTCCAGAGGATTCTCAGAGGCTGTAATTTACTTTTTTGTAATTTTTTCATCCACAAGCAGATGTCAGTTTAATGGACCTGCTAGATTTAGCTCACAATGAGCTGGGGGCTGTGGGTCCATTGGTTTGTAGTCAACCAGCATTTTTGGGTGTACTTATATTTTAAAAAGTAGTAGTACTGGACTAAGTCTGCCGCTTGAAGGCTCCTTAGAAGGGGTTGGATTATGGAAGAAGGTTTCTGGCATCTTAATGAAGGTCACTTATAGAACCTTTGGAAGTTTTTTGGGTTTTGGTTCTTTTTAGGCTTTTTTTTTTCATCCACAAGTGGGTGTCAGCTGATTTGACTTGCCAGATTTAGGTAACTCTGAGCTAGGGACTGGGGATCTCTTGGTTTGTAGTCTTGAACTCGTGTTAATTGATTTGAGGATGAGCATATTTTTAAGTGGTAGAGCAGTTGTCTGTCTATTTGCTTTACTGAAGTAACTTGGGGTTGCTGTGATGCTGAACATTGTGTCACAGGGGTGTCAAACACCGTAATGGTTACCCATCGCTGACAGTGTTTAGTGGAGCTCCCAGACTGATTCAGGTTTGGAAGCAGGAATGATATCCAATTTCTAAACCGCATGCCTCTGGAAAGTCTATGAACATAGAGAAATGATGATAGTTGTGGAACAGGGTTCAGGTATTTTGTTCATAAGGTCACTATGAGTCATACTTGACTCGATGTCACTTAACAATAACATTCTAAAATTTTAAACTTCACAATTACTTGCTCTTCATCAAAAAGCTGGAAAATGACTAGGGGTGAAAGAAAGATAATTGACTTTTTGTGGTGCTAGAGAAGAGTATTAAATATACCATGGATTGCCAGGAGAACAAACAAGTTCATCCTAAAGGAAAAACCTTGTTGCTCCTTGGAGGCAAAGATTCTGAGGCTTTGTCTAACACACTTTGGGCATGTTGCAAAAAGGAGCTAGTGCTTGGAGAGGGATATCATGATTTTAAAGGTGGGGGAATAGCACAAGAGAGGAAGATCCTCAATGAGATGGGTTAATTTAGTGACTGGGGTAATGAGAGCAGGTGGTTCAGAGACAATAAGATTGGCACAGGATGGAGCAGGGTTCAGGACTGTTGTACATAGGTTTGCTATATTCACAAGCAACCCGACAGCACATAACAGCAACAATGATAGCATGCCTACAGAAAGATGCCATTATAGTGCATTGCTCAAAATTCCATAGTTCAAATTCAAATTTTAGTCTACCAGACAAAGATAGACAGTCTGCTTCTGTAAATATGTAAATCCTTGGTTACCTGTGGGAACATTCTACCTATCTTACTGGATTTCTTTTTCTTAGAATTTGCATAATAGCAGGAGGGTTCAATTTCTTTCTGTATCTATCTATCTATCTATCTATCTTTCTATCTATCTAATCTAATCTATCATCTATCTACCCTTTTTTATTTTCCTAATACACTTCCCCTCCTTTTCTAAATCCAATTATAAGTTTTTAATTTATACTATCATTTTTGTGCTTTTTTATTAATTTCAGTGAATATTTACAGAGATTTTTTATTTCTATTCATTCATTGTTGCACTTTTCTCCCCACCCAGCCCCCCCCAGTTCACTCTTCTCTTTGAAAACTAAAAGAAAATTTCCTTCATTGGTATACAATCCTCCCCGCAACCCCCCACCCTATACTATCAAACTTTTAACTATCATCTTCTTGAACGATTTTAAAAAAATTTTAAAAGTAAATTTTCAGATACCATTTTTTTATTGTCATTTTCAGTTTCATTGCCATTGTGTCTTGCTTAATATTGTCCAAAATCTACTAGAACTGTACATCAACAAAGAAATACCAGTATATTTTAGCAGAAGCTGTCATTGTAAATGCTAAGGACAGCATTGAAAATTTCAGATGGGTCTTGACTAACAGCAGAGAGGAAAATAACAATGTCATTTTGTGTTTTAGCAACCATCCAAAGGCTGTTTGAAATGAAAACAAATCATGGCAAACATTGAGAAGAATGGAGATCCTAGAGCATTTGATTGTTTTGACATGAAATCTGTACCTAGACCAGGAAACTTGTCAGAACAAAGCAAGAGAAAACTACATTGGTTGAAATGAAAAAAGAATTATGTCAGAGATGTATCCTTTCTCCATAACTCTTCAATCTGTATACACAGAAGAGCGTTCAGAATGTGACAACAGGATTGGAGGAAGATTTATCAACAGATTACATTATGCAGATGATACAACCTTGCTCACCAAAACTGAAGAGGACTTGAAGTATTTGTTGCAAAAAAATGCAAGGACTGACATCTTCAATATGGATTACATCTCAACATAGAAAAAAAGATCATCACCACCTAGCTAATAGACAGTATCATAATAGATGGAGAAAAGATTAAGGTGTTTAATGATTTCATCTTGTTCATATCCACAATTAGTATTCTTGGTACCAGTAGTTAGGAAGTCAAAAAGTTAATTGTTCTGGTAAAATCTACTATCAAGGGACTTTCCAGAATGCTAAAGAAAGATGATGTCAGTTCAGAAACTAAGGTGTGCCTGATCCAGTTCATAGTCTTGTCAATTACTTCCTATGCATCTGAGCACTGGACAATGACTAAGAATGACAGAAGAATTGATGCCTGTGAGCTGTGGTACTGAAGAAAAGTATTGCATATACCATGAACTTCTAAGTGAACAAACAGGAACGTCCTTGAGAGGTGAAACCAGGTTGCTCTTTGGAGGCAAAAAGGTTGAAAGTTTGTCTCACATACCTGGGAGAAGGACATCACGCTTGGGAGAGAAGAGGGGTTATCGCAGAAGAGGAACCCCCTGGATGAAATGGATTGACACAATCACTGTGGTAATAGGGTCAAATGTGTCAGATGTTGAGATTGACTGAGAACAGGTAAAGTTCACAGGTATTTTTCTAGGGTCACTAAACTAAAAATCACAAAATCATACGTTTACTTACAAATCTTTGTGTGTTTTAGCTACTCTATAGGAGACAAAAGAAAACTCTTTTTTTGATGAGATCAGAGGACAATGTCAGTGTGTTTTTGAACAGTGAAATAATCAAGGAATAAAAGATAAAAGAATAATATTACAAGTATTAGAAAGCATATGAATAAAATCATGAAGTCTAAATTGTCAGACTGACTTAGGAAAATAAAATGTTATTATATGAGCTAATAAAGAAGTTAAATTCGTATTAAAATATTCTGGTGGTTTAGTCCAAAGAAAGTTACTCTGCTCACCCAAAGGCTGCACTTCTCCGCTGGGTTGAATCCATCTTTCACTCTGTTGAAGAAAAATAGACAATCTCCTATGTGATTTACAGCCTTGAAAACTTACTGAAGGTCAGCTGTAAATCAGAAATGACTCAATGGTAATGAATTTTAAGTTTGAAATTCATATCAATTAAGTTTATGCCGAGGTATAAAGGTTTGTTTTCCACACAGAATATGGATTTATTCTCTCCATCACCTTGAAAGTCTGGCGCTATCCATCAGAGAATGTTGTATGAGACTTCCCACACACTTACTTTGGGTGCACCATCAGAAGGGACCAATCGCTAAAGGAGAAACTACTTTTGGTAAATTGTAGGGCTAAAAATAAAATTATATCCACTGCTGTCAGGTCATTTCTGACTCATAGTGGCACACCATTGGATTCTTGAGTCTCTGAATTACATAATGACTGTAGTAAGTGACACAAGCAAAGCAAAACTGTAAAGATGGTGCTGGATCCAGAATTGTCTCATAAACTCATCATGTGTTGGAACCAAACTAGCCACGAACAATAGTAAATAATTGCCTAAAGAGTGTATTAAAATTTTAATTTTGAAAGTTTGTTCTTAGAGTGACCGCCTCTACAGGAATCAGTCCTCTTACTTAATCCTTAGAGGCAAGGATGGAGAAGCCTTGTGTCACATACTTTGGGCATGTTACCAGGAATAACAGTCCTTGAACAAAGACATGCTACTGGATCCTAAATAAGATAGATGGATTGACAAAATGACTGTAATAATGGGCCTGAGCATCTGAGTATGGTAAAGATTGTGAAGATAGCACAAGAATAAAATTTTAATCTGTTGTCCATAGGGTCACTAAGGATTGTAATGGACTTGATAGCACATAACAGCAACAGCAATACAACTGTGAGCAGCTTTGTTTCCTTATCTGCTTTTTTAAAGTGTGAAGGTATAATATAAAAGGTTTTCTTATTTTAATACTGATTTATTTACAAAATTCAAATACATTATTTTTGACACAAGATCCTTGCCATTTCCTTCACCCCCCTCAACCATACTCACCCCTGTGCACCCACCCTCCCTACCCGCCCGCCTTGTATCCCCATACTCATAATACAATAATGTTTTCCCTTGTGGGACTGAGTTAGTTCACTCAGCATAATGTTCTCCAGTCCCTCCCAAGTTAGGTGGTAATTTCCAAAATGATTGTTCCTGCATGCTGCATAGTATTCCATTGTATGAATGTACCACAACTTCTTAATCCATTCACTTGTGGTTGGACATCTGGGCTGCTTCCATGTTCTTGCGATGTTGAATAACGCTGCTATGAACATTGGTGCACAAGTCTGTGTTTGTGCTTCAGTTCTTATTTTCTTGGGGTATATTCCAAGCAATGGAACAGCTGGATCATATAGAATTTCTATGTTCAGCTTTTTTTTTCTTTTTTTTTATGTTCAGCTTTTTTAGGAAGTGTCAAACCGTTTTCCAGAGGGGTTGTACCATTTTCCAATCCCAACAAAAATGTCTTAAAGTTCCTTTCTCTCCATATTCTCTCCAGCTCTTATTGTTTGCTGTCAAACTTTGCCACTACAACTGAAATGAGATGGTTATCTCATTGTGGTTTTGATGAGCATCTCTCTTATTGTTAGTGATTTGAAGCATTTCTTAAAAATAATTCATTATTACATTTATAAAAGCCACCAATTCAATCTTGGCATATGTAATAAGATGTGTACATTTCTGCCAATGAACTGATAATTTTGCAGGATTGCCCTTTCTTGTGACATGAAGTTTTTTAAATAAAGAATAGGAGCAAATATATTTTTTCGAAGAAAAGGTGAAATACTAATAAAAATTATTACTTAATCCACCATTTTGTGAACTTCAATTGGAGGTATAATTTTAAGGTATCCAGGTTGTCTACATAGCACAGTTATTATCTCCGCTAATAACTAAAAATTTGCCATTTCAGGACCATCCATAGTCAACTTGGAAGAAGTGTTTGCGTATTTTCTTCTGCAAAACCACAACCTTCATATTACTAGTAAGTGTAAAACAAGGTGTCATCATGAGTAGAAGATAAGTTTATGGTGATGGATTTGGGTTTATGCCTTTTAGATTCAGTAAGGATATTTTACAAAAGACAGTCAGGCTATAAATGTCATAACTAATTAGAAATTTAATAGAGTGATCCTGAGAAGTTACCAGCAGGTTGACAAATATGTAAGCTTCTTATTACATATGCCAAGATTGAAGTGGAAGCTGTTATAAATGTAATAATTTCATTTAAATTTCTTGAAACAGTAGTTGAATAAAATCAAAGACTGCAGCCTTCAATATAGATTATATCGCAACATCATAAGAACAAAATTCTCAACACTGGAATTACAGACAGTATCATGACAAACAGAGAAAAGATTGAAACTCTCAATGAACTAACCTAACTTGGATCTACAAACAACATAATTGTATCAGCAGTCAAGGAGATCAGAAGACATACTGCATTGGTAAAATCTTCAATCAGGGTCCTATTTTAATTACTGAAGTGAAAGATATCAGTTTGAAAGTATGACTTCCTATGCATTTGAGAGGTTGACAATCAGTAAGAACGAGAGAAAATGAACTGATGACTTTGAATTGTAGTAGTATAGAAGAGTACTGAATATTTTAGGGATTTCCAAAAGAACAAATATATGTCGAAGAAAGTGTAGCCAGAATGTTCCTTGTGGACAAAGATGATGAAGCTTTGTCTCAAATTCTTTGCAGATGTTGTTAGGAGAGGCTATTCTTCAGAAATTAATATCATGTTTGGAAAGTTGGAGAATTTGTTAAAGAAAGGAAGAATCTCAATTAGATAGATTGACACAGTAACTGCAGCAAGTAGGCTCGAGTGTGTGCAAAAATGATGAGGATGTGCATGGTAGGGCAGAATTAGATCAATTGTTCATAATATTAAAGAGTTATGCTCACCTCAGTGGCATCTAACAAGAGCAATTAGAAATGGTTGATGATGTCTACTACTCATTAGCATCTAAATCCTGGAAGTCCAAAAATAGTTTCCATGGTCTCCTGAAACTTAATATTATCTTTTGACCAAAGATGAGAACAATCTGTGCTTTCATAATGTTTATTTGTATTTCACTTTCTCCATTAATACATTACCACGTTTTACCATGTTTATCCAAATATTGAGCTCGTATGGTCTAGTAGTGAGAAGCTACACTGCAATCTCAAAGATGTGGTTTTAATCCACCAGTTGCTCCACGAGAGAATGACGGGCAATCATATTTGTGATCTACTGCCTTTGAAAATTCTCTAGGAGGTCAGGTATGAGTCAGTTCTGACTCTTCAGCACAAAATAACAGCAATAATCTAAATATTAGCAATTGTCAGTGTCCTGATTTGGTCCTTATTTAAAAAAACCACAAGAAAATAATGTAGTTTTGTTTTGACAAATAATCATACACACTTACATGTATACATGTTATATATTTGTTTTACTGGTATGTGCTTACAAGTTGAAACAGATCTACAGCTGACCCTTCAGTTAGTTTTCGGAAGAAGTAATGGCAAAAGAGGAGCTGGTAGACTCAAATCATGTGACTTTGGTTTCTAAGCACCACTATTTACCACTAGGTTGTCAGAGATAGAGAGATTGAGATACATATAATATAGTTCTTCTTGATTCTCTAGAGGGTTGGTTGCATAGATAGATAGATAGATAGATGGATAGATAGATAGATAGATGGATAGATAGATGATGTTGTTGTTTTATTATTGTTGCTGTTACGTGCCGTTGAGTCACATGTAACTGACATACGAAAACCCTGATTTATCTGGTGCCAATCTTATTGTCTCTGGCACACCTACCACCAATAACCCAGTCACTGAATCAACCCTTCTCATCAAAGATCTTCCTCTCTTGTGCTGTCCCTGTACAATTCCAAGCATGATGTCCTTCTCCAAAGTGTGATCCCTCTTTGCAACATGTCCAAAATATGTCAGATGAAGTTTCAGAATCCTTGCCTCCAAGGAGCAGCCTGGTTTCACGCTCTCTGGGACGAAACTCTTTGTTCTAGCAGACAATGGTTTATATAATACTTTTCTTGAGCACCAAAGCTCAAAGGTATCAATTCTTCTAACATCCCTAGTCATTGTCCAGATTTCTGATTCATAGCAAGTAATTGAAAAGGCCTGTATCAGGCACACCTTAATCGCTAGACTGACATCGTTGTTTTTCAGTACTCTGTAAATCTCTCTGACAGCCGAATTTTCAAGTGCAATTGATCTTTTAACTTCCTGGCTGCTGGTACCAAGAGTTCTGATTGTGGAGACAAGCAAATTAAAGCTGTTAATAACCTCAATCTGTGGAGACAATCAAACTAAAGCTGTTAATAACCTCAATCTCTTTATCATCTTTCATGATTCTATCAATTGGTCCAGTGGTGAATATCTTTGTTTTCTTGATGTTGAGCTTCAATCCATTTTAAAGGCTGTGGTCCTTGACCTTCTGCAGCAAGGCTTCAGGTCCTCCTCAATTTCAACAAGCAGGTTAGTGCCATCTGTGTAACACAGATTGCTGATGAGTCTTCCTCCAATCCCGACGCCACATTTCTCCTCATATAGTCCAATCTCCAGGACAATCTGTTCTGCATTTAGATTGAAAAGGTATGGAGATAGAACAAATCCCTGGCATACACCCTTTCCAATTTTGAAACATACAGTATTTCCTTGCTCTGTGTTGATGACTACCTCCTAGTCCAACTTCTGGGATTCCCTTTCTTCTCAGAGTCAGCCACAGTTTATTGTGATCCACACAACAATTGTGTTTGCATAGTCAATGAAGCACAGATAGGCATTACTCTGGTATTCCCTGCTTCCAGCCAAGATCCATATAAATTTAGCTACAATATCCCTAGTGTCATGGCCTCTTCTAAACCCAGCCTGAACTTCAGAAAGTTTTCTGTTGATATGCTGTTTCTGTCAATTTTTTGAATAATCTTCACTAGAATCTTGCTTGCATTTAATATCAATGATATTGTTTGATAGATAATTCTAGCACTCTATTGGGTCAC
>NW_006399873.1:10631774-10640535 GCF_000299155.1 Elephantulus edwardii
TCCACTTCCTAAATAACATGTCTCTAGAAACTCTGTGAACTTTGATATATGTCGATTTTTGTAGAGTAGCTTTAAGCCTTTTCTTCATAGAATTGCCATGTGTTGTGCTAGACTTGAAGTCAATCAACAACAACAAAAACATAACTGTATATATAACTATATCTGTATCTCCATATCTATCTAGTTGTGATGTTCTGTTGAATTGACTATGATTCATAGTGACCCTTTGCACAATTGTTCTGAACCCTGTACCATTCTGAGCCAATCTCACTGCCTTTGACACACCTCTCCATTACCCCAATTATTTTGTCAATACATCTACAAGATCTTTTTCTCCTGTACTCTCTCCTCATCTTTCCAAGCATGATGTTCTTCTCCAAGGGCATATCCCTCCTGGAAACATGATGAAAGAAGTGTTTGAGACAGAGTTTGAAAATACTTGCCTCCAAGGAGCAACTTGATTTCACCATGTCCAGGACAGATCTCTTTGTTCTTTTGGCAGGCTATGGTATGTTCAATGCTCTTGTCCAGCACAACTCAAAGACAATGATTGTTCTTCTGTCAGCTTACTCATTGTTCAGCTCTCTGATGCGTAGAAAGTAATGGTGAAGATCATGGCCTGGATCAGTCATGCTTTATTCTGTAGACTCCTATCACTGCTCTTCAACATTTTTAGAGGTCCCTGACAGCAGATTTTCTCATTGAAATTAATCTTTGATTTACTGACTGCTTGTGCCAAGAGTGTTCATTGTGCAATCAAACAAGCTGAAATTGTTAACAATCTCAATCTCTTCTCCATTTATCATGGTGCTACCAATTTTCCTCGTGGTTAAAATCTTATCTTGATTCCCTTGACGTTGAGCATCAAGAAGGCGTTGAACACTATAGTCCTTGACTTTCTGCAATAAGTGATTCAGATCCACTTCAGTTACTGTTAGCAAATTTGTGCCATGTGCATAAAGCAGGTTGTTGATGAATTTTCCTTCAACCTAGATGCCACATTCCTCTTGTATAAAGTCCAGCCTCTCAAATGATCTAGTCCTCATATAAATTGTAAAGGTATGGAAACAGAATGGATCCCTGATATATTCCTTTCTCGATTTTGAAACATGCATTGTTTCCTTTCTGGTTTGATGATTGCTTCCTGGCCCAAGTATGGGATTCACATGAGCACAATCAGATGTTTTGTGATTTATGTATACATAGATACAGATATATATGTAATTAATTAGCTCCTATGGGCAATCTCCTCCTGTGTGATTTACTGCCTCTGAAAGCCTGCTAGAGGGTCAGATGTGGGTCCATTCTGACTTGATGGTACATAACAACAAATATATATACACACAGAGAACTTAGATAGATAGTTGTGTGCTATAAAGTTTTAACTGACCCATAACAGACCCTCCACTGGGTTTTGCAGGCAATAAATCACACAGGATGAGATTGCCCGATGTTTTCTCATCGATCACCTACTGGATGGATTCCTACTGAAGGTGCTTCAGCTTGGCAGAGCAACTATTTACCATCAGTTCACTCAAGCTCCTCACATATGTGTTTAAATAGATAGAGAAGAGGGGACATAAGTATACCTTAAACGTACATTTTATGTATAAAAATATACATATTTATATATCTCTCAATATAACATATATCTTATATAGATTTTCAATATCGTGAATAAAATGTACTTTAAAAGTGATTTTAGTTTTGCTATAAATGGTCATTTCAAATAAAAATACCTTAATTTTAAGCATCATGTGGTGGTCAGCATTTAACAGCTCAAAATAGCAGCTGAAAGGTAGTGAAAAGACTTCCACAATCATACGCTTTATTCTTTCAAAGAATCTCCCATTATAGTATAAATTCCTTTAGGACAAAAAAAAAATGGAAGCTTTTAGTCCTACTCACGCTTTCTATCTGAACTTCAGTTGAAATTCAAAAACATAAAAGCTTTCCATTACTGTCAAATAGATAACATATATCAATATTACATAAATGTCTAAGTTTCCACTTTTAGATTTACATGAAGGTCACCTTCATATTCCTTGTTTTGAATAGTGCTTATTATCATTAGCTATTTTTATTTTTATTAATTTGTGGCTAAATGTCCTCCTCAGAAAATCTTCTGCATTTTTTCCCTAAGATGCACAATTATAACTCATCTTTCACAACTTTCTCTGCATACATCATAAGTGCTTTAAGTATGATAATGTAAAACTATGATAATGACGGTATTGAAACAAAAATGGATATGATGAGGAATCTGAGTGCAATCAGAATACCAATTATGGCATACTCTCATATATACTCAATTAGATAGGGAAGGAGAATATTTTTAGACATTTCTTTCACCAAGAAGACATGACATCTAGACAGAAAGAAAGGACAACTTCATTTTAAGTAACTAAGTGTTTAAATATTTTATAATGACTATAATGAGGGAATAGAGGTTACCTTGATAAAGTTTTTCATTATAGAGATTTTGTATGGCTTTCTTAAGGGACAAATATATATTACTCTATAATTAATGATGATTTATAAATGTTGAGAATGTTGAGATTTTAGCCAAAACACTGAGTCTGCATGTTCTAGCTAACAATATAACCTTTCACCTCATTTATATTGCTGTAGTTAAACAATATTTTTCAGTGTAATAAATTGTTTAGAATCTAAAGTTAAACTTAATTGCAGAAGATATATTTTTAGATTAGTTCCGATAAATAATTACTATTTCTTGGCAAAGCTAGAAAGAAAATTAAAACAACATCCACCATTTAAACAAACTTTAGTAAAACAGTTCCTAGTAATATGTTTATTAATAGCCTTACATTTCATTGGCTTTAATAAAATGTATGTTTTTCCTCCCCAGTTCAATGTTCAAAAGATTGAAGACTTCTCTAACTTTTCTTTAAAAGAATAATGTGTATTGGTGTTGGACAGTACTCACTTTCACTACCTTTCAGATCGCATTCCCAAGGATGTTGTAAATCTTAACAGGAGCAAACACCCTCGCTCTTTTTCCCACTGAGAGATAGGTCGATTCAAACTACCAACCTTCTAGGCCCAATATACAAGTTGTACTAATTATAGCCTATGTTTTGAATTTTAGTAGTATAAATTAAGAAAGTTCTCAAGAAGATTTGTTGTTGTGTGCTATAGAGTCAGAACCAGCCCATAGCTGACCTTTAGGTGGGTTTTCAGAGGCAGTTAATGCAGGAAGATATTGTCCATCCTACTCCCAGAGCAGCTGGTGGCCTCGAACCACATGCTTTTGGGATTGCAGTACAGTTTCTTGCCACTAAGCCACCAGAGGTCCCATTTAGAAAATTAAAAGAAAAAAACCAAAACTCACAAAGAATTTTTTTTTTCACCATTAGTGCTATAGTTTCAATGACCTCTGATTTTTGAGTAAAGCTGAAATGTAGAAAAATAAAACTATTAATTCCCTCACATTGTACAGCACAGTTCTTAAAATGAAGCTGAAGAAACTCAAAACAAACTCTTGGGGTACATAATAATATTTTTGACATATCTTTCTTAATTTTATGAACCATCTCAAGGAAACATTTAAAGTTTTAAAAACTAAGTGAGTTGTTAGATGGCATCAAGGACATTACATATAAAGAAAACAAAATATAATTAAGAAAAAAAGGCAAAAATAGGTTTCAGAAAAAACTCTGAAGTTTCTTCTACAACATACAGAAATTAAAGTGGAAAGAAAAAGTGCTGACTTAAAACAGATGAATAGAGGTATCTCAAAAACACAAAATAAACTAATATAATAAAATATGCAATGACCTGGAGATGGTAAAACAATAGAAACAAACAACTCCAGCATTTCTCAAGCTTAAAGGATTATGTACAATATTTGGATAAGCTCCCAGATTGATGTATGCTGGGAAACAGGAGTGGCATCCACTTCCTAAACAAGAAGTCTCTGGAAACTCTACAAACTCTCTAAACTCTATAAATGTACATAAATGATGTCAGTTATGGAACAGAGTTCAGGTCTTTTGTGCAAAGCTTTCTCTCAACTTGACAACACTTAACCACTGCTAGATGAGACTAGTGCTGTTATATCTGGAGGAACACTCTTCCACTTTGTACATCACTCTTTGTCAATGTGCAGTATCAACTAACCTGGGTTGCTGTGATGCTGAACCTTGTGCCATTGAGATATCAAATAACAGAATGGTTTCCCTATGTGAACAGTGTTTGGTGGAGCTCCCAGTTGTAAAACAGGTTTGGAAGCAGGAATGGCATCCACTTCCTAAACTATATGCCTCTAGAAACTCAATGAACTTGGAGAAATGACAATAGTTAAGGAAAGGTTTTAGGTCTTTTGTTCATAAAGTCGCTATGAGTCCTGTTTGAATCGGCGGCAATCAACAGCAACAACAAAGAATTAGAGGGAAAAAAATGTAAGAATTAAGGGGAAATTATGTAGGATTCTATGGGCAAAATTTTGCATAATGTCATAAAAAGTAGAATGAATATATGGAGTCACTATACCAATAAGAATTAGTTAACAATGAGTCATTTTAAAAAAGTAATATGTATCAAGAGTCAATGGTAGTGAAGGAAGATGTGCAAGATGCATTGAAAGTCTGGCAGAAAATAAGGTTTCAGAAATTAATGGGATAACAATTTTGATACTAAAAAAAAAAACAGATGCAATTAGCCAAGAAATTTGGAACATAGAAACTTTGCCAGACAACTAAAAAAGATATATATTTGTGCTCATTAAAAAGAAAAAATGTGATCTTGCATAATGTGGACATTATCACACAATCCCTTGCAATAGATTATGAAAATATTATCTAAAGTACAGGAACTGCCAGAAGTTCAATTTGCATTGAGAACATTTCTTAGGACAAGGAATGTCATGCTGACCTCAGACTGATCTTGGCTGAAAGCAGAAAAAAAACACACAAGGATGTTTACTTATTTTATTAACTATGTAAATACATTTAACTATGTTGATCATAGTGTTGTTACTATTGTGTTTCTGTCAAGTCAGAGCCAACCTATAGTTGGCCCTCCTGTGGGTTTTCAGAGGGAATTAACTGCACTGGAGGAGAATGTCCATCCTCCCATGGAGCGGCTGTTGGTATGGAGCTATGTGCTTTTGGAATTGCAGCACATCTTCTATTCTGATCATATTAAATTTTCAATAACTTTGAAAAGATTAAAAATTAGAAAATACTCCATTATGCTCTTGTGGAAACTTTGCATAGATCAAGAAGCCTTTATCCAGGCAGAACAATGGGATACTGCACAATATAAAATCAGAAAACTGTGACTTTCACCATACATGTCCAATCATTTTTTATTTTTATTTTCATTTTTTGTACAGTGACTCTGTTTATTTCTTCCATCTTTTTTTGATACTCCCTGGACCTTTCAAGATTTTGTCCATAGTACTTCTAAGTATTATAACTTGAGGCTTGAATTTGTTTTTCAGTTCTTTCCGCTTGAATTTACCAAGTGAATTCTTCCTTTTTAATTCTCCAATTTCAATTCTCTGCACATTCTGTTAGCAAAACTTGCTTTGTCTTCATGAGCTACCCTTTGAAATCTTTGTTTAGCACCTTTACTTTAGAACCTTTTCCTTTTGTTTTGGTTTCTCGAGACCCTCTTAGGGAAATTTTCAGAGTTTCTTCCGACATCCGTTTTGATTTCTTTTTTCTCCTTTGACTTTGTAATGACCTTCGCTCACTTCATTAATATTAATTTTTATGTCATCACACAACCCATTTTGTCTTTGCCCAATAGTGTTCAATACCTCAAACCTATTCTTCGGATGATTTTTAAATTCGGGTAGGATACACTCAGGATCGTATATTGGTTCTTATAGACTTCTTTTAATTTTGTTCAGCTACTGATATTGAGCTTCTCCAAAGGTTCATTTTATAGTTACAGTCAATCTCATTCCTCTGCAATCAGGTAAGATCCATGTGTACAACTGTAGTTTGTGTTTTTTAATACATCATTCAGCATCCAAAATTCTATCATCTGTTTCTGGCCTCATTTTTATCAGCAAGTCCATCTTTTCAGACTACCATTCCTTTCTCATTGTTTCCAACTTCTTCATATAAGTCATCAATTAAAATTAACTCACCTTGATTGCACATTTCATCAATTTTGGACTAAAGAATTTGGTAAAAATCCTCAATTTTCTCCTCTTTGGATTAGCTGTTGGTGTGCATATTTGAATAATAGTCACATAAACAGGTCTTCTTTGTATGCATATGGATAGTATTCTATTGCCCATAACATTGTACTAGGTGAGTCTTTGTTTAAAAGAACTTGAATTGTCTTTTTTAACTATGACTGTAACACCATTGTTTGTCTCTTTTTTATTTTAGCAGGGTTGATCATATGATTGATTCAAAGCAGTTGATGTCAGTCCATCTCAACTCACTAATGCCCGGAATGTCAATGTTCATACATTCCATTTTATTTTTGACAATTTCTCTCTTTTATACATGCATAGTTTGTACATTTCACAAAATTTCTCATCATTGGACCAATTGACAACATCATGAGAGAAAAAAATTGAAATTGTCAACAACTTCATCTTACTTAAAACCATAATCAACATTTTGGTACCAGAAGTCAGGAGATCAAGAGACATATTGCATCGTAAAAATTTGTACTCAGAGACCTCTTCAAATTACTTAGGAACAAATAAATATATCATTTAGAATACGAAAGCTTAATTTAGTGATCTTTCCAATCACTTGTTATACATCTGAGAGCTAGACAATAAAGATGATAGAAGAATTGGTGATTTTGAGTCATTGTTGGAGGAGAATATCCCATAGAGGGTCAAAAAACCTAATAGATATAGGTGTGTTGGAGCCAGTGAGACTCGCTCAGGACATAGCAGGCTTCAGAGCCACTGTATATAGGTTCATGATGAGTCATAGGTGGCTTGATGGCATATAACAACAACCTCTAAATGAAAGAAGTTATGCTTCTCCTTTAAACTGTTTAAAATTATAGTTTCCTGGTCAAAAGTACATAGCTTTAAAGACATTACAATTCAAAAAGAAGAATTAAGAATATTGTTGTCATGTGCATTGAATCTCCTGTGACTCATAACGACACTATGTACAGTGTTTGCAAACCCTGTCCTAATCTGAGCCAGTCTCACTAACTCCAACACAATTATCCCTATTTCCCAGTTACCATATGAATCCATCCAGGGCCTTCCTCTCCTGCACTGTCCCTCCACCTTTCCAAGGATGATGTCCTCCTCAAGGACTGGTCCCTTCTGTCAACATTCTCAAAGTATGTGAAGCAGAACTTCAAAATCCTTGCCACCAAGGAGAAATTTTATTTCACCCTCTGTTTGTTCTCTTGGCGGTCCATGGTATATTCAATGCTCTTCTCCAACACCACAACTCAAAGGCATTTATTCTTCTTCAGTCAGAAGAAGAGTCAAGAATAAGAGATGAAATAAAAATATGTGTCTATCTGTGATTAATTGACAAAACAAAGATATTTGCCTGTGTAGATCACAACAAATTGTAGCTAACCTTAACAAGAATGGGAATCTCAGAATACATAATTGTGCTCATGTGAAATCTATCCTTGGACCAGAAAGTAATAGTCAGAACATAACAGGGAAATACTGCTTGGCTCAGGATCAGAAAAAGTGTGTGTCAAGGATGCACTTTATCTCCATACCTTTTCAATCTATCTGGAGAACAGATCATTTGGAAGGCTGCATTTTATGAGGTGGAATGTGGTGTCAGAATTTGAGGAAGACTCATCAACAACCTACAAATGACATAACCTTGCTTCCTGAAACTGAGGAGGACATGAGGCATTGGCTACAGAAGGTCAAAGAATGTAGTCTTCAAGAAAATAAATATTCTCACAACTAGAGCAATTGGCAGCTTTATGATACATGGAGAAAAAAATTAAGATTGTTATAAACTTCAGCTTGCTTGATTCCACAATCAACACTCTTGGCAACAGCAGTCAAAAAAATCAAAAGATAAATTGCGTTGGGAAAGTCTGTTGTCAAGGACTTTGCTATAATATTGAAGAGCAATGGTGTCACTCTGGAGACTAAGGTGCATCTGATACAGGCCATGGTCATGAAATTTCTTGCTATGTGTCAGAGAGATGGACAATGACTAAAATCTATAGAAGAAGGATTGATGCCTTTGAGTTGTGGTGATGGAAAAGAGTGTTAAAAATACGGACTTCTAGGAGAACAAACAGCTCTGTTTAAGAAAGGATGAAACCAACCTGTTCCATGGAAGGGAAGATTTTGAAACTCTGTCTCACATAATTTGTGCATGTGGCCAGGAGTGACCAGTCTTTGGAGAAGAACATGATGCTTGGAAATGTGAAGGGACAGTGCAGGACTGGAAGACCCAGGATAAGACAGATTGACTCACTGACTGGAGAAGTGAGATTGGGTCTGTCGGAGACAATGAGGTTGGCTCAGAATAAAGTAGAGTTCAGAGCTATAGTCCATAGGGGTGCAGGCAACTCAAATGAACATAACAGCAACAACAAGAAAGGTAATAATAATAAAGCAGTCTTTATTATTAAAAACATACTATACATATGAAAGGTGTCAGATTGAATTGTGGTCTGCAATCACTGAAAATCTTAAAAACAAATTAAATATATTCCAAAGTAACTAGATAGATCTTTTTAATCACTTTACATTAGATATATTTTTACACCTCAAGTACATGATCTTTTATTCTCCCAAGAAAATTATTACTTACTCTAT
>NW_006399873.1:10643144-10686551 GCF_000299155.1 Elephantulus edwardii
ATTGATGCCTTTGAGTTGTGGTGCTGGAGAAGAGTATTGAGAATACCATGGACTGCTAGGAAAACAAACAGATTTGTCCTGGAAAGGATTAAACTGGGTGGCTCCTTGGAGGCAAGGATTCTGAGGGTCCGTCTAAAATACTTTGGACATGTTGTGAGGAGATACCGGTCCTTGGAGAATGACATCATCCTTGGGAGGATGGAGGGACAGCACAGGAAAGGAAGGCCCTCTTTGAGGTGGATTGATTCAGTGACTGGAATAATTGGGTTGGGAGTGTCAGAGACAGTGTGATTGGCACAGGACAGAGCGGAGTTTAGCGCTGTTGTACATAGGGTTGCTATGAGTCGCAGGTGACTCGACGGCACGTAACAACAACAACAACAACCATTTCAGATTATATAATTGAAGTACAAAACATGAACCAAAATCAAAACAAATCAAAATTATTTTCCTGTGTGTTAGAACCATTTAAGCCTTTAAATTTTTTCTTGATTTTAAAGTATATTGTTTCCATATTCATTTACCTTTCACCTTCAAAATAAAACATTTCATATTTTAGTGTACTTTTAAGATATAACATTTTTCTGTGTTAATATTCCGTATAAGTTTTTGCTTAAGAGAGCTTACTTTTCAGAAGTTACATAAGTATTTTGTAAAGCTAAAAGAAGAGAACAGAATGCTTTCCTAGTTAGGATATGTCTTCATTATTTATACTATCATGAAATCTAAAACAATGCCCAGGCATAATAGAAATGAGAAAATTTAGTTCACAGAAAGAAGTCACCATCATATTCTATTTTTTTATTAGACAAAACTCTTTTTCAATCATGTATATTAATTTTATAGGAATTAGCTTTTATGTTTCTTTGCAAAGAGTTTTTACAAGCTGAGACTGCTCAAAGTAAAAGAAATTAAAAGTCCAGTTCAACAGTAAATGTGATACTTAAGCTAAAAGATAACAGTGCACAAAAATGGGGAATTGCCATCTGTCTCATAAAACACAGAAGCCTACGCAATGCCAACCAATATGTTCTGTCAAAGAAGTGACTTAAAATATGTTCTGCTAACACTAAAATGGCAATAAGCAATTTAAAGGAAAAGGTATACTTGACCAAATTGTCCCCCACAGCTCATAAACACCTCTGTTTGTGCCCTTGGAGTTTATCAGGGTTGTGGGAGACATTTATTGACTTTTACTTGAGCTCCTATTGCCAAAACACACCAAGGTTAACACAGTTACTCAACACCTTTGATGCAGCCAGGAAAATGTTTGACTGAAAAATGTGTGCAATTTAACAAAGCAAGCCGCCACCGCCTGCAGGAAGTTCTACAACCACAATCATTTCAAAATGTCACAGTTAACTAAGTGCTGTGACAACTCCACTCTGTGAACACACCTGAAGTTGTCTGTTAAGAAGAGACAGGTCAGCTTTTAAGTAGAGGATTATTTTCACTTCTGTATTATTCTGAGAAGTTGGATGAAAATTAATTTAAGAAATACTGAGCTGAAATATGATGGCAATAAAACACAAGCTTATATATTTTCCTATAAAAAATCAAAATAATGTGTGAATTTTACTAATACACTAGAATCATTGGTATAGGGATCTCTGAGTTAAAAGGAAAATAGACTGGGTAGATGTTGTTTTCAGGTATTGTAGGGTCAATTTTCAAATTATGATAACTCCATAACTTTGTTGTTATTAAGTGTTATAAAGTCATAGACGACTCATAGTTACCCTATGAGTGAAAGACTCGAATATTTGTACAATTTTCATGGTTTCTCCAAGTTCATAGAGATTCTGGACCAAGCTATTTTGGAAGTATATTCCACTCTTGCTTCCAAGCTAGTTTTAATCTGGGCGCTCTATACCTAATGCTATAGTCTTTAATCTTCTATAGTAAGTGCTTCATATTCTCCTCCCTTTCAGTAAGCAAGGTTGTGTTGTGTAATGCATTATTGCAGGTTGTTAATGAGTCTTCCATATTCTTCATAGAGTTCAGCTTTATAAATTAATTGCTCAGCATACAGATTGAAAAGGTATAGAGAAAGGAAACAACCTTATTAAATATCTGTTAATTCAAAACATGATTAGGAATACACTAGAAGGCTTGCTAACACAGTGCATTTGCTTGTAATCTCCCTGTAGTTTCTCCAAATCGTTAATGAGTGAGTCAGTAATTACAACAGAAATAAATGCACCATCTTTTCCTTTGATAATTAATAATTCACAACTATTAATATTAAATTAATAACTTTTGAGTCAAAGCATAGTTCAGAACTTAATAGAGAAACAGAAGTGAGGATTTGAAAGCTTTAATTTAAATATAGATCTTTGGTAAATCAAACTAAATTGCACTTCCAGGTAATACTCACGACTGAAGCTGTTGTGGTATTTTCACAACACTCTTAAATGAGCTATTTTTGCTGCAACTGGCAAACTAATAATGAGCAATTAATTCACCTGTAATTAACATTGATTTATAAACTGAATGACCCTATGCCAGGCAGCAAGGGGTGATTTTTTGGTGTGTGTTCATGCTTGTTTGCTTTCATTCTACATTACAAGCATGGTAACTTGTTATTCTGATCACTTTCATCTGATTTAATTATCTGCATGTTGCTGAGGAAATTTTAGTCTTCTAAGCTGTAGGAATAAATTATTTGGAATAATGAATGAGAAAAAGTGAAATTGACACGTTATAATCTCTTAATCTTTGACTCAACATTAAAACTTGATTTTATAAAAGAAATTAATCTCTAAAGTGAATGTTATCATT
This sequence comes from Elephantulus edwardii, assembly GCF_000299155.1. Classification (NCBI taxonomy): domain Eukaryota; kingdom Metazoa; phylum Chordata; class Mammalia; order Macroscelidea; family Macroscelididae; genus Elephantulus; species Elephantulus edwardii. The sequence continues at coordinate 10,645,926 of NW_006399873.1, forward strand.
GAATAAATTCTGACCTAAGCATGTTGTTGTTGTTGTTGTTGGAATTGTTAGATGCTGTTGAATCATAGAAGACTCACACTGACACTATGAATGAAAGATCTGAACATTTGCATAATTTTCACCATTTCCCCATGTTCATAGTGTTTCTGGAGGCAAGCTATTTCAGATGCCACTCTTGCTTCCAAGTTTGTTTTAATAGGAGAGCTCCACCAAACACTATCCACCATGGGTAACCATTATAGCATTTGACACATCAGTGTCATGGTGTTTAACATCATAACAACCATGAGTTACCTCTGTACAGCAAATGGACAGACCAATGCTATACAGAAGAATGTCTGATCAACAACAATTAAAACCAGGCCTACGGGCTGCAGTTAAAATCATCCACCTTTGGCTTTGTAGTATAACTTTCTATTACCTAGGCCAACAGAGCTCTCTCTGTGTTGTTGTTGTTTAGTGCCGTTGAATTGTAGACAATTTATAGCAATCCTGTGAATGAAAGACCTGAACACTTGTATAACTTTCATCATTTCTTCATGTTCATAGAGTTTCTGAAAGCAAGCTATTTCAGAAGTGGATGCCATATCTGCTTCCAAGATTATTTTAATCAGGGTGCTCCGGACGACTTCCAACCTGGATTACAGCGCCATAATGCTGGACAAAAGCATTTTTAAATAGGAGGCCAGTAAACAGTCCAGCCTAATCCTCACCAGAACCAGAAAACAAACCTAAGCATGTTAATTTCAGAAATTATTGAATCAGACTACTTACCTATTTCACATGAGAGATGCTTCTATGAAGACCTTTTTTTTTTTTTGCTTTTATTGATGCATTATAAAACAAAACTTAAGTTTATTCTGTCTGTTTGGTTGGTGGGTTTTTTTCTGTTTGTTTTGGTTTTTGGTGTTTTTTTGTTTGTTGGTTGGTTTGGTGGTGGTTTTTCCTTTTTGTTTTTTGGTTGTTTTTGTTTTTTTTTTTCAAACATGTACTGTTCAAGATCCGACTCTCAGAGGAGGAGATTGTCCCTCCTTCTCCAGCAAAGTGTCTGATGGATTCAATCTGTGCACTTTTGGGATTCAGCACAGCTTTTAAATTCATTCTTAACTGTTGTTATATACCATTGAGTTGGAACCAACTCATAACTGATCCACTGGTAGGTTTTCCAGATGTAGTAAATTGCATAGAAGGGGATTCTCCATCTTTCTTCCACAGAGAACTGGTTCAAACGGCATTCCTTTGGGATGACAGCACAACTTCTTACCACTAATACATTAGAGGTCACTAATAGGAAAATTGAAAACTCAGAGGTTACTTCTTTAATAACTTGATTAATCAGGTTTAAATCAAGCAAAAATAATTAATTTGGTTATAATGTCAAAAGTCGGTGCAAAAGAAGTGTTCATTAGTGAGCTCATCCAAAATAAAGCAGTGTGTCAAATAGTGCACAATGAGTTAAATCACATAAAGCCAAATTAGAAAAGAAATATAAAACCACATGTTAATTTTGATATCTTCATATGTCCTTTGTTATTAATGTTGCTGTTATGCTGTTGAATCTTCTGTGACTCATAGCGACCCTATGTATAGCGACCCTATGTACAATAGCCCTAAATCCTGCTCTAGTCCTTGCCAATCTTATTGTCTCCAACACACCCATCCCCTGTGACTGAGTCAATCCATCTCATTGAGGTTCTTCTTCTGCACTGTCCCTCCATTCTCCAAAGCATGACATCACTCTCCAAAAACTGATCCCACCTTGTAACATGTCCAAAATATGTCAGACAGAGCTCCAAGGAGTAGCCTGGTTTCACCCTTTCCAGGATGAACTTGTTTGTTCTCCTAGCAGTCCATGGTATATCCAATACTCTTCTCCAGCACCAAAGCTCAAAGGCATCAACTCTCCTTCTATCATCCATAGTTATTGTCCAGCTGTCTAATGCATAGCAAGTAATTGCAAAGACAATGGCCTGGATCAGACACACCTTAGTCTCCATACTGATATCATTGCTCTTCAGTACTTTGACGATGTCTCTGACAGCAGATTTTCCCAATGCAATCTGTCTTTTAATTTCCTGGCTGCTGGTACTAAGAGTGTTGACAAGATCAACCACAAACGGAAGCTGTGAACAATCTCAATCTCTTCATCATGCGTTATGATGCTGCCAATTGGCCCAGTGGTGAAAATATTTGTTTTCTTGATATTGAGCCTCAATCCATATTGAAGGCTACAGTCCTTGACCTTCTGCAGCAAGCTCTTCAGTTCCTCTTCAGTTTCATCAAGGAGGTTGTGTCATCTACTTAACACAGATTGTTGGTGAGTCTACCTCCAATCTTGATGCCACACTTCTCCTCATAGAGCCCAGCCTCCTAGATAATATATTCCACATATAGGTCGAAAATATATGGAGACAGGACACATCCCTGACATACACCCTCCCCGGTTTTGAACCATGTAGTGTTTTCTTGCTCTGTTCTGATGACTGCCTCTTGGTCCAGGTATAGGTTTTGCATAAGCACAATCAAGTGTTCTGCTATTCCCATTCTTTTCAGAGTCAGCCACAGTATGTTTAAGCTTTTACATTCATATAGATTGTATTTCTTTTGAAATTTTATTTGTGGTAATGTACAAAGAGTTGGAGTAAAAAAATCAAAAGGGCAGAACACAGTCTGCATTTCTTAGGGTGAAGGAATTGAAAAACAAATTCAAGCCACAAGTGGCAAAACTTTTGAATGCTTTGGCAAAATATTAAACGATCCAAGAAGTATTTAAAGAAGATGAAAGGAGTATACAGAATCACTGTACCAAAAGGAATTGGTGGACACAGAAGAATTTCACAAAACAACATATGAACAAGAGCTTGTGGTGATGGAGGAAGAAGTTGGAAGCTGCTCTGAAATAATTGGCATAAAAACAAGATCTTAGGAATTGATGGCATACCAATTGACATATTTTAAAAATATGGATGTTGCCCTGGATGTGCTAACTAAGTTGTGGCAAGAAATCTGGACGACAGCCACCTGGACAACTGACTGGAAGAGATCTATCTATATTTGTTCCCATTCCAAAGAAAGATGACCCTACAGAATGTGGAAGTTATTGAATAATATCATTAATATCACATGCAAGCAAGATTCTGCTGAAAATGATCCAAAAATAACTGGAGTAACACGTCAAGAACTGCCACATGTGCAGGCTGGTTTTAGAAGAGCCCTGGTACTAGGGATTTTATAGCTAATATTAGATGAATCTTGGCTGAAAGCAGAGGGTACCCGAGGAATGTCTATCTGTGTTTCAATGATTATGAAATAATCTTTTTGACTATGTGTATCACAATAAACTGTGGCTGACTCTGAGAATAATGAGAATCCAAGAACATTTGATAATGCTCATGCAAAAACTATACTTGAACTCAAAGGCAGTCTTCAGAACAGAGGAAGGAGACAGTTCATGGTTCAAAATCAGGAAGAGTATCCACCAGGGATGTATTCTGTCTCCATACCTTTTCAATCTATTTGCAGAACATATCATCTGGAATGCTGGACTGTACGAGGAGGAATGTAGCATCAAGATTGGAGGAAGATTCAACCTGCATTATGCAGATGACACAACCCGGCCTGCTGAAACTGAGGAGGACGTGAAGATCTTGCTGCAGAAGGTAAAGGACTATTACCTTCAATATGGATTGATATTCAACATCAAGAAAACAAAGATTCTCACTGCTGGGCTGATTGACAGCATCATTATGGATATTGAAGAGATCGAGATTGCTACTAGTTTTAGTTTGCTTGGCTCCACAATTGACCCTCTTGATATCAGCTGCCAGGAAATCAAAAGACGAATTACATTAGGAAAGTCAGCTGTCAGGGACCTCTTCAAAGTACTGAAGAGCAACAACATCAGGCTAAAGACTAAGGTGCACGTGATCCGGGCCATAGTCTTTGCAATTGCTTGCTATGCATCAGAGAGCTGGACAATAACTAAGGATGATAGAAAGAGAATCAATGCCTTTGAGCTGTGATGTGTAGAAGAGTATTGGACTGCTAGGAAAACAAACAAGTTCATCCTGGAGAGGGTAAAATCGTCCTACTCTTTGGAGGCAAGGATTTTGAAGCTTCATTTAACATACTTTGGGCATGTTGCAAAGAGGGACCAGTCTTGGAGAGGGACACCATTTGGAAAGGGTGGAGGGATAGCACAAGAGAATAAGACCCTCGATGAGATGGATTGATTCAGTGATTGAGGTAGTGGGAGTAGGTGTGTCAGAGACCATAAGTTAGGCACAGAATAGAGGACGATTTAGGGCTCTTGTCATTATGAGTCATAAGCAACTAAATTACACATAAAAACAACAACAACAACTAAAAGGAGTTTTCTCTGGAATAGAAACACTGTACATTGTTAGACAAAATACCAAGAGCGTATATTTGGGGGAGGGGGTGTGTTGGTGTTTTGTTTGTTTGCTTATTTTTGGGGTTTGGGTTGTTGTTTATGGTATTTTTTGTTTATTTCATTGGGTTTTTTAATGTACCATGGAGTCTGAACAAACTCATAGCCGACCCTCCAGCAGGCTTCCAGAGGCAGTAAATTGCAGGGGAGGAGATGGTTATTTTTTTTTCATGGAGCATCTGGTAGATTCCAACCATTTCCTTTCAGGCTGGCAGTACAGCATCTTACCAACACTGTTTCATTAGTTCTGTTTTTTAAAAATGATAGACTCTATATTTTCTGTTCAGAAGTACATTCCGAAGGTGAATCTAGTAACTTTTTTAGCCTTCTGTGAAGCATTTTAAATAGCACCGATCTGTGCATTGCTGTACAGAGGTAACTCGTGGGTGCTGTGATGCTAACACTGTGACACTGGTGTGCTAAATGCGGTAATGATTACCCACTGTGGACAGTGTTTGGTGGAGCTCCCTGGTTAAAACAAGCTTGGAAGGAGGAATAGCATCCACTTCCAAAATGGCTTGTCTCCGGAAACCCTATGAACAGTGCTCAGGTTTTTCGTTCACCAGATAGACAGCACTTAACAGCAACAAAAACATGATGCATTTTAAAATCTTATTAGTACAACAAAAACAGAACGATGCATTTTAAAATCCTGTTAGAATTATATTCATGCTAGGATTCTGTGATATGGTTGTGTAGTTGTCATATGATGTCAATTATTAAAACTAACTCATAACTGACCTTTCAGTGGGTTTTAGAGGTTTTGAAATTCACGGAAGGAACTGTCCATCCTTCTCCCACAAAGCAGTTGGTGGATTCCAAATGCTAGCCTTTGGGTAGGTAGTACAATTCTTTATCACTAAGCCATGAAAGCTCTTTAAAGATTAAAGTAGAATTATGAAATTTGCATACCTGGGACTTAAGAAAAGAAATAAACATATTAAGCAAATAAATTAATGGTGTTGTTGTTTCATATCATAGAATCAGAACAGACCCATAATTGGCCCTCCAGCTGGTTTTCAGAGGCAGTAAATAATAAGGGAGAAGATTGACTATCCTTCTCCCACAGAGCAGCTGATGACCTCAAACCAAGTGCCTTCAGGATTACAGGACAGCAGCTTCTTGCCACTAGACCACCAGAGCACTAGAGCTCCTCAAATAAATGGAAAATATATATATGTGTGTGTGTGTGTGTGTGTGTGTGTGTGTGTGTGTGTGTGTGTGTGTGTGTATATATATATATATATAATTTCTAGTAATTAAATTGACTTATTGTCATAAACAGAAAAAAAGACAAAAACTAAAGCAATCAGATGTAGGGGTAAAAAGTGTGAAAGGTGAATGTAAAAGAAGTAACGTAATTTGTATCCCTTAAGTAGATACTCCAAAGAACTCTATTAATAAAAAACAGTAACAAAGTAATTACAGCAGGGCGTAAAACTAAACAACCAGAAACATTATTGCAGACAAAAAAAAAAAATGTAAATCTATTGAATGTTTTAAAAATAAAAAGTTATATATTGAGAAGACAAGTAATACTAATTGCATATTTAATTATAGGGTACTCTAAAATTGTTTTCCACTCCCCAAAATGTGGCAATTATTGAACAATATCACTAATGTCACAATTAAATAAAATCTTGCTAAAGGCCACTAAGAAAAAAAACAAACAACAAAACAAAACACTAAAACCCACATGAACAGTGAAAGAGAAGTGCCAGAAATTTAAGCTGGATTCAGAAAAGGGCATGGCATAAGGGTATCACTGTTGATGCCAGATGGATCTTAATTGAAAACAAAGAATACCAGAAAGATGTTTATTTGTGTTTTATTGATTATGCAAAAGCATTTAACTGTGTAGATAATAACAAATTATGGCTAACATTGAAAAGAATCCCAGAACACTTAATTGTGCTCATGTGAAACTTAGACCAAGAAGTTGCTGTCTGAGCAGAATAAGGAAATACTGCATGGTTTAAAATCTATAAATATTTGTATCAAGATTGCATCCTTTCTCCATACTTATTCATGCTGTATACTGAACAAATTGTTCAAGAAACTGGACTATAAGGAAAAGAATGTGGTATCAGGATTGGAGGAAATCTCATTAACAGTGAGCAATATGCAAACGACACAACCTAGCTATAAGAAAACAAAGGAGATTCGAGGCACTTACTGAAGATCAAACACTACAGCCTTCAATGTGGTTTGTATCTCAAGAACAAAACAGTGAAATAGCTCAGACTCAAATGAACAAATACTGCATATGCCCATTACTGTAATATTAGGATCAAAGTGAGAAACAGCAGAGAGCAAGAAAAGAAAGGATAAAAATGATTATTATACTGGAATGAATGAAAAGAAGGACATTCTGAAAAGAATGGATGATTAGAAACTGTTTGAATGACAATTAATAGTCTTACAAGGGAATTGGTGGAATGAAGAAGGGAGGGAAGAAATTGTACGTGCATGAAAGAACAAAAAAAGAAATAAAATCCTTACTACTGGACCAACAGGCAAAATCATGAGATGGAGAAAAGATTGAAGTTGTTAACTATTTTGTTCTACTTGGATACACACTAAACACCATAGTAGCAGTAGTCAAGAAATCAAAAGACTTGTTGCATTGGGGAAATATGCTGTCACAGACCTCTCTAAGGTGCTAATGAGCAAAGATGTTAATTTAAAAATTAAGTCTTTTTAAATTAGTCTAAGTCAGATCCAACCTGTGGTATTTATGATTGCTTTCTATGGTTCTGAAAGTTGGACAATGAGTAAGGAAGAGAGAAGACTAATTCATGTTTTTTGAGTTGTGGTGTTGAAGATGACTGTTAAATATCCTATGGACTGTCAAAAGAACAACAAAAATATGACATGAAGAAAGTGGAGTCAAAGTACTCAATGCAGATTATGATGATGGAACTGTGTCTCATTTACTTTGGAGGTATTTTCAGGAGGAATCAATCCTTGGAGATAAATATCATGCTGAGAGGATTTATTGAAGGACGGGAAGACCCTGAATGAGGTGGATTGGCAAATTACTATCTCAATGAATTTGAGGAGAACTGAGATCATGAGGATAACACAGACTAAAGAGTCAGATCTGTTTTGCAGAGGGTTGCAATGAAGCATAATAGACTTCATGGCACTTAATAACAATAGCAACAACACTCTTGATGCTAATACTTGTGTAATGTATTTCTGAAATTTGTCTTTTTTTCAATATATGTGCAAGATTACTTTAAAACCAAAGTCGTATCTAGTATGAATTTTAATAGTGTTAATACAGAGCTGCCATGATTACTAAATATTTCTCAAGACACGTAGCTCTCATGTACTTTATAAACTCTGTGATCATAAACAAAACCTACCTCATGTGGGAAAGCCTTATATTTAAAAGTATGGCCCAAGGGATTATATTTTAATCCCTTATTACTATGTTTTGGAGGAACATTCTTCTAAGTCATACAGCACTCTGGTCAATTTGTTCTGAGGTAATCTGGGTTTGCTGTGATATTGAATCTTGTGCCATTTGGATATCAAATGCCATAATGGAACAACTGTGCCATAGATAAGACAAACACTGTAACAGCTACCCATCGTGGGCAATGTTTGGTGGAGCTCCCAGATGGATTCAAGTTTGGAAGCAGGAGTGGGATTCACTTCATAAACCACATGACTTTGGGAACTATGAACTTGGAGAAAAGATCACAGTTATAGGAAGACTTCATTCAGGCCTTTTGTTTATAGTTATAGTTATAGATATAGATGATATATAGAGATAGATATAGATAGATGAAATATAGATATAGATGATAGAGCTAGAGGAGAGAGAGAGAGATCCCCCTTGTATTTAAAAGTTGGTTGGGCCCAAGGGTCTAGTGTTATTTTATTTTGGAGGAACAGTCTTCTAAGTTACACAGCACTATTCTGTCAATTTTCTGCACTAAGGTAATCTGGATTTGCTGTAATGCTGAACCTTGTGCCATTGGAGGTGGGGGAAGGACGTCAAATGCCATAATGGCTGCCCATGGTAAACAGTGTTTGGTGGAGCTCTCAGTTTAAGACAGGTTTGGAATCAGGAATGTCATCCACTTCCTAAAGCACATGCCTCTGGAAAATATGAACTTGGAAAAACGACGATAGTTATAGGAAGGTTTCGGGCCTTTTGTTCATAGTATCACTATGAGTCATGCTCCACTCAAAGGCAATAAACATCAACAACAGCAACGGTCATAAATGTTTTACCCTTTTTATCAGGTTGACTTTACAAGTTGGTTGCTAGCAGCAACCAGAGATTAATAAAAATCATCCAATATGATTGTGCTCGTTCTTTGCATTAGGTGTAGGGTCACAAACACAATGTGATATTTTCATGTAGGTTGCATGATGGTGCTCTGCTTTCTCATTGCTGCCAAGGCAGAATCGACTCATAGCTGACCCTCCAATGGCTCATGATTCTATAAATGACATTGGATGAAATAATCCATCTTTCTTCCATGGAGCAGCTGATAGATTTGAACTCTTACAGATGTGCTAGACCATTGTTAAATTAATCACTTTGGCCAAAAGGATACATGAGCTATATGTCCATCAGTGAATTAGACACTTTGCTATGAGAATGTCAGTCAGGGTTTAGTTAACAATTCCTAAATCATATATTTAATACATAGTGGGCGTATTTTTTAAGAAAAATATCATTCAGGAAAGTTTAGCTAATGGATAGATAAAATTGCTTATTTTATTGATTGCCTCGTAAATTAAAGTTAGTTTCTAATCAAATATATGTGAAAATCAATGCATCTGTTATCTAGTAGAGTATACGGTAAAAGATTTAGAAAAAGCTATTGTCCAAAAGGAGCAAGACAACACTGCCTGGTTTAAAATCAGAAAGGATGTGCATCAGTGATATGTCCTTACTCCACACTTACTGAATCCACATGCTGAGAAAGTAACTCGTGGCGCTGGACCCTATAAAGAAGAATGTGACAACAAGATTAGAGAAAGACTCATCAGCACTCTGTGCTATGCAGATAATTCAACCATGCCTGCTGAAAGTGAGAAGGATCTGAAACACTTGTTACAGCAGATCTAAGACTACCACCTTCAATATGGATTACATCTCAACATCAAGAACATAAAGTCCCTTACCACTGGACCAATAGGCGATATCATGATATGTGGAGAAAGAATTGAAACTGTTAATGATTTTGTCATGCTTGTATTCACAATAAACACCCTTGGCACCAGCAGTTAAGTATACCAGAAAACATATTTCTATGAACAAGTCTGGTATCAGGGATGTCTCTGAAATACTGAGGAACAATGATGTCACGTTGAAGACTGATTTAGGGCATGATCTTTTCAATTATTTGCTCTGCCTCTGAGAGCTGGACAATGAATAAGGATTGCAGAGGAAAAATTGATGCCTTTGAGGTGTGGTGTTGGAGAAGAATATTGAATATTCTACAGACTGTGAAAAGAGCAAACAGATATGTCTTGTACTTGGTACAACTAGAATGCTCCCTGAGGACCAGGATGGTGAAAATTTGTCTCTCATACTTTGAACATATTGCCTGGAGAGGTTATTCCTTTGAAAGTGATATAATGCTCAGAAAGGTAGTGTGAAAAGATAGGAAGACCCCCAGCATGGTGGATATTCACAGAAGCTATAGCAATAGGCTCAAGTGTATCTGAGATGATGAGCATAGCACAGGATAGAATGAGATTCAAGTTTGTTGTTCACAGTGTTCCTATGAATCGTATTTGATGTGCCAGCACTTAACAACAACAACATTAGACACAAATATTCACAAACAATTTGAAAATAAGTGAATACTATAATTTATCACTAAATGAACCTTAGATACTGCAGCTTTATAAGTACTGATTCATTGAAATAATTTCCCAAGAGAATTGATGCTTTCAGAGCTGAGTTTAAAGCACTGCTCAAAGGTATATTATTACTTACAATGAAATTCTTTTTGTGCACAGGTGTACAAATATAGGAATGGTAAATCCCATAATTAAAGTCTGGCTGGAAAATCATAGTCCGTCTATATGCTAGTTGACTATGAAAGAAATAGAAGCAAACTCACTGTAGATCTAAAAATAAGAGTAATCAACATGACAGCTTTTCAAGTAGTAGCACACACATCCTCAGCAGGATGGAAGGCAAATCTTCTTAAAAGACAATGATAAATGCTGGAAATATAATGAAGCAAATGGCCAAGAATATTATTCATTTAAGAATCTAAGTTTTCAGAGTTGAAAAAAAAATCATTATATCATTCTATCATCCTTTTGCTAGAAGTGAAATGATCAAAATTATACCATCTGTCTCTAACTCTTTGAAAAGAAGGAGCGGATTGGCTATATTATGGACTGCCAAAAGAACAAATAAATCTGTCTTGGAAGACAAGCAGAGTGCTTCTTACAAACTAGAATAATGAAACTTCATCTCACATACATGCTATACAAGGGGTCATTCCCTATAGGAAACATCATGCTTGGAAAAGGCAGCAATAAGCAAAAGAAAGAGACCTTTAGTGAGATGGATTTACTCAGTGATTGCAATAATGTGTTTGTGTTTAGCAGAGATTGTGAAGATAGTATAGTATTAGGTAAGATTTGAGCCTGATGTATATAAGGTTACTACAAATTGGAGCCCATATTACAACCAAGAAGAACAACCATAACCTGGAAAAGAAATACTTTCTTATGATCACACAAACAATAATACTTTAATAGAATAAAGCTTAAGAAGATATTCAACCATTAAAGAACTAATAATGCAAGATGTTATTGCATTTGTTACATGTTAAGAATCACATTAATTGTGTTTAAAATTACACTATGAGTTAAAACTAACTGAACTTTCAAGAACAAAACCATTTAACCAACTAAACTTAAAATGAATATAGTAACCAAATTAAATAGGCAATTTTGTACTAGAAGTAATTAGTTGAACACATTTTAAAACATATGGCCAGTATTTCTGGGAACAGATGATCTCCACCTCATATAATAAGGACTGGAATCATCACTTATAGCATAGTTACAATCACCCACCAAGTCTCATTATTTCCAAAACAGAATATTCAATAAGCATCCATCACCATCGTTGAATTTTCTTTGGTGTTGTATGCGCACCACTTAATTATTTATTTCGTATTTGAAATTTGGATCCATGTTTAGGCATTATTTTGAAAAATGGTCTGTATATGGTAGATTTTTAGGTCTTCATTAGCTTTTCTTTTTCATTTAAAAATAAAGGGAAAGAGAAAAAAATGATTTAAAACAAAAATTAAATTATCTTTCATAGTTCAGACTGTTAACCTAGATTTATAAGCTTTTAGATCTTCTCTATATAGGTGTTAAAGGAGGTCACACAGAAATAGTTTCCAATTTAACCAGTTTAAAAGGTAAAACGATTCCGTTAAATGCTAGTTAATACTAAGAAAGCAAAAACAAAAGTCTACAAAACCCAAAGACCCAGTATAATAAAGCACTGATTCTATATTTATTAAATAGATAAGCAATACAAAAGGTCACTACCATAAAATTGATTTCAACTTACAGAACTTATAGAAACTTTACTAAGTTTCTGAGGTTGCATATATTTATGGGAGGATACAGTTAAACTTTCCCTCATGGGCAACCAATGGATTAGAACCATTGATCTTTTGTTTAGCAGTCTATTGTGTTACTCACTATATCACCATAACTCCTTAAACAATAGAAACTCTAAATAAGAGACTTTGTTTCATTTTGCTACAAAATTACCTTGACTTTATTACTTTAAAACTTTATGCCAAAAGCAACTGTTGTTGTTAGGTGCTGGCAAGTATGACCCATAGTGACCCTATGAAAAACAGATCTGAACCCTATTCTATCCTGTGTCATCCTCGCACTTTCTCACACACTTAAGCAGTCGCTGTGTCAATCCATCCCACCTGGTTGAAGGTCTTCCTCTCTTTTCCTGATCCTCTATCTTTTAAAGTATGATTTCCCTCTCCAAGGAATAGCCTCTTATAGCAACATGCTAGAAGTAGGTGAGATGAAGCTTCAACATCTTTGTTTCCAAGACATATTTGTTTGTTGTTTTGGAAGTCCATAGGATATTCAGTACCCTTGTCCAATACCACATCACAAAATCATCAATTCTTCTGCCATCTTTATTCATCGTGCAGCTCTCAGATGCATAGCAAGTGAACAGAAAGACTATAGCTTAAATCAGATGCACCATAAGGCCTTAAACTGACATCAATGCTCCTCAAATATTTGGAAAGGTCCCTGGCTACAGACTTTACCAGTGAAATACATCTCCTGATTTCCTGACTGCCGGTTCCTAGGGTGCTGACTAAAAGTTCATAATCTATGGGCATTGATCAAAAAGTTATAATCTAGGCTAGTAGCAGAATCCAGTCAGTAAAGCTCCTGAAATGTTCTGTCAAGCATCTCAGCTTTAAACTTCAAGGCTTTAGGCTGATGTTACAAAGTTTTCAGTCCTGTGAATTATTGCTTCCCACTCCCAGTTGTGCCAACCATGAGCCTTAGCTCAGTAACATTTCAATACTTTCCCAGGAATACATCCTGCAAAATTCAGTGACACATTAAGAGAATTATGCACGACTACTAAGTAAAATTTATTCCAGAATAAAGAATGGTTCAATATTAAGAAAGACACTCAAGATTAATAACAGAAAATTACTGAAATAAAGGAAAATTATTTAAATTTTACCTCCGTTAATATATATTTGTTGTAAATCCTTCTGTGCTTTTTTTAGTATACCTGTGTCTGCCAAAACTTAGATATGATTGTATTATCATAGTTCGTGTGGTATTAGCTTAAAATTTGGCTTCATTTTTAGCCATTATAGATTCCTCTCGTCTCCAGCTACCTTAATTGCAGACATAGAGTTTTGCAAATCAGCATATTCTTGCAAATGATCAACAGCTGTGGAATTAGGATAAGAGAAAGAGTGCTTCCCACACCAAGTAACAAGATTGTGGCAGCAATACTTATGGAAGAGAGTTAGACCCTGACGAGAGCATTACCCTGGTGATGGAGGTGGAGAGAGTTTGGCATTATGGTGGATAAACTGTGGCAAAGTGTGACTTCTGCATTTGTACTGGTCACTGTTAAAGGTTTGTCTATTCTTGGCTTTGATTTGGAAGGAAAAGCTCCTGGTTGCCCTGAAACCATAGCCTGGACTAATTGAGAAGTTGTGCCTTGGAACGGTTGGGCTAAAATCTGAACTTGTGAGATATTCTTTGCTCCTCCCACCCTCCAACTTACTTCCTTAATAAACCCCAATCTAGTACCACAACTACAGTGAGTCAACAACAAATAAATGAACCTCTTTCTGTTGGTGTGGCTCTTGAGGCACCATGAGGCTGGTCTATGGGGATCTTTATCTGCTTTCTGTTCTGGGATAGTGAGGAGCTGTGCTATCCTCACTATCTCTGGCCCTTTCAGAGAGACATTCATGGCCTTGTGCCAGACAGCTGGCAAACCTTGAGTCTAAAAGTTAAAGGTTATGGCATTAAGTGGAGTAGAAGCACAGGTACGTTTAGTTTTAATGCAGTCAAAGTTTTCAGTATCTTATTTTAACATACTTTTAAATTTTTTACTTACCATATAAAGTATTAAAGATCTTTTGAAAGCAATAATAAGAGAAAAGAAAACCTAATTTTTTATGTAATACATATTTCAAATGGTAATCTTTTAAAAAATGTTTTCCTTTCACAATTAAAGTTTTATCATTCTTATTTAGAAAAAACTAAGGAATCTATGTGTCTGCAAATCTGTTACCAAATAATTTCTTACATTTCTATATATATAAAGGCAAATTTTTCCTCTCAACATTACACAAATATTACTCTGAGCTTTTTCTACCCTTAAATTTTTATATGTTTGTTGTTGTTGTTTTATATGTTGTGGTGGTGGTGTTGTTAAGTGCTATCAAGTCATAGGCGACTCATAGCAACTTTATGAACAAAAGACCTAGACACTTGCATACTTCTCTTCCTTTCTCCAGGTTTATGGAGACAAGTTATTTTGGAAGTGGATGCCATTCCTGCTTCCAAGCTTGTATTAATTGGGTAACTCCACCAAACACTGTCCACCATGGGTAACCATTCTCACATTTGATACATTAGTGTCACAGTGTTCAGCTTCACAGCAACCATGAGTTTCCTCTGTACAGCAAGTGGACAGACCAGGGCTATACAACCTAGAAGAATATTTGACAAAAACAATTACAAACAGGCCTGAGGGCTGAGGATTAGAGTCACCCATCTTTGAGTTGGTAACATCACTTTCTGTCCACTAGGCCAACAGACCTGTCTCTATACTGTTGTTGAAGTTCTGTTGAGTCATAGACAATTCACAGCAACCCTATGAACAAAAGACCTGGACACTTGTATAAATATTTAATTTCATTACATTTATTTTTTCATAGGTGAAGAGTTGCACTGCTAACAGAAAAGCAAGTCGCTTGAATGCACCAGCAGCTCCAAGGGAGAAAGATATATAACAATATCCCATGTTATTTACTACCTCTTAAAAATCACTGAAAAGTTAGCTGAGTGATTACTGACTCAACAGAAATAAGTTGAGATTTTAGTCAAAGATGTTGTCATATTCTTATAAAATTGCTATAATTAGTCATTAAAGTTCTCACAAAAACAAGGATGTTGTTGGTATGTGCCATCTACTCACCTGCAACCCACAGTAATGCTATGTATATCAGCACTGAAGCCTTCTCTATTCTGAGCCAGCCTCACTAATTTTGACACACCAAATCCCATAGCACCAATTACTGTATCAGTTAATTTCATCTGGTTTCTTCCTTTTCTGAGCTGTCCCTCCACTCTTTCAAGTATGATGCCCTTCTCTAAGGACCAATCTCTCCTGGCCACATGTCCAAAGTGTGTTAAATGTAGCTACAAAATTTTAGCCTCCAAGGAGAAACTGGGTTTCACCCTCTTCAAGACAGACCTATTTGTTTTCTTGGCAGTTCATGATTAGTTCAAAACTCTTCTCAAGCACCACAATTTGAAGGCATCGATTCTTCTTCTGACTTGCTTTGTCATTGTCCAGCTATCTAAGGCAGACAAGTAATTGCAAAGACCATGACCTGAATTAGGCACATCTTCATCTCTAGACTGACATTATTGTTCTTCAGCACTCTGGAGAGGTCCATGACAGCAGATTTTCCCAATGCAATTCATCTTTTGATTTTCTGACTACTGGTGCAGAGTGTTGATTGTGGAACCAAGCAAGCTATAATTGTTAACAACCTCAATCTCTTCTCCATCTATCATGTGCTGCCAAACTGGGCCAGTGGTGAGAACCTTTGCTTTTTGATGTTGGTCTTCAATTCATATTGTAGACCACATTCCTTGATCTTCTGCAGCAAGTGCTTCAGGTCCTCCTCACTTTCACAAGGAAGATTGTGTCATCTGTATAATATAGATTGTTGATGAGTCTTCCTCAAATTCTGATGCCACATTCCTCCTCATAAAGCCCTGCTTCCTGAATGATTTGTTCTGCATGTAGTTTGAAAAAGTATGGAGACAGAATGCATCCCTGACACACCCACTCCATTCCTAATTTTAACCCATGCAGTGTTTGCTTGCTCTATTTTGAGGACTGCTTCCTGGTCCAAGTATCGGTTTCACATAAGCACAATCAAGTTTTCTGGGATTCCTGGTTCTTGTTTGTTTGTTTGTTTGTTTTTCACATTTATCCAGTGATTTTATTATCAAGAGATGTATGATCAATATTTCAGTGTATTTTCTTATGTCAGTTGTGTAGACTTTTCCTTTCTTAAAACAAAACAAAACCAAACAATTGCTTATTTTATAAGGTGCAAAACAATGCTGGACAATATTTGAAACTATTTTAGGTCGAGTTCCTCTGTAATATATTTCCTCCCAAAAAATCTTCTTGGCTAAAGTTATTCTTCCATATGAATGTTAAATCATGTGTCAAAAATTTTTCCATCAATATTTTCAGTAAATATTCACTGAATTTATAGGTCAATATTAGGAAAACTGACTTTTTAAATAGCTGGTTTTCTCCTCCAATGACTTAATATGGCAAGAATGGAGTCCACTTCCTAAACAACATGCCTCTGGAAGCTCTATGAACTTTGATAAATTATGATACTTATAGAAAGGCTTCAGGCCTTTTGTTCATAGGGTCTTTATGAGTCATGCTCAACTCAACATCAATCAACAACAATAAGAAAATAGTTTGTCTTTCCTCTATTTCAGGTCCTTTTTAACAATCTTTAAAAATACTTGACATCTACAGATCCTATATTCCGGTTAAGTCTACTTTTCAATTTTTTTACAGTATTTCCTAATATTCTAAATATAAGACTGTTTCCCTCTTTTATAGATCATAATTTGTTATTTCTGCTGAAAAGAAATTTTGTGGATTTTTTGTTAATTTACTTGTATTTTGGCAACCTTTATTAGTTTCAGTAGATCTTGGTTGAGTGTAAAGGATATTATATTTTGTAATAAAAATAACTATTTTTTATATTCACTATTCTGAAATCTTATTAATATTTATTTTCTTGGTTTTGGATATGATTTCTGGAACAATATAAAGAGAAATAATACCTTTGAGTGCTGTTCTCTGCTCCATTGTTTCTAATATTTTATTATGTTTCTAGTATTTTACTACTAGACAAGATGTTTGCTGAAGTTGGAGAAGATTACTGACTATTCCATGGATGACAATACAGTGAAAAAGTATGTCTTGGATATTGTGCAATGATGATGCTCCTCAGAGATGTGCTTCCCAAATAAATTGCATTTCTCATACTTTGGGCATACTGTCAGGAAAGGGCTAATTGTTGGGACAAAACTTAAAATGTTTGGAAAAGTGTAGAGTCAGTGAAAGAGAGGAAGAGTCTCAATGAAATAGATTGACACAGTGACTTGGAGCAATGGGCCCAAGTATGTCAGTGATGATGAGAATGTCACAGGATAGGGCAAGGTTCAGATTTGTTATTCAGTCATTATGAGTCATACCTGATTTGATGGCACCTAACACAACAACAAGATATGTGCTGTCAGTAACTGAATAAACAATTCACCATCATGTTGAAGAAGTGTCTATTTTACTTTACTTGGTTTGACTTTTCTCTGTTTTGTTTATTTACTTTAACAAGAATTAAGGATTTGTATCTTTGAAAAAAAATCAGATTTTTTCTTTTAATCTTTTAACATGGTGAGTTATATCAATAATTTTCTTGTTATTTATACTTGCTATACTGACTTAAACACTAAGGACTTTATAATATCTTTTGTAGATTGAATAGTTTTATTTGTTTTTAAAGATAGTTGAGCATTCATTGATTCTGATTCCTAACCCAGATTTCTACTTCTCACCTAGAAGAAAAAAAAATCTAATCCTTTGAAAAACAACCAAACAAACAAACAAACAAAAAGAAAAAGCCACACCCAAAAATATCTCTGATTTAATGGAATACAATAGCCTGTACCCTTTTAGGATAAACTTTATTCTGTTAATAATAATTCATCCCCCTGAAATTTATTCAAGCATATTAATAATTCATTTCTTTTGCTAGGTAGGGAAAGGATTATTTGATTATATTATTATATTTTTATGTATCACATTTTGATTAGTATTCTTTCAGACCATCTTAAATTATTCTACTTTTGACTATTTACAAATAAAGCTGCTAGAACATTTGCACATAGATTTTTGTCTGGATATATATTCTTTTTGTAACAAATGCTCAAATGTGAAATTGTTGTACCATATGGCAAGTACATGTTAACTTTTACAAGAATCTGCCTCTTTTCCAGAATGACTGTCCTATTTTATTTTCCTTTAACAATGAATAAATGATCAGTTCCTTAACATTCTCATCAATATCTTCTTTATTTTAACCATTCTGACAGGTGTATAATAATAGCACCTTGTTTTCTTAGTTCCTTTTTTGGATTGCTAATGATATGACATTGTATACATACTGCTCTGTGAAGTGTCTGTTAAGATATTCAGCTCATTTCTTGTTTCTTGAGTTATTTCTTCTTTTCATTATCATATTTTTACTAATGGGTTTTATTAACATATCAAAGATCAAGAGAATGGCACACGACAGGTAGGGTTTGGATTGGTTGAACATACGATCACTCTGAGTCATAGCGTCTAACAACATCAGATAATAAGTTAATAAATGGGTTGTGATTATTTGCCCAAATTTGTTATTTCAATTTTTATCATTTTAATAGATTCTTTCACAGAAAAAAAATGGTTTTGATGAGTTTTAACTTACCAGGTTTTTTTTCTTTAATGGAACATAGTTTAATAACAAATCTAAACTTTTTTTGCCTAGGAATATATCTCAAAATTATTCTTTCATAAATTTTCTGAGATCATTTACAGTTTTATATTTAAGCCTGTGAAAGTTATAAATTATTGCTTATAAATCTTTTTTATGAAACATCAGATTGAGGGTCGTATATTTTGCCTCAATTGTTTCAGCCTTATTTGCTAAAAGGCTGCTTTCCTTTACTGAACTGATTCACATCTGAAAACATTCAAGCTTTTTATGCCAAGGTTGTACTGTTTACTACCACTAATAATAAGTTTTTACTTTTCCACATGTTCGCTAGTATTAGTTATTTTCAAATTTTATTTATTCTTAACCGTCTTAGCAAAATATTTAATTATAATTTTGATTGTCATTGCCATAAAGGATAATGGTTTTGAACATCATTTTTTTAATTTGCCTTTTTATATATCCTGTGAATAAATGTTTATTCAAATCTTTTTCTTATTTAGCGAGTAAGATTGTGTTCTTTACAATTTTATTGTTGAATTTTAGGTCTGCATATATTCAAAGTGTTAAAGTCTTTTCAAACAGTATCACCCAAAATTTTATCTCAATTTGTGAATTGTCCATCTACTTAAAGTTGAATGTTTGTCTTCTCCACTCTAAAACTCGAATGCAGCAGTTAAAGTAGATACACACATCTATAAAATGTAAAAACAATGCAAGTACTAATCATTGGGTGAATGGATAAATAAATCTGTATATGTATAATAAAGAAAAGTGAATTTTTTTCACAGTTGTAGAGTTTATTAGGTTGGTGAATGGAGGAGGCAATGGATATCACACATGCAGATTTAGTTCAGAAGTCCCCAGCAAGATTAAAAGCAAAACACAATCCCTCAGTTACTGAAATTCCAGTTTCACTGCAGAAGCACAAATGCAAGAAACCTCTGTTTTTCTCTATTATCCAACAAACTTTATCTCAGAACAGTTTCAGCAAGCAGGATTGTGTCATCTACATAACGCAGATTGTTGATGAGTCTTCCTCCAATCCTGATGCCACATTTCTCCTCATAGAGCCCAATTTCCCAAGTGATCTGTTCCGCATATATATTGAAAAAGAATGGAGACAGGATGTATCCTTGACATACTGTTTTCCTGGTTTTGAAATAAATATGCAGTATTTTCTTGCTCTGTTCTGAGAGCCAAGTATCACTTTTGCAAAAGCACAATCAAGTGTTCTAGGATTCCCAACCTCATCAAGGTTAGACACAATTTATTGTGATCCACACAATCAAACATCTTTGTATAGTCAATGAAACAAAGACATTTCTCTCCTTACAGCCAAGATCCATCTGACATTGGCAGTAATGTCTCTAGTCCCATTACCTCTTCACGAATTCATGAATATGAGGAGAAATGCGGCATCAAAATTAAAATAAAACATCAATAATCTGTGTTACCCAGATGATACAACCCTATTTGCTGAAACTGAGGAGGACCTGAACTGCTTGTTGCAGAAGATCAAGAACTGCAGCCTTCAATATGGATTGAAGCTTAACATCAAGAAGACAAAGATTCTTACCACTGGGCTGATTGGCAGCATCATAAAGGATGGTGAAGAGATTGAGATTGTTAACAGCTTTAGTTTGCTTGTCTTCACAATCAACATTCTTTGTACCAGCAGACAGGAAATTAAAAGACGAATTGCATTGGGAAAGTCTGCTGTTAGAGACCTCTCCAAAGGATGGAAGAGCAACAATATCAGTCTGAAGACCAAGGTGTGCCTTATTCAGGCCATAGTCTTTGAATTACTTGTTATGCATCAGAAAGCTGGACGATGACTAGAGATAATAGAAGGAGAATTGATGCCTTTGAGCTGTGGTGCTGGAGAAGAATTCTGAATATATAATGGATGGCTTGGAGAACAAATGGGTTCTTTCTGGAGAAGGTGAAATTGGGTTGTTCCTTGGAGGCAAGGATTCTGAAGCTTCATCTCACATACCTTGGACATGTTACAAGGAGGACCAGTCCTTGAAGAGGGAAGTAATGTGTAGGAGGGTGGAGGGACAGCACCACAGAGGATGACCCTCAATGAGATGGATTAATCTAGTGACTGGGGTAATGGAGATAGATGTGTCAGAGACAATAATAGGGTGTGATAGGGCAGAATATAGGGGTTTTGTACATAGAGTTACTATGAGTATCAGGTAACGCATTGGCACATAACAACATATGTTTAAAGTGCAATATTATTTTATTATAAAAAAGAATAAACATTGAAAATGTACTCACTGAAATAAAATCAAGATTATTAACAATAAACTATTTTTGAAATGTTAAAGTCCATAATAAAGAAGAAAGACAGGCAGTTGGGCATGACAGACTTAGTGACAGAAATGAGACCGGAGATCAAATGTTTGAATTTTGTACAAAACAAATATATTTATTAATTGCAAATCTATTTTCTTTATAAATAAAAATAGACCATATGCAAGAACCTTATTTGATAGATGACACAGATAAAATTGACTAAATAAAATATTTTTGGAAGCTCAGTATCAGCAGTCAAAGTCAAGATATGTGCTGACTGTCAAATAGGTAATCTACTACTTAGTGCAAGTTCAAATTGAAGGCAAAGAAAATGAACACAAGTTCACATGAATCAAAATATGACCTTAAATATATCCTACCTGAAATTAAAAAGCTTTGTTAAGAATAGGTTTGGAACATTGCACACTAATGTTTGAAAAGCAAATGAGTTGTGGGATGACATTAAAGACATCACCTATGTAGAGAGCAAGAGGTCCTTACTTTTATATGTTACTGATGTGTTTTTCTGTTTTTTAATTTTGTTAAGTTTTCTTTTGTTTTTAGCTATAAAATTGGGGTAATTAATATTCTTACATGAATACCAATAACTGTTTTGAGGATGAAATGAAGGAGAAAAATCAAAGAGGCTTCTCCTCTGTTGTTAAAGTGTTGTTACTAATGAACGGCACATAACAACAACAACAACAGCAATGGGCTTACACTCCTCAGCAATTCTGAAGACAGCATAAGTATAATAACATAATTGCACAATAATAGAATAACATTGCTCAGAGCAACTGAGTAAATGGTTGACTCATTGACACCTAAAAACAGCAATAACATCTACCTGGGATCAAATTGTCAAAAGTAACTGAAAAGAATAGCTGTTTAAAAATTTTAGGTCCAAGGAGTTTATGTAAGCTGAAAGGAACACATCAAAACAGGAAAAACAATTACGTTATATAATTTGAATAATACAATTAAAGTCTCTGAAACACTGTCTCTGAATTGTACATGTAAAACTTATTTCATTAATGTGTATTTTTATGTGCATATTTTCAACAATAGTAAAATAATTTCATCAATAATATTTGTTTCTAATAAAATTTCTCATTATTTTAATAATATTTAGTAGTATTTTAATATATTTATACTATTAAAATTAACTTTCAAAATAATCCTAATTATTAGGTAATCCAAAAAAGCACTTAATCCTTAAATTTTCACTCACCATAAGTGACACCAAAATGAAATATATTGACCCAGTAACTGGGGTAAGAGCAGTAGGTAGGTATGTCAGAGACAGTGAGATTGGCTCAGTACACGGCAGGGTTCAGAGCTATTATTGTTCATAGAGTCATTATGAGTACAAATACATAACGACAACAACAGCATATAAATATATTTGCAGTTATATAAAGTTTCTTTTTTTTTGGAGATGTGTGCGAACAGAATATTAAAGTAGTAATTAAATGCTCTATTAGCGTTAAACGTCATTGAATTAGGATAAACTCTAGAAGGGGAGATTAGTCATATCCTAATCCTAATCTGCATTTAGGTAAATATGCTGTCAGGGACTTCTCCAGAGTGCTAATGAGCAACAATATCAGTCTAGAGACTAAGATGTACCTGACCCAGGCCATGCTCTTTATAATTACTTGCTATACATCAAAGAGCTGGACAATGACTAAGGATGATAGAAAAATTGATGCCTTTGAGTTGTGGTGTTGGAGAAGACTATTGAACATACCACTGACTGCCAAGATAACAAACAGATATGTCTTGGAGAGAGTGAAACTAAGGTGCTTGTTGGAGGCAAAGACTTTGAAGCCCATCTGGCATACTTTGTGCATGTTGAAGGACATCATGCCTGGAAAAGTGGAGGTACAGCACAGGAGAGGAAGATCCAGAATGAAATGGATTGATAGGGTAATTAGGATGATGGGGACAAATGTGTCAGAGATGAAGAGATTCATTCAAAATAGGGCAGGGTTCAGAGCTATTGTGCATAGGGTCACTATGAGTTGTAAGCCACTGATGCCACATAACAACAACCCTAGAAGGCAGACAGGACTGAAAAATAGAAGAATGGTCTAAGAGTTTGATAAGGGCTTGATTATACTATCTAAAATAGACATGTAATATCAAATCACTACAATACTTCTATCTTAGTAGAAATATGAAAGATAATGTGAACATTTTGTTTTTCAAAGTAACTATCTGTAACTAGTTAATTAGGCCAAAAATATATACTTTGTAACTAAAATAAGTAGAAAAAATTTTGATGTTAACTTAAAACATATTTTTTCACAATTATTTTATATTACCTATAAGTAGCAAATATTTAAAGACAGCTGAACTATAATCTCTGAAAGAAAGGGAGGTAAAAGATTTTATCACAATTTACTAAATAATGAAAATCATTGTTGTTTCTTGTTTGCTTTGTTTTGTTTTTCCCAAGACAATATTTGGGTAACCAGAAGTACTTTGATAAATTACTAGTGCAATTCTGAGGAACTAACTGTCACAACAAAATCTTTAGCAATTCATTTTACTGAGAAGTTCTGGAAAAGGCATATAGGAAAATCTTCATAGTATTACTAATATGTTGAAAACAGAAAAATGTAACTTTCTGATAAAACTAGCCTATTTTGTTCAATTAAATAATAAAAAAACCTTTGAGAGTACTGATTTAAATGCATTGAGGACTGGCCAGCATGAGAGCAGTTGAAAATGGCTTTGCATAAGTGTAAGGTAATTGCACATTGTCAGAGAAAAAAAGGCCCTAATTCTGACTAGAAATAGATTCCCTTTGAAAATATTCACTAACCCATGCTCCGATTTAAGTGATTTCTCACAAATGTTAGAATTCTGAGTTTCCCCCCCCCTAATTCTAATGAGGCTCAGCCCAGTCAGATATGCTAAATACAACTCTATATTTAAATATTTTAAAAAAATACTATTTTTATATGTTTCCTTCCCATTCTTTGATTTCTTTATTTTTAGGAATATATCATGCATCTAAAAACTAGGTTCAATCTAAATGAATTTTCACATTCTTAGAAAAGTTTTGTCTTCAGGCAAAAATCCTGAAATTCCATTGTATTAAAATGAAAGAAAACAAAGACTCTAAATATCACAACCATTATTCTAGGAAGAATGATGTTTGAGATATCAGGCCTTGTTGTTGAGTACCATAGAGTCGAACTGACTATAGCTGACCTCCGGATGGTCTGAGGCCATTAAGCACACTGTTGTAGAGAGGAAAGAGAAAAAAGGAAGACCCAGAAGAGAGCTCAGTTGTCCAGAATTTGTGACCAGGTAATTTATACTCAAGTGGGATAGATCACTACAAAAGATTAATTTTATTACACTGTATCTCTAATAAATTTAAGATATACAAATCTATTCACACACTCTTATAAAGTGAGAGAGACAAGCAATTAAAACATAGTTTCTTCATTGTTGCTAAGATTAGAAATTTTCAGTGATGGTCTTCCTTATCATCTAATCTCACCTGAATTAGTTTTAACTTTTCTTTTGCAGTTTATAATGGCTCCCTTAATTATAATTTCACACTCAAGGGTTTCTGGGGTTTTTTTGTGTTTTTTTGTTTTGTTTTGTTTTTTAAGAATACCCACTACTGGGGAGCTCTGGTGGCCTAGTGGCAAGAAGATACACTGCAATACCAGAGGTACAAGGTTCAAATCCACCTGATACTGTGCTGGACAAGGAGGGGCAATCTCCTCCTGTACCCGTCAGATCTGATTTGATGGTACACACACACACAAATAATAAAAGAAAATAAAAATTTAAAAAGAAAAAGGATACCCACTACTAAATTGAGTTGGAGTTCTAGCTTATTATATAATCTAGACAGTTTCCTTCTAAGGAAGCTTAAAAGATTATGACTAGCAGGTGTTTTGACTATTTCTTGCAGAATTGCTTAGGGCCTTATTTATTTAGTGCTGCTTTAATAGAAATATTACAGTTAACAGCTTTTAAGATTCTACTCAAATTCATTGGCATTGAGCTAACTTGAAGCTGACCATCTACGGATTTCCAAAGCTGTAAATCATACAGAAGGAGATTTATCAACTTTCTTCCATGAAGCTGCTGGTGGTTTTGAGCAACCGGAGAGATGGGACTTTTGGTTTAGCTGTATTACGTCCTCTACAATATGCCACCTGAACTTTAACAAACACAAATTTATTCTCTCCCATTTTAGGAGGCTAGTTATATGACTTCATAGGCCTGACTCTAGGGAAAGACTTTTTCGTTTGTCTGCTCTGGAAGAAATGCTTTATCTCTTTATCTCTTCAGCTTCAATTTCCTGTTACCTTGAAGATAACCATGTGGCTTGACGTCAATATTCCCCTATCTCTGCTTCTTTACTTTCTTTCAATCTCTTTTATATCTTAAAAGAGATTGGTTCAAAACACAACATGTATTAATTCTGTTTTATTAATATAGCAATAAAAAAAGCCCATTATCAAATGGAATTATATTCAAAGTAACACGAATTAGGATTTAAAGTACATATTTTGGGGGGACACAAGTGAATCCACAATATTTAGCCTTGGAGAATCTGACTCTATACATTTTTTTAAATTTTATCCCTTCTTTAAAAATCCAGTGAAACTGTAGATATTTTTCTCTTGAAATTTAGAATAAACACATGAATGAATTAGTCTCTCAATAGTTCATTTAGCTTTGAAATCATGTCAAAAAGACAAATCAATGAAATTTGAAGGAGCACATCTATAAAATTGATTTAGAACAGACACTAACAAGTTTGATTCTCACCTTAGTAGTATTTAGATGCTGTTATAGTTCAAGTTTTCCACAGATGTTTGGTTTAGAAATATGAAAGTAATAAATATTTTTCTAGGCCTTAATGTCTTAAGGACTATTTAAGAAAGATCCTTTCTCAGTTGTTGAGATACACATCACAATCATTGCCATCGAGTCAATTCTAACTCATTGTGACCCTCTATAGTGTCTCCAAGTCTCTGAGTAAATCTTAATAGAAGACTGTTCAAATTTCTCTTAAAGTAGATTGTACCTGTGGTTATGTATGCCAAAATGCACTAGCCTGTACCTTAAACAATCAGAGTCTGATAAGGGCTCATATTTTGTTGAGGATAGTGTTTGTGAGTGACAAGTTTCCTTGTACACAATTTTGATAATATCTTTAACCATTGTGGGCTGCACTTTTCTTGGGACACATGCTTTGCTCAAGACAAGCTAAGCTCCTGTGGCAAATGAGTAACCACTGAATTTCCAAAGATGGCCTTGTCCTTTTGTTGAGCATCAAGTTTTTTAAAATCTTAGTCACAAATCTGAAAGTCTTCTTGGATCTGTCCTGCTGTTGAGTCTATTTTGAACTCCTAGTAATTGTATATGATAGATTAACACATAAAGTTCCCAAGTCTGTAATCTTTACAACAGGAAGCTTTGGTGGTCCCTTGGCTAAGAAGTTGTGCTGGCAACCCGAAAACATGTGATTAAAATCTACGAGAGGCTCTGTAGGAGAAAGATGGATAATATTCACCTGTGTGATTTATAGCCTCAGAAAACACAGTGGAGTGACAGCTGTAAGTTAATTCTGATTTGAAGATAATGAGTTTCAGTTGAATCTTCACAAGCACATACTGCTCCACCTTTTTCCTATAGAGAATCTTCATGAGTTCTTAGTGTTTAACAACTGTGCCATGGGAGTCATGTTCTATTCAAAAAACAAATTGAACTCATTGCTATCTATTCATGTCCAACTCATAGAAATATTCCATGAGAGTCTCAAGGCTGTTAATCTTTATGGGAAGATATGTCTCATCTTTCTCTCATAGAGTAGCTAGTAGATTAAAACTGCTGACCTTTCAGTAAGCAGTTCAATATGTCATGCTCCATCATAGTGTTCATTTACAGAGTTCTACATACACAGGTACTATCTTAAGAGGGACAGAGAAGCAAGGGTTTGGGCACTTGTAGATTTTTTTAAGGGGGGCAGCATCTGGGTTCAAAATAATTAAGATATGGAGAACTATCAAGAGCATTATCTTAACACAGTTAAAAAATACTTCCAAGCTGTTGTGGTGTGCTGTGAGTTGATTCTGACTCATAGCAACCCTGTATGACAGAGTATAACTTCCACATGGAATTCCACAGGCTATAATATATGTGGTAGTAGATCACTATGCTTCTTCTTTTGAGCAGGGATTGTTGGTTCAAATTATCAAGCTATTAGCTGTTAAGCCCTTAATTAATCTTGTTGAGGACTCCTTGCACTTTCTTGAGGAAGAAAAAAAAAGAAAGAAAGAAATTGAGCCACCCATCCTTTGACTAAAGTCAACAATCACTCTTTATATCTTTACTTTATACTGGTTTACTTACAAAGTTCATAAAGTTCGTTTTTCTCTATTTATCCTTTCTAAAGAGGACTTAAAGATCTTGCTGAAGATAAACACTGCAGCCTCTAATATGGATTGAATGTCAACATCAAAAAAATATAATCTTCCCCACCAGACCAATAAGAAAGACCACGATAAATGGAGAAAAGGTTAAGATTATCAATGACTTTATCTTAATGAGATCCACAATCGATATACTTGCCAGCAGTCAGGAAATCAGCAGATGCATTGCACTAGGAAAGTCTGCAGTAAGAGACCTCTCCAGATTATTGAGGAACAATGACATGAGTTTGAAAAATAAAGTGTACTTGATTCAGGCCACTATCTTCTCAGTCACTTGTATCTGAAAGGTAGAAAACAGAAAAGATGGCAGAAGAAAAATTAATGCCTTTGAAATTTAGTGTTGGAGAAGAGTGCTGAATATCCTATGAACTGCCAAGAGAACAAACCTATGTTTTGGAAAATGTATAGCCAAAGTATTCCTTAGAGGCAAAAATGATGAAGCTTTATCTCATTGGGAAGGTTACTAAGAAAATCTATTGCTCTGAAAGGTCATCATGCTTGGGAAAGCAGACAACAGCAATGGCGAGGAAGAACCGAACCAGGCAGGTTGAAACAACGACTATAGCAGTGGGATTGACTGTGTCAGAGATTCTGAAGATGACACAGGATAGTACAAGTTTCAGATTAGTTGTTCATAGAGTTACTATGAGTCATACTTGTCTGAATGGTACCTAATAACAAGATTTAAGGTGACTAGTATTTAAATTTTCTGATGTTTTTCTTTATATAAATAGTTAAAAATGAAAACTGATTTATTAGTCTAGTTAGTCTATTTGTATATTTATTAACTTGTTTTTTGAAGCTAGGAATATATATATATATATATATATATATATATATATATTCTTTCATTATCCCAAGGCACATTACATTTAGTGGGCATTTAAAATCAGAAAAAGTAGGAAACAGAATAGGTATTGTGTAGAAACATAGGGGGAAACAAGATTGGGATTTTTACACGTTTATAGAGATCCATATTTATTCCCATTCAAAAAAAAAAATGACCCAACAGAATGTAGAAATTATCATACAATACCATTCAAATTATATGCAAGCAAATTCCTGTTAAAGATTATCCAAAATTACTGGAAATACTTTGACAAAGAACCAAAATACTTTGACAGAGAACTACCAGAAATACAACGTGGGTTTAGAAGAGGTCATGGCAGTAGAGATAATATTGTCATTGTCAGATGGATCTTGGCAGAATGCAAAGTCCCAGATAAATGTGTATCTGTGTTTCAATGAATATACAACGGCATTTGACTGTGTGGATCACAGTAGATTTCAGCTAACCTTGAGGAGAATGGGAATCCCAAATCCTTTGATTGTGCTATGTGTAATATATACTTGGTCCAGGAAGCAGTCTACAGAACAGAGCAGGGAAACAGTACATGGTTCAAAATCAGAAAGGTTTTGTGTCAGACAAGTTTCCTATCTCCATCTCCATACTTTTTCAATCTATATGCAGTGCAGATCATTTGAGTGGCTTAGCTATATGAGGAGAAAAGTGACATTAAGATTAGAGGAAGATTCATCAACAACCTGCATTATACAGATGACACAACCTTGCTTGCTGAAACTGAGGAGGACCATGTGTTTGCTGCAGATGGTGAAAGATTGTAGTCTTCAATAAGGATTGAAGCTCAACATCAAGAAGACAAAGATTCTTACCACTGGACCAATTAACAGCACCATGATGGGTGAAAACATTGAGGTTGTTAATAGTTCAAGCTTGCTCTGCTCCACAATCAACAATCTTGAAGCCAGCAGTCAGGAAATCAACAGACAAACCGCACTGGAGAAGTGTGCTGTCAGAGACCTCTAAAGAACAATGATGTCAGTCTAGAGATCATGGTGTACCCGATCCAGGCCATTGTCTTCACAGTTAGTTGTTTGCTATGTATCAGATAACTAGACAATGACTAAGAATGACAGAAAAAGAATTGATGCCTCTGAGTTGTGCCAGAGAAGAGTCTTGAACATACCATGGACCACCACCAAGAAAACTATTAGTGTCTCTTAGAGACGCTGAAACCAAGTTCCTCCTTTGAAGCTAGACTTTTGAAGCTTTGATTCACATGCTTTTGGCATGTGGCCAGGACAACATCAAGCTCAGAAGGATGGAGGGACAGAGCAGGAGAGAAAAACTGTGGATGAAATGCATTGGTACAGAAACTAGAGTAATGGGGGTAGGTGTTTTGGAGACAATGAGACTGGCTCAAGACAGGGCAGGCTTTAGAGTTTTTTGACATAGGGTCTCTATGAATTGTAGGTGACTTGACAATATAGAACAACAACAATAAATACTTGAAACATATAAATGTGAAAATGTCGGGTAAGTAACCAAAGCATTGAAAACTGGAACAAGATTCAGACTCTTTAAAAGTTCAAAAGTTATCAATGTATAGATGGGCTAGATGGTTTACAGGGATGGTTTACCAGCAAAAATGACAGTGAACAGTACTACCTTTAGGGAGGGTATGATTTTTAAATTAGCTATAAAATAAGCAAAGGAAATGAAGATGAAGTAGTCAGAAAGGTGAAAAGAAAAAAAAATCAGTGCTATGAAATATTGAGGGAAGAGTAGACAATATTCCAAACATAATAGTATAGCCAAATGTGCCCAACACAGGTGGTTGTTTATGTGCTGTCGCACATAGTGACCCTATGTACAATAGCTCTGAACTGTGTCCTATCCTGAGCTAATCTCACTTTCTCTGACATATCTGCCACTATAATGTCAGTCTCTGTGTCAATCTATCTCATCTATGGTCTCCTTCTCTTGTGTTGTCCCTCCAAATATCCAAGCATTATGTCCTTCTCCAAGGACTGGTCCCTGCTGGCAACATGTCCAGTGTATGTGAGATAGCATTTCAAAATCCTGGGTTCAAGAAGCAGCCTGATTTCAAGCTCTCCAGGACAGATCTAAGCTTATTCTCTTGGTAGTCCATGGTATGTTCAATAATCTTCCTCAGCATCAGAACTCAAAGGCATCCATTCTTCTGTCATGCTTATTCATTGTCCAGCTCTCTGATTCATAGCAAGTAATTGCAAAAACCATTGGATTAGATACATCTTAGTCTCTAGACTTTTATCTTTGTACTTCAGCACTCTGAAGAGGTCCCTGACAGCCAATTTCCCTAATCCAATTTGCCTTTTGATTTCTTGGCTGCTTGTTTCAAGACTGTTAGTTATGGACATTAGCAAGCTGAAATTGTTAAAAATTGTTAAAAATCTCTATCTCTTCTCCATCTATTATGGTGCTGCCAATTTCCCTACTGGTGAGAATATTTCTTTTCTTGATGTTGAACATTAATGTTTATTGAAGAATGAAGTTCTTGACATTCTGCAGCAGATGCCCCAGGTCCTCCTCACTTTCAGTGAGCAAAGTTGAGTTATCTGCATAACTCAAAATGTTGACAAGTCTTCCTCCAATTCTGATGAAATGTTCATCTTTATAAAGACCAGTCTAAATAATCTGTTCTGCATATAGCGTGAAGAAGTATGAAGGTAGGATACATTAATACACTCCTTTCCTGATTTTGAACCATACAGTCACTCCTTGCTCTATTCTGATAACTATCTCCTTGTCCAAGTATTTAGGTTTCACATGAGCACAACCAGGTCTTCTGGGATTTCCGTTCTTCTCAAAGTTAGATACAATTTGTTAAGGTCCACATAGTCACATGCATTTGTGTAGTCAATGAAGCATAGAGAAATATTCTTCTGATATTCTCTGCTTTCACTCAAGATCAATCTAGCTTTGGCAATGATGTCCCTAGTGCCACAGTGGCCTCTTTGATACCCAGCCTGTATGTCTTGTATGTGGCTGTTAATTCACTGTTCCAGTCATTTTTTTTTAATAATCTTCAGCAAGATTTTGCTTGCATGTGATATTAGTAATATTATTTGATAGCTTACACAATCTATCACATGGTTTGTTTTTGGAATGGGAATACATATTGATCTCTTCCAGGTAGCTATCTTCAAGATTTCTTGGCAAAACTTTGTGAGCAGGTCCAGGGCAGCATCTGTTTGCTGAAACATGCCAAGTGGTATTCCATCAATTCCTGGAGATTTGTTTTTTACAAAATCCTTCATAGCAGCTTGAACTCCCTCCGTCACTACAATTGCCTTGTTGATCAGATGCTATTTCATGAAATACTTCTGTGTCAGCCAATTCTTCTTGTTCTAGTAACTTTGTGTACTCCTTCCATCTTTCTTTGATGCTTCCTGGATCTTCCAATATTCTGCCCATAGTATCAAGCAACTTGATGCTTGAATTTGCTTAAGACATTCTGAGTGAGGGTGCTGCTCGGCAGGAAGCAGTGTCACTGCAAGAAAGGAAGGGGTGGTGCTGAGCCCAAAGTACTTTGTAGAGATCACTAGTGTGTCACTAGACCACATGGGGCCACTTAAACACAAGAGAAAGGGAACTAGACAGCTAAAGAAGTCAAGTGAGGCAGAGAAGCCAAAGGTTCCTGGTTTTCTATTCAAATTCTTTGGAGGGATCACTGCTATTGAGCTTGAGTTCCTGTGTGTTGAGCCAAGAATGGAGCACAAATATACATGTTCTTCACAAAACATTGCCATACTCTTTGTCACTATGTAGTTACATTGACATAACACTTACTAAGAAAAGGCATAATGTTAAGAAATCAGCAGTCTGCTTCAGTTATCATGAAAAAACAAAATAACTCTTCTCTTAAAAAGCAGACCTAATGAAAATCCAGGTAGAGAGGAGTAGAAGATATATGTTGATGGGGAGTTGTTTAAACAGCTACAGAAGAAGATGCAAATGATTGGGGGATGGGGGAACAATTAAGAAAGCAAATACCCAGAGAAACAGTCTAGAAGAAAAATATTGTTGAGGAGAAACTTGAACAGCTATGGAAAAAAATGCAAACAAATGGAAGAAGGAATTTATAGTATCGATTATAAGGCCCAATAACTTTGAAAAGCATCATAAAACAGAGAAGGTACAGCAAAGACAGTAAAGGAAATAACAGAAAAGCATGAAAATACAATTCATAATATTAAGACTGAAAGAGCAGAAGTGCCCAACATGCTGGTAGGACAAAAAAGTAGAACTGAAGAGAAGGAACAGAGAGTAAGCTGGAAGAAAAGAGCCTCACTAGAAACGTACTAGAAGAAAAAGCAGAGATGAGGCATAAAGAAAATGAAGAAAACATTAGAATCATGTGGGATGACATCAAATGTAATAACATGCATATGATCAGAATTCCAGAACAGAAGAGTGACAGAGAAATCACAGAGAAAATTGTAAAAGAAGTATTAGAAGAAAACTTCCCAGGTATTTTGAAGAATGGGTAAATCATCATTCAAAAAGCACAGTGAACACCAAATGGACTAGACCCCAAAAAAGAAAAAAAAAATCAAAACATATCATAGTCAAATTCTCCAAATTAAAAAATAAGGATAGAATTCTAAAAAGAGCACACGGAAAACAGAATCACCTATAAAGGGGAATCAATTAGATTAAGTTTTAATTTCTCAGCAGAAACCATTTGATCTAGAAGACAATGGGATGGCATATAAAGGAAGTGTGTGTGGGGGGAACAATTGCCAGCCAAGTATCCTAAACCCAGAAAGGCTATCCATCAAATATGAAGAAGAAATTAGATCCTTTGCAGAAAAGGAGATTAAGAAATTTGCGAAAACAAGACCAAAATTACGAGAAATTTAAAGTAAAATCCTTTACACGGAGGCATCAAAGAAAAGTGCATGGACCATAGTAACCAGAAACAACAGAAAAAGAAGCATGACAAAAGGCAAGAGTAAGCCTGGCCTGACAGAATGGACTAAATGCACCAATTAAGAGAAAAAAGAGTAGCAGAATGATAAAAAACCAAAGCTCAACAATATGTTGCCTACAAGAGACACATCTAAAAAAAGAAGAAAAAGACAGATTCAAATTCAAAAGCTGGGGGGGAAAATATACAAAGCAAATTGCAACCTCAAAAAATGAGGAATGGAAATATTCATCTGTGATAAAATAGATTTCAGAATGAAAGCCAACATAAAAGAAAAGAAAGGGCATTATATACTGATTAAAGGCACAATAGATTACAATGACATAACCTTGGATAACATTCATGCACCAATGTATTCAGGGTACTGCATCCAAATAAAACTCAATTCACTTTCTTCTCAAGTGTACATGATACATTCTCCAGAATTGATCACATATTAGGCCGCAAAGGAAGCCTCAACAAATTAAAAAAAAAAAAAAAGACATTGAAATAATACAAAGTATCTTATTAGATCACAATGTCATATAATTAGAAATTAGCCACACTAGGATATTGTTTACAAAACCATCCACCTTGAAGCTAAATAACTCTCTGGCAGAGCATGTTTCCTTGAAATAAATGAAAATGAAAATCCAACTTACCAAAACATCTGGAAGACAGCTAAGGTAGTCCTCAGGAGGCACTTCAGAGCAATACGCACACACATAAAAGGGAAGAAAGAAGAATCATTGATCTAGCTCAACACCTTCATCAAATAGAAACAGAAAAACAACCTAATCCTACAGCCTCTAGAAGAAATTAAATTATAAGGACAAGCACTGAAATCAATGTGATAGAAAACAGAAAAACAATTGAAACCATCAATAAGACCAAAAGCTGCTGGTTTTACAAAAGAGCCAATAAAATTGACAAATCACCGGCAAAATTAACAACAACATAATAAAAACACCAGAAAGAAGACAGAGATAATTCAATTAGGAAATGATTGAGGTGACATCACAACAGAACCAGAGGAAAATAAATCTGTAATATCAGAATATTATGAAAAGCTATACTCTGGTAAATTTAAAAAACCTAGAGAAAATGGACAAATTCCTTTAGACTCATTCCCTACCCAGTTTGATAAGGACAGATATAGAACACTTGAACAGACCTGTTACAAATGAAGAAACTGAAAAGGTCATAAAAAGACTTCCCCATAAGAAAAGTCCTGGACCAGATGGCTTGAAGCTGAATTCTACCAAACATTCAGAGGGATCTATCACAAATTATAACTTAAAATATTTCACAAAATAGAAAAAGAAGGAACACTCCCAAGAGTCATTCTACGAAGCAAATATTACCACAATACCAAAACCAGGCAAAGATATCACCAAGAAAGAAAACTGCAGACCAATATCTCTCATGAATATAGATTCAAAAATCCTTTACAAAATCCAAGCCAATAGAATTCAAAAGTACATTAAAAATCATTCAACGTGACCAAGTGAAATTCATAACAATTATGCAAGGATGGTTCAACATAAGAAAAACAATCAATGTCATTCACCATAATAATAAATAATAAGAACCACATGACCTTAGCAATTGGTGCAAAAAAGGCATTTGACAAAATGCAACACTCCTTCCTGATTAAAACACACAGTAAAATTGGAATAGAAGGGAATTTCCTCAATGTAGTGAAAACTATATATGCAAAACCAAGAGCCAACATCATTCACAATGGAGAAACACTAAAAGCATTTTCCTTGTGAACAGGGACAAGACAAGGATGTACAAAGTCACCACTTATATTAAATATAACATCTGAAGTACTTGCTACAGCAATATGACAAGAGAAGGAAATGAAAGGCATCTTAATCAGCAGATGGTTTAACTATTGTTATATTCAGATGATATGGTAATATACACAGAAAACCCCAAAGACTCAACCAAAAAAAAGTGCTATAGCTCATAAGCCAGTATAAAAAGACTGTTAAGTACATCCAAAAACACACAATCTGAAGAAGATAAAATTGATGAATGGGGCCTTCTAAAGATTAAATCTCTGTGCACATAAAAAAAACCTTTCCCAACAAGGTAAAAAGAAAACATACTGACTGAAAATAGACATTTGGCAATACCATCTAAGACAACAGTCTCATAATGAAAGTTTGTAGATTACTCCTGGGCCTCCACAAGAAAAGTACTGATAGCCCTAAATGTTCAGAAGACATGGAAATAATTTTCACAGAGGAAGATATTCAAATGGCCAACAAACACAGGAAGAATGCTCAAAATCACTGACAATAAGAGAGATGCAAATCAAAACCACGAGATACCATCTCACTCCAGTAGCAGTGGCAAAATTTAACAGAGCAGGAAGTAATAAATGTTGGAGAATATGTGGAGATGTAGGAACTCTTACACATTGTTGGTGGAATTTTAAAAAGGTACAACCATTCTAGAAGGCATTTGGGCGTTTCCTCAAAAACCTGAACAAGAAATTCCATATGACCCACCTATTCCATTGCTTGGAATATTCCCCAAGAAAATGAAAAGAGAACCTTAAATGGGGGCTTGCGCACCAATGTCCATAGTAGCATTATTCTCCATCACAAGGATATAGAAAC
The DNA here is from genome assembly GCF_000299155.1 of Elephantulus edwardii. Lineage (NCBI taxonomy): Eukaryota > Metazoa > Chordata > Mammalia > Macroscelidea > Macroscelididae > Elephantulus > Elephantulus edwardii. Next base: position 10,681,878 of record NW_006399873.1, read on the forward strand.
AGCCCAGATATCCAACCAGTAACGAATGGATTGGGAATTTGTGGTATATCCATACAATGGAATACTATGCAACATGCAGGAGCTATGATTTTGTAAATTACTACCTATCTTGGCAGGGACTGGAGAGTATTATATTGAGCGAACTAACTCAGTCCCACATGGACAAATACTGTATAAAATCACTATTGTAGAATGAGTATGAGGATCCAAGGAGGGAGAAGGTAGAAGCAGAGGGGTGAGGATGGGCAGGGGAGGTAGGGTTGCATAATTCAATGAGGTGGTGAAAAAAATGGGAAGGATCTTGTGTGAAAAACAATGTATTCAAACTTTGTAAAGAAATCAGAATAGAATTTTTAAAAGAAATTAAATACTGAGTGAGTTTGGCCCTTTTGATTTTCTGACTCCATCTCTTTGCACATTTCATTATAATGCTTTGCTTGTCTTCCCAAGCTGCCCCTTTAAATCTTCTGTTTAGCTCCTTAACTTCTTGATTTCTTCCTTTGTCTTTGGCTTCTAGGTGCTGTAGCTCAACATTTAGTCTCTTTTGGCATCCATTTCATTCTTTTATTCTTCCTCTGTCTTTGCAATGACCTTTTGCATTCATCATGGATATTCTTGATATCCTTACACAGTTCATATTGTCTTCATTCATTAATATTCAAGGCCTCAAAATTGCTTTTGAGATGGTTTTTAAATTCCTATGGGATCGACTCAGTCAATTTTTGGCTCTTGTGGATTTGATTTAGTTTAGTTTAGCTTCAGTTTGAACTTGCATATGAGTAGTTGATGAGCTGTTTCACAATCAGCACCTGTCCCAGTTTTCAGTGCTGATATTGAGCTTCTCCAATGATTCTTTCCATAGCTGCAATCAATCTGATTCCTATGTAGCCCACCAGATGAAGTCCATCTGTATAGCTGTCATTTGTGTTTCTTATAAAAGATATTTCCAATAAATAAATCATCGATGGTACAAAAGTATATCATTCTATCTCTAGTCTCATGTTGTCAGGAAGACCATGTTTTATGGCTGACCTTTATCCTTGTATGCAACTTTTGCATTCCAGTCACCTATTATTATTTATGCATATTGTTACACATTCTATCAATTTCTGACTGCAAGAGTTGGCAAAAATCTTCTATTCTTGCTCTTTAGCTCTTGTTGTTGGTGCATATAGTTGAATGATAGTGGTATTAACAGGTCCTTCTTACATGTGTATAGATATTAAACTGTTTCTCACATTACATTTAAAGATAGATCTGGAAATTGTCTTCTTGACTATGAGTGCAACTCTGCTTTGCCTTGCCTTTCCATTCCATTTCCAGTGAAGTAGTTCATATGATTATCTGATTCAAGATGTCCCAAGTCAATCTTTCTCAGTTCAACAACACCCAGTAGGTCAATATTTATGTCTTCCCTTTCTGCCTTAACAATTTTCCTATATTCATACTACTCACATTCCATATTCCAATCACTGGTGCCTGCTTTCTGTTTTTCTTCCTCTTTGGGCTTCCCACGAGGAGGCCTCAGCCATGTCTGCTGGTCTAATCTTATTGTGCTCTATTACATATAGGGGTTTTCTTTAGGGTGTTATTTTGGAAGTGGTTGACCAGTCCTTCTTCCTAATCTGTCCTACTTTGGATGCTTAGCTTTTGAGTAATGTCTGACAGACAGGCAAGTATCCTACCCAAAAGAACAGATGAAAATCTTTCTCCATTACACAGTGAATAGATTTCATTTTGCCCCCTACCTCACATACCATCACAGGTGACAGGTGTCCTGGTCCCTTCAATACCCAGCTCTACCCCGCCAGCGTCCTGCTCCATTCCCTCTCCTGGTCTCGCTAGAACCTCCCTCTTCACTCCCCGCAGCTAATGAGATACGATGTCTCAAGTCTCTGGTCACATCTGCCTGTTCATTATCACTCAACTCTCCAGTGATGTTGGCATACCAGTCAGGTCTTCTGGGAAGTTGAACAGATCTTCAGGACTGGTGAGCAGGGGGATTTGGAGGCAGGGCCATGGGGTGGTGGGACCATGGGGTTACAGTGCACTGGGTGACAGGGCATTGTATGGCTGGGCATTGATTGGGGTCACAGGGTATGGGCCCTGGAGACTGGAGCTTAATATTGATGAAAGGTTAAATAATAGAGTGAAACATAAGATTGACTATTAAATTTAGCAAAACAAAAGTAATTACCTTTGACATTACAGTATTTGTTGTGTAGACTATAAGGGTTATGTGTGAATGTGAATCAGTTATTTAAAATATGGTGGTTTTTGGAAAGTCAAATTTTGTGTTAGCAGAATGTGAAAAGGGAGAAATAGGTCTCATTATTGAATTTAGGCAAAAATATTTTTGCATTTTATCATGGGATATCTCTGGGGAGGGATGTCCTGGATGAGGTAGTCAGGAGTGCAAAAGATCCTGATGTAGCAGGGAAAGGGAAGGTACAAGACACATGCAGGGGGCGTGTGCACTGAATGTATTGGTTATTTTTGTAAGGGGAACTGTCTTTTATCAGCTCCTTTCAGTAAAACGCTTGTCTGACAGATATTGTACTAATACTAAGTATACAACAGATCACACTTAGAGTAGACTAACAGATATGACAACTGAGCCCGAGCCTTCAAATTTGGAAACACAAAGGAGGAGGAACAGTTGTTAGCAGAAAATAATATTTGGAACATGGAACGTGAGAATCATGAATGTAGGAAAACTGGACATAGTAAAGACAGAAATGAAACACATAAATATTAATATATTAGGTATTGGAAAAATGAGATGGATTACATGGGAAATTTTGAATCGGACAATCATATTATCTACTACACTGGAGATGAAAAGCTTAGAAAAAACAGGGTCACTTTCATAGTTAAAAAGGCCATTTCTAGATCCACCTTGAAATACAATATTGTGAGCAACAGGATAGTATCCATGCACATTGTGATTTTGATTTACATTTTTCTCATTACCAGTGATTTGGAGCATTTCTTCACGTGTCTGTTGGCCATACAAATGCCCTCCTCTATAAAAAGTCTTTCCATGTCTCTTGCCCATTTTGTAATTGGATTATCAGTCCTTTTTACCCCCCTGAGGCCCAGGAGTACTCTGTAAACTTTCACTATGAGATCCTTGTCTGAGATGGTGGAGGGAAGAGTGGTAAGGAAAAGGAGAAGGATACTGTGTGAAAAAAACTATATATACAAACTTTATAAGTAAATTAGTTTGAAAAATAATATCCATGTGCATACCAAGAAGACCTTTTAATACCACTATCATTCAAAAAATACTAAGAGGGAAGTCAGATGAGACTCTGAATACTGTATTAGAGTGCCGAGGAGCCAATGCAAAAGGAAGAAATCAAGAAATTAAAGAGCTGAAGAGAAAATTTCAAAGTGAAACTTGAGATGACAAAGCAAGTTGTATAATGAATTGTGCAAAGAGCTGGAGTCAGAAAATCAAAAGAGCCGAACTCGCTAAGCATTTCTTAAGCTGAAGACATTGCAAAACAAATTCAAGTCATGAGTGGCAGTACGTAAGGATGCTTTGGGCAGAATGTTAAATGATTCAAGAAGCATTTAAAGAAGATGGAAGGAATATATAGAGTCACTGTACCAGATAGAATTGGCTGGCACAGAAGAATTTCATGAAACAAAGTATGATGAAGAGCCTGTGGTGATGAAGGAAGAAGTTAAAGTTGCTCTGAAAGAATTGTCAAAAAACAAGGCTTTAAGAGTTGATGGTATACCAATTGGTATATTTCAACAAACAGATGCTGCCCTGGATGTGCTCATTAAGTTGTGCCAAGAAATCTGGAGGACAGCCATCTGGCAAACTGACTGGAAGAGATTGATATTTGTTCCCATTCCAAAGAAGAGTGACCCAACAGGTGTGTAAATTATCAAACAATATCATTAATATTACATGCAAGCAAAATTCTTTCAAAGGTATACAGAAAAAACCAGCGGGAAGAGGCCCTCGGGGAAAGGGAGAACGTGCTCCTGGGCGGAAGGGAAGCCTGGAAGTGGCGCACAGGGGGAAGTCACCTCAGATAATAACGAAGAGGCATCTTTCAAAGGTACACAGAAAAACCGGCGGGCCCTCAGGCAGAAAGGAAAACATAATCTACACAGGAGTTCTACAGGACACGTCACATTCCCTTGGAGACAGTACAACTAAACTTAAGAGACACTGGTCAAAAGGAAAAAAACTGTCAACAGTCGACATGTTTGGAATCACAGAAGCCAAGAAAGCTTAAGATACAAGCTGTCAGATCATGGGTTGGACAATGGAAGATATTTCTGAAGGGACTTGGCAGATGTGAAGGGTTATCCTGGTGGAGGGTGGAGCTGAGAAGTAAGTGGGTCAAGGCACTGGGATAAGGGAGCGGTCAACACTGTAATGCTTAACTCCACAATAAGGGATTTATCTTTCACTGCTCCACAAATTGCTTGTCTGTCAGATACTCTTCTAAATCTGAATATTCAGATTAAGATAAACTAGGAAGAAGGATTGGCCACCCACTTCTGAAACAGCAGGCCTCTGAAAACCCTATGCACAACAGAACACACGCAGACTAACAGAAAGGGCAACCTAGGTAGAACTATCAAGTATGGAAATACAAAGGAGGAGGAACAGTTGTAAGCAGACCCTAGTGATTGGAAGATGGAATG
>NW_006399873.1:10689466-10695467 GCF_000299155.1 Elephantulus edwardii
GTTTAGGGCTGTTGTGCATAGGGTCGCTATGAGTCACAAACGACTCGACGGCACATAACAACAACAACAACAACAACAAGCAAAATTCTGCTGAAAAGTATCCAAAAATGACTAGAGCAACAACACATCAATAGAAAACTGCCAGATGTGCAGGCTAGGTTTAGAAGAGGCTGTGGTACTGAGAATATTATAGCTAATGTTAGATGGATCTTAGCAGAAAGCAGAGAGTACCAGAGGAATATTGTCTGTCTGTGTTTCATTGACTATGCAAAGGCTTTTGACTTGGTGGATCACAACAAACTGTGGTTGATTCCGAGAAGAATGGGAACCCCAAAACATTTGATTGTGCTTATGTGAAACCCATACTTGAACCTAGAACACAGCAAGGATATATTGCATGGTTCAAAATCAGGAAGGATGTCTTCCACCTTTTTTATTCCTTTTTTGAAGAGTCTCCATACCTTTTCAATTTATACGCAGAACATATCATCCAGGAATCTGGGCTCCATAAGGATGGATGTGGCATCAGGACTGGAGGAAGATTCAACAACAACCTGTGTTATGCAGATGAAACAACCCTGCTTGCTGAAACTGAGGAGGACCTGAAGCGCTTGCTGCAGAAGATCAAGGACAACTGCTTTCAAAATGGATTGAAACTCAACATCAAGAAAACAAAGATTCTCACCACTGTGCCAATTGTCAGGATCAGGACGGATGGTGAAGAGATTGAGATTGTTTTAACAGTTTTAGTTTGTGTGGCTCCACAGTCAACACTCTTGTTAACAGCAGCCAGGAAATCAAGAATTGAATTGCACTGGGAAAGTCAGCTGTCACCTCTCAAAAGTACTGAAGAACAATGGCATCAGGTTGGAGACTAAAGTGCGCCTGATCTGAGCCATAGTCTTCACAATTGTGTGCTATGCATCAGAAAGCTATACAGTGACTAGGGAGAATAGAAGAAGACTTGATGCTTTCGAGCTGTGGTGCTGGAGAAGAGTGTTGACTATACCATGGACTGCTAGGAGAACAAAATGGTTTGTCCTGGAGAGGGTGAAGATGAGCTGCTCCTTGTAGTCAAGGATTATGAAGCTTTGTCTGACAAAGTTTGGGCATGTTGCAAGGAGGGACCAGTTCTTTTGGAGAGGGACATCATGTTTGGGAGGGTGGAGGGACAGCTCAAGAGAGAAAGACACTTGATGAAATGGATTGATTCAGTGAGTGGGGTAATGGGAATAGATGTGTCTGAGACAGTGAGGTTGACACAGGGTTTAGGGTTGCTATGAGCCTCAAGTGACTTGAGAGCACATAACAATATCATTCAAAATTAATCCACCAAACACCAAAGCCCAAGAGGAGGAAATAGAAGTTTTATACCAACTTTTGCAGTCAGAAATTAATTGAACATGCAATCAAGGCGCAGTAATAATATTGGGTAAATGAAATGCAAAATTTATTAATCAGGGAGAAGAATTTTATTTCAGATGCTACATTTTGTCTAGAATTTTATCTAGAATTGTTTCCTTTTAGTTCTATTATCTTTTTCTAAATAAGATATAGTTGTTGTTGTTGCTCTTGTTGTTATTTCTATGTGCCATCCATTCACTTGCAACTCATAGTGACCATATCTACAACAGCACTGAACCCTGCTCTATATTGAGCTAATATCACTGTTTCTGACACACCTAACCCCATTACCCCAGTCACTGTGTTAATCCATCTTATCCAGGGTCTTTCTAGCTTTTGCTGTCCCTCCACTCTTCAAAACATAATGTCTTTCTCAAACGGCTAGTCCTTCCTGGCAACATCTCCAAAATGTCAGATGGACCTTCAAAACCCTTGCCTTCAGAGGGCAGCCCAGTTTCACCCTCTTCAAGACAGAACTGTTTGTTCTTTTGGCAGTCCATGATCTGTTCAGTACTCTTCTCCAGAGCAAAATATCAAAGGCATCGATTCTTCTTTTATCATCCTTAGTTATTGTCTAGCTCTCTGATGCATTGCAGGTAATTGTGAAAATCATGTCTTGAATCAAGTGCATCTTTCTTTAGACTGATACCAAAGTCTGCAGTACTCTGGAGAGTTCCTTGACAGTAGATTTTCCATTGTAATTGTCTGTTGATTTCCTTGATGCTGGTACCAAGAATGTTGCTTGTGGAGATAAAAAATCTGAAGCTGTTAACAATTTCAATCTTTTCTTTGTCTATTATGATGCTATCAATTTGCCTAGTGGTGAGAATCTTTGTTTTCTTGATGTTGAACTTCAATCTATATTGAAGGCTGCAGTCATCGACTTTCTGCAGCAAATACCTCATGCTCACCTCTATTTAAGGAAGCAAGTGGTCACTGCTAAATTGCCAGATCTTAGTTTATGAAGTTTGACCTATATAATGCCTTACTGAAAGGACGAAAGGATAAAATTTTCCCAATATACGGGTTACCAGGAAAGAGGAATTGGCTATCTAATTCAAACATTTAGCCAATGAAAATGCTATGACTCACAATACCTATTGGCAACATATCATAATGCTAGAATATGATTGGTCAAAATTTAGGTCTGTTGTACATAATTATGGTAGCTAACTACAGAGCCTAGCAAGCTCAGTTCTAAGATTTATGTTTATAAAGGCCTGGTTGATTTTGTGAGCACTAACAACTATATTAGATATGGAAGCTCAGATCATAAGACTAATCAAATTTCATGCATCAGAGTATGAACTGTTTGCCAGCGGTATCAAAAGAAAACTGTTCTCTCTGCTTCTTGCACTATATATAACACTATGTATTTGGGTAGACAGACTAGAAGGCCTGAGTGAAGAAATAAGAAAGTCTATAGCCTTTAAAATGTGGTTTGGTCATTGCAGCAGTCAAGATAAAAAATTATCTGTTTTAAGAGTTGTGATTTCTAGTATAGTTACTAAAAAATGTGTTCAAATATACTATGGTAAATATCCAAAGTTTGGAGCCTTTAAGTATATAACATTGCACAAGTGCTTTAGAAATTTCTACATGAATGAATAAACATTTTTAGCCCAACATGGAAGTTGAAAATCAATAATTCCTTCCAGTGTTCTTTTTTCTCAGCTACAAATTTGCAATGAGTTTTAACATTCATTACTTCCAGGTAAATCTTAAGATTTTATGCCAACTTAAAAGTCAACTATATAAATTAAGTTGAAAGAAATTAAAACAAAGCTCAAACTTGGCATGCTTCTGCACAGATATTTGAAATGCTTTTAAGTTTTTTCTCTTTTTCCTAAAATTCTTTTATAAACAATATGCTAAATATTATAAAATAAATTAAGCAGACTGTGTAGCTGTCTTAAATCTTATTTAAAGGGGCATTGTTTGAAGGTTGTGTGAAGTATTTATTAGTAACTGCTTCTCACAGCAACACTAAAGGATAGGGCAGATCTCCCTAGAGAGTATACAAGGCTATAATTTTTTTTTTAAAGAAAATAGACTGCCTTTGGTTTTCTATAGGTTAGAATCAGCTCAAGGATAAAAGGTTTGATTTTGTTTGATTTGGAACATTTTATTATACTGTCAATATTAAACATTTCTAACTACTGCATCCCTTTAAGTTCATCTATTTTCTCATTATGAAAAACATATTTGCATGTGTGTACATATTCCTGACCTTTAGTGAAATGAAAAAGAGAATGATCACATATCTAAGGCATTAAAGCTGCCAATTAGTGAAATTGTGCTTTCCATTTGCAAGGCCAGAAATGAAATCTTATTGACATTGTGTAGGTGTAAAAGCAGATTGCAGTAGTTTGATGTTTATAAATTAGCATTGCACTTTGACATACAAAAGGAAAATGTGACTGACAAATTATTAATCACCATAGTAATCTCTGAATATGAAAGAACAATAATGTAAAATATTCAAGAAAGGCATATCTAGTCTTTCTCTTATCTAATCAGTAAATGAAAAAAATCTAAGATTTGTCAGAGATGCTACATTGAGCATATGTAATTTAAATATAATTCTGAAATAATTTCAATTAGTTTTCCAGATAGTAATACAATTTAATCATGGACATAAAAATATACTTGGTTTTATCTCACAAATTATGCAAATAAGATAACAATATATGAGTTTGTATGCATGTGTGTTTCTGTATGTATATAAGTGTGTACATTTATGTTTGTGTGTGTATGTGTATACACATGATTGTGTGACTTCTCGACAGGACAAAGTCACAAAATAAGGTTAAGTATCAATATTTCTTTCAGGATGTCATCCACTTTCTAAACAACGTGCCTCTGGAAACTATGAACTTTGAGAAATGACCATAGTTATAGAAAGGTTTCAGGTTTTTTGTTCATAGAGTCACTATGAGTCATGGTCGACTAGATGGCAATTACCAACAACAACACAGTAAATATGAAAGTATCAAATGTTGATTTCAAGAGATTAAATTATACATGTTGTTATGTGCCATCAAGCCACTTTCAACTCATAGCGACCCTATATATAATAGCCCTGAAACTTTCTCTATCCTGTGCCGACCTTATTGTCTCTGACACACCTACCTTCATTACCCCAGTCACTGAATCAATCCATCTCATTGATGGTCTTCCTCTTTTGTGTTGTCCCTCCATCTTTAGCAGAATGATGTCCCTCTCCAAGGATTGGTCCCTCCTTGAAAACATGCCCCAAATATGTCAGACAAAGCCTCAGAATCCTTGCCTCCAAGAAGCAGCCTCTCTAGAATAAATCTGTATGCTTTCCTGGCAAGCCATAGTATATTCAATAATCTTCTCCAGCACCTCAGCTCAAAGGCACTTCAAGATATTATTTGAAGAGATAATGTCAAGATATTACATTAAAGCTTACATTGTAAATTATGTAAATCCATTAGTAAAGATTCATATTTTTTTTCCTTTGGAACTTTCTACAGAGGTGGAAGTCACTGCCTGTTGGCATAATGGGTCCCCTCAAACCATTGGTGCAGCCAAAGATGGTAACAAGAGGATCAAGAAGTTCATCTGACTTCAGTTAGACCATTATGTCAAAATTAAGCATAATTAGCACAAGCCCAAAGGGCAACACCAACGGGATTACAAGAAGATTAAGGGCCACATCCTGGTGTCCATCTGATTATGGGAACAACAAAAAGACAAAGAACATGGTGCCTACACATTCCAAGTCCACAATGTCAAGGATCTAGAAGTGCTGTTGATGTGCAAACAAATCTCACTGTGCTGAGATTGGGACTGTATTTCCTCCAAGAACCACGAAGTCATCATGGCCATTAAAGTCACCAATCACAATGGCAGCCAGCACAGTCAAGAATATTATTAGAAAGCTTGTTTGCAATTTGTGCTAAATGAACCATAAAAACTGCAAAAAAAGACTAAATGTTCATATTATCAATATTGTTTTTATAAGAAATAATTGTAAGTGAAAATTTTAAAGAATGATCACAGTCTCATTTTAAAAATAAATCATGAAGCCATGATGAGAAAAAGAGAGGGAGAGAGATCATTGCAATATGATGACCAAAGAGTTAGTTATTGAATAGATGAAAATATCACTAGACCAAGAGTCAAGAAAGCAGAGTTCAAATCTTTTCTTTCTCATATCAGGCTATGTCATGTTGACAAGTAGTTAAAATTACTTCATAGTGTAAACAATTAAAGTGATGCAACAGAATGTGGGAACAATATTGTCAGTACCAAATGCAAGAAAATGCTGCTGTGGATAATTTTTTAAAAAATGGCTAGAAGAATTAGTTCCCTCAGCATAATGTTCTCTAGTCCCTCCTAGTCCCACAAGGACAAATACTGTATAAAACCATTATTGTAGAATGAGTATGAATATCTAAGGTGGGGAGGAAGGGGGAGGAAATAGAGTGGTAAGGATGGTGAGGAACAGGGTGTTAATCATAGGGTAGTACAATTCAATGGGTGGGTGAGATAAAGGAAATGGGAAGGATCTTTTGTGAAAAACAATGTATTAAGCTTTTTAAATAATTCAGAGAAATATTTAATAAAA
>NW_006399873.1:10695567-10713254 GCF_000299155.1 Elephantulus edwardii
AGGGTGCAACAATGAATGAATGGAATCCCAAAATCTCTGTAGATGTTCATTGAAATGAAAAATAAACAACCTAAACTAAAAAAAAAGGAATAAGAGATGAAGCATACTGAGCTAAACAAGTTGACACTTACAGCTACCATCTGGTTTCCACTCAGTTTATCTAGCTATACCACAAAATTTGTATTGCTTTGAAACAAGGGAGCTAGCTTTTTGTATTTCAGTATGAGTAGGAATTGATAACAACTAGTTTGGGTTCTGTTTTGTTGGGTGTTTTTTTTGGTTTTTGGTTTTTTTTTTAATAATTTTAATGAGTATTTACAGAGAAAAAAAAACTCAAAAACCAGGAAGGTCCTTCAAGTAAGAGCACTGTTGTCACGGCCTCATGCACCTGAGACATGCACACGTACATCATGGATAAAATACCGAAATATTATTTCTCCTATAAATAACCAAGATTAGCAGTGATTAACCTATAATAAATATAATAACACATCTGTGACAAAAAGATTATAAATATTTTTAAAAAGAATTTATAATAGGGGGGATTTCCTTCTTCTCTGAAGAGGAAACTAGTATAAAACTCATAAATTAAACGTAACTCCATTCTTACTGAAATGTTCATTAACCTGGAGAAATTAATGGTAAATTTAATAAAATAGGGCAGATAACTAGCTATTACATCTGAAAGGTAGGCATCCTTTAGAAATCAGAACAAGCTCACTGAGGTTATTTGTTAATTTTAAGTGAGAAATGTCTTAACATACTACCACCTGAACCACAAAAGAGAGTGTGAAAGATCATTACTTTAAATAGCAGTTAATCAAAAGAATTTCAGAGCAGATCATAAAGTTCCTCAAGTCTCTTTTATCTCAAAAAATATTTATAATAAAAAATAAATAATCTGTGATCAGCATAAAACATAATAATCATAGTTGGGTAAAAATATTATTCTTACCCAATAAATAATACATAATAATATGTAGAATAGTGAGATTAATACATCATATAATTTGTAATCTGAAGATTATTATGAAAATGTTAAAGACTGCCAAAAGTTAAAAAATTTATCTAAGGCGAGTTCTGGTGGCCTACTGGTAAGAAACTGCACTGCAATCCCAGAGGTGCGTGGTTCAAATCCATCAGATACTCTGCTGAAGAAGGAGGGACAATCTCCTCCTGTACCAGTCAGATCCGGTTTGACGTTACACACATTTAAAAAAAATTTAAATAATTTTTAAAAATGTCTAGAAGAGTGCGCAGAGAACTGCCAGATGTTCATCATGGATTTAGAAAAGGCCAAGGCACCAGGGATATTATTGCTGATGTCAGATGGATCATGGTTGAGAGAAAAAGACTACCAGAAGAATGCATATTTGTGCTTTATTGGCTATGCAAAGGCATTTGACTATGTAAATTATAACTAACATTGACTAACATTGAGAAGAATGAGAATTCCAGAAGACTTAATTGTGCTCATGCAAAACCTACACCTAGACCAAGAAGCTTATGTGTAAATGGAACAAGGGAACACCGCATGATTTAAAATTAAGAAAGGTGTGGCTCAGAGTTGTATTCTTTCTCCATTCCTATTCAATCATAATACTGAGCAAATTGTTCGAGGAGCTGGACTCTGAAGAAAAATGTGGCACAGGAATCAGAAGACTCATCAATAATCTTTGTTATGCAGATGGCACAACCTTACTTGTGGAAAGTTAGGAAAACGGAAATATTTTCTCTAGAAAATCAAACACAAAAGCTTTTAATATGAATTACACTTCAATGTCTATTATTGTTGTTATGTGCCATCAAGTCACCTGCGACTCATAGCAACCTTATGTACACCAGCTCTAAACCCCGCTCTATCCTGACCCGACTGTATTGTCTCTAACACACCTACCACCATTACTATAGTTATTGAATCAATCCATCTCATCCAGGGTCTTCCTCTCTTGCACTGTCTCTCCACCCTTCCAACCATAATGTCCCTCTCTAAGGACTGGTCCTTCTTTGTAACATGCCCAAAGTATGTCAGACTTCCAGAATCCTTCCTGAATTCTTACCTCCAAGGATCAGCCAGGTTTTACCCTCTTCAGGATGAACCTATTTGTTCTCCTAATAGTCGATGGAATATTCAAATAATACTGGACTAGTAGACAACATCATGATAGATGTAAAAAAGTTTTAAATTCAAACTACTTCACCTCACCTTATTTGAATCCACAATAAATATACTTGCCAGCAGTTAGAAAATAAGGCATTATATTACACTGGCAAATTCTGTAGTCATGAATCTCTCCAAATGATTAAGGACCAATGTTAGTTTGAGAACGAAAGTGTGCCTGATTCAGGCCATGGTCTTTCTAATCACTTGTCATGCATCTGAAAGCTTGACAATGAATAAGGATGACAGAATCGATGCCTTTGCACTGTGGTGTTAGAAAAAAAAGTACTGAATATTCAATGGACTTCCAAAAGATCTAAAATATGTCCTAGAGAAAAAGTAGCCTGAGTGCCCTTTGGAGGCAAAGATGGTGAAGTTTCATCTCATATGTTTTGGACATTTTGGTAGGAGCTTATTCCTTGGAAAGGTGTATCATCCTTGGAAAGATAGAAGGTCAGCAAAGGAGAGGAAGATCCCCACTGAAATGGACTGACACAACGATGGCAGCTTTAGTATGTCAGAGATGATAAGGATGGCACAGGATAGCACAGTGTTCATATCTGTTGTTTATTGGGTCACTATGAATCATACTTGACTCAAGGGCACCTAACAACAACAGCAACAATCTTCATTACAGAAAACTTGGATAGTTCATAAGGATTTGTGCTGGTGGTTCAAACACTTAGGCTGATTGATGGGAGAAAGTTGGAAAATCTCCTCCTGAGTGATTTATAGCCTAGGAAAACTCCCTGGACGATTACCTAGGAGTCAGCTTCTACTCAATGCCAATGAGTGAGAGAGTGTGTGTGTTTTAATCACAATTCTGTGATTATGCCCATTTTATAGTTTAGAAAGTCAAGTAACACTAATAATTGAAGACTCTTGACTAGGTTACACAATTAGATTTGACAGAACACAGTTTCAAACCCAGACACCAAAAGTATATTCTTCACCAGTAGATTAAGTTGTTTTCATATATGAAAACTAAAGACGTGTGTGTGTGTGTGTGTGTGTGTGTGTGTGCGTGCACTGAGGGGAACACTTGATAACTGTCTTCTTATTTACCTAATGGTAGATGATGATTATAATAATAATAAAAATTTCAGAAAAATCTATCCAGTGATTGAACAGAAGAAAGTTGTGCTTCCTGAAGGTAAGGAAGTATCTTTTCTTTCTCCTGTCGCTTATAGTAATTTGTTCTGCTTTTCAATATGTGGTATTCTTTCAAGTATCTCGTCACAAATTTGATTAGTTATTATGTTCTCTACTTTCCCTTGTACCTTTTTTCTCTTGAGTAATTTTTCTACTTAACCCTATGGTTTAATTCACTTCAATTTATTTCTTAAAATATTTAAGATTTTACTGTTTGCTAAATTTTATAAAAAAATTATATGTAAAGTTTTAAATACAGAAAAGTATAAGGCTACAACAGAAATAGTTAACCTATTCACTTATGGGTTGCACACTTTTTTAAAAAAATGCCTTTTAAAACCAACCTTCTCTATAAGGGTATTATTTTCTATACATGTGTGTTAGTCTAATCCTTATTTGCAAGGAATAAAAATTGACTGTTTCAACAAAGAAATAATTTGCTTTAAAAAAGTTAAGTCTCTTACTCTCTTTGTCTCTTCCTTTTCTTTTCCTCATTGAACAATATAGCCCAAAGTCATCACCTAGAACTGAGCAATAGTGCTATTCTTGAAGGGGTCAGTTGCAGATTGTCAGAGTGAAGCAATGTTACAAGAAAATAGTTGGCATGGGCTTAGATAACACAAGCAGGGCATCAGCTTAAGAGTAGTGGTAGAATTCTAGCATAGACATGAGAAAGGTGTCTACACAGTGTTAATAAGTGGTGTGAATCCACCATAGAAAAGAACCCAGACAGATAACGTGTGGGATGACTATGAGTTGTATTTGACTTGATAGCACCTAACAACAACAATCTGTGGCATGTTAACTGCATGAAAATGATTGTTGATGAATCATCCTCCGATCCTGATAAAATATTCTTCTTCATAGAGTCCACCTTCTCAAATGACTTATTTAGCATACAGATTGAATAGATATGGAGAAAGGATTCAAACTGGTGCATATACTTCCTAAGTTTAAACAATGCAATGTTTCCTTGTTCCCTTCAAACAATAGCTTCTTGGTCTAGATGATATATAAGCATGATTAAGTGTTCTCAATTTTGCATTTTTCTCAAAGTTAGCAATCCTTTGTTATGATCCACAGCAAACTCAAAATCAGATGTTTTTTCATAGTCAATAAAATACAAATATACATACTTCCATTATTTTCTGCTTTTAGCTATGATCCATCTTGTATTAGCAAAGATAACCTTGTTGTCACAGCCTCTACTAAGCCCTTTACCTTCTGGCAATTCTATTCCAATGTGTTATTCTAGTAGTTTTGGGATAATCTTCCTTCAGAAAAGATTTGGATAAAGAAAATATCGGAATCTTCCAGACAAGAATGAAAAATGAGACAACTTTGGAAAATTGTTTGGTAAACATTACAAAACTAAGAATCTAAGAATAATCATACAATATAATCTAGCAATTGCATCCATTATGAATATGAAGATAGATAGATAGATAGATAGATAGATAGATAGATAGATAGATAGATAGATAGATATCTACAAATATATAACTATATTGAACATGCAATCGAGATGTATTAATAATAATGGGTGACTGGAATGCAAAAGGTGGAAACAGAGAAGAAGGATCAGTAGTTGAAAAAGAAGGACTTGGTGACAGAAATGAAGCTAGAGATAGAATGACAGAATTTTGCACAATGATTTATTCATTGAAAATGTGTTTTATAAGAAACATAAGTGTAGGCTGTACACAAGGGTTTCTCTTGATGGTATGCAGCAAAATCAGATCGATTACATCTGTGGAAAGAACCACTAAAGGAACACAACATCAGCTGTGAAAACTAGGCCAGGTATTTATTGTGGAAGATACCACCAACTACTCATATGAAAGTTCAAGCTGAAACTAAAGAAAATTAAATGAAATCTAAGTGAACCAAGATATGATCTTGAGTCTATCCTACCTGAATTTCAAAACCATCTCAGGAACAGGTTTGAGGCCTTGAACACTAATGAAGGAAGACCAGAGGATCTGTGGGAGGATACCAAAAATATCATACAGAAAGAATGAAAAAAGTCATTAATGAGACAGAGGAGAATCAAAAGACCAAAATGGATGTCAGAGGAGATTCTAGAGTATTGCTCTAGAGCTCTGAGAAGCCAAAGAAAAGGGAAGAAATCAAGATATTATGAGTTAAATAAAAGATTTCAAAGGGCAGTGTGGGAAGACAAAGTAAAATATTATAAGGAAATGTGAAAAGAGCTAGAATGAGAAAATCAAAGAGGCTGAACTTGCTCAACATTTCTTAAGCTCAAAGAACTGGAGAACAAATTCAAGACTTGATTTCAATACTTAAGGATGCTTTGGGCAGAATATTAAATAATCCAGGAAATATTAAAAGAAGATGGAAATAGTATACAGAATCATTGTTCCAAATGGGATTTACAGACACAGAAGAATTTCATGAAACAAAGTATGGGCAAGAGCCTGTGGTGATGAAGGAAGAAGTTCAAGCTGCTCTGAAAGGATTGACAAAGAACAAGACCCCAGAAACTGACGGTATAACAACTGATATATTTCAATAAAAAGATGCTGCCCTAGATATACTTACCAAGTTTTGCCAAGAAATCTGAAGGACAACCACCTGGACAACTGATTGGAAGAGATCTATATTTGTTCACATTCCAAAGAAAGGTGATCCAACAGAGTGTAGAAATTATCAAACGATATCATTAATATCACATGCAAGCAAGATTCTGCTATCTAAAGATGACTGGAACAACACATCAACAGAGAACTGCCTGAAGTTTAGACTGGATTTAGAAGAGGCCATGGTACTAGGGATATTGTAACTAATGTTAGATGGTTCTTGGTTGAAAGTAGGGAATACAAGATGAATGTCTATTTGTGTTTCATTGATTATGCAAACATATTTGACTGTGTGGATCACAACAAACTGTGACTGACTCTGAGAAGAATGGGAACCCCAAAACACTTTCTTGTGCTTATGCAAAACCTATACTTGGACCAAGAGGTAGTTGTAAGAACAGAGCAAGGAAACTCTGCATGGTTCAAAATTGGGATAGGTGTATGCCAGGGATGTGTCCTATCTTGATAACTTTTTAATCTAAATGGAAAACAGATTATCCAGGATGCTGGGCTTTAAGAGGAGAAATGTGGCATCAGGATTGAAGGGAGATCCATCAACAATCTGTGCTGTGCAGATGACACAACCCTGCTTACTAAAACTGAGGAGGACTTAAAGTGCTTGCTGCAGAAGGTCAAGGACTAAAGCTTTCAATATGGATTGAAGCTCAATATAAAAACAAACAGACAAAAAAATAAAAACAAAACAACCAACCAAACAAAAAGTACCCCAAAAACAAAGATTTTCACCACTGGGCCAATTGTTTAGATTGTTGACAGCTGTAGCTTTTGCTTGGCTCTACAATCAACACTCTTGGCAGAAGCAGCCAGGAAATTAAAAGATGCATTGTATTGGGAAAGTCTGCTCTCAGAGACCTCTTCAAGGTACTGAAGAGCAGTGATGTCAGTCTTGAGACTAAGGTGCGCCTTTTATTCAGACCATGGTCCTTAAAATCACTTGATATGCATCAGATAGGTGAACAATGACTAGGAGACTTGATTCCTTGAGGTGTGGTATTGGGGAAGAGTATTGAGTATTACATGGACTGCTAAGTTAATGAATACATTTGTCCTGGAGAATGTTAAACCAGGCTGCTTCTTTGGAGGCAAGGATTCGGAAGCTTAATCTGACTCTGATACAAGGCTATACCAGTCCTTGGGGAGGGACAGCATGCTTGGATAGGTGGAGGGACAGCACATGACAAGAAGACCTTTGATGAGATGGATTGATTCAGTGACTAGAGTAATAGGGATAGGTGTGTCAGAGAAAATAAAATTGGCACAGGATAGAGTAGGTCTTAGGGCTGTTGTACATAGGGTCACTATGAGTCACAGGTGACACGACGGCATATAACAGCAACTATGTGTGTGTGTGTGTGTGTGTGTACGTGTGTATATATGTGTGTATGCATATATGTGTACATATGTGTACATGTATGTATATCTATATGTGTATGTATATACATGTGTATAGAAGTATATGTATATATGTATGTGTATATATGTACATTTCTATATGTGTGTATACATGTGTATATGTGTATATGTATATGATTATGTATATGTAAATATATGTATGTGTATATATGTGTGTATTTATATGTATATGTATATATATGACTATGTGTATATATGTATATATAACTATGTGTGTATATATATATATGACTATATGTATATATATGACTAGGTTGTTGTTACTGCTTTCAGATGTGCTTGAGTTGCCTATGACACATAATGACCATATGAACAATGGATTTGAACCTTGCCCTAGCCTGATCCATCATTACAATTTTTATTCTGCTCAATCCCTTTGTTGTAGTCAGTCCATCTAACTAAATTTCTTCTCTTTTACTGACTCTACCTTTTCCAGCATGTTTTCTTTTTTCCACAGACTTTCCCCTCCTGACAACAAGCTCAAAGCATGTAAGACAACATTTTAATGTTCTTGCCTTCTATGGAATACACTTTTTGTAAGATATTTTGGAATTCTATGGAACATTCAATACTGCAAAACCATAGTTCAAAGGTAATGCTTCTTCTTCGGTCTTTCTTCCTCATTGACCAACTTTCAGATGCCTATGAAGAAACTGAAAATATAATGACTTACTTCAGACATTCTTTATATTTGTTTTCCTTAATATTCTTTTTCTTAAAAAAATGTTATTTTATGCTGGTTTACTTACAAAGTTTGTATACATTGTTTTCACACCTGTTCTTCCTTACTCTTTGGGTGCTTTGGAGAGACCTTTGAAAGTAGATTTACCTAATGTTATAAAATTTCTATTGACTTTATATGACAACTTTATATATTTCTCAAAACTTGGAAGCAACCAAAATATCTTTTACTAGCTGAATTAACAAATTAGTACACCCCCAAAATGGTGTACTATTCAACAAAAGGAAATAAACTATTAAGTCATCAAGTGTTTAAATTGTTTAAAGAAACACTTTACAATATGTATTTATAAGTAAGCCAATCTTTAAAAGCTACGCACAGTATAACCACCTATATGATATTATATTGAAAGCAAATCCATAAAACAATATATAAGTATTGGGTTTGGGAGAGGGTGTGTTGTTGTGTGTCATAACCCTCAGGTGGATTTTCAGAGACAGTAAGTAGCATGAGAGGTGATAGCCCGTTTTCCTCCCACAGAGCACTGATGGATTTGTACTATATACCTTTGGGATTGCAGTGCAGCTTTTTGTCATTTTAAGGGTAGCAATAGTAGATGCACAAGGTGATGCAGTTGTCAAAAGAAGTAGGATTATAAAACAAAAAGCAAATCTGATGTAAACTAAGGACTTAATGCTTAATGATAATGTGTTCATTTTAGTCCAATAAGCATAGTAAATATTGAGAAGCTTGACTTTAGGAATAATAACATTGCATTATGATTAGGAAACAACAACTTGAGATATGCAGTTGGCACAAACTTACTCGCCAAATCTGATTCAATATGAATTGAATCACAACATCAAGATAACAAAAATTATTACCTCTAAGTAGATAGGCAGCAATATGATAGAAGCAAAAAGGACTGAAGTTAAAAATTTCATCTTGTCCTAACCCACCATCATCATCCTTGGCACCAGCACTCAGGAAATAAAAAAAGAAGTTGCAAAAGGAAAAATCTGCTGTCAGGGTCCAGAGTGATAAAGAGTAATGATGTCAGTCTAAAGATTAAGGTGAGCCTGATCCAAGCCATGATCTTTTCAATTATTTGATGTGCATTGAAAAGCTGGAGAATTATTAAGGATGACAGAAGATTAAATTCCTTTGAGCTGTGTTGCTGGAGAAAAGTATTGAACATAATCCAGACTACTGAGAAAACAAACAAGTCTGTCCTAGAGAAAGTGAAACCAGGGTGCTCTTGGAAGCAACAATGTGAAACTGTCTCATATATTTTAGGTACGTGGTCAGCTGGGTTAAGTCATTAGAGGAACCAGTTCATCATACTTGGAAGGGTAGAAGGTCGATACAAGAGAAGATGATCCTGGAAGAGATGGGTTGATAAAGTGACTATCAATGGGGTAAAATGTGTTAGAGATAGTTAGGTTGGCTCAGGATAGGACAATATTTAGAGCCATTGTTCACAGTGGTTCTATAAGCTATAGTCAACTTGACAGCACATAACACTAGCAAGAACAATAATACAAGATATCAACTATAAGAGAAACTCCATTTATATTTATAATTTCTGAACAATTTATGTAAAAACAAAATGTTCCAGAAAATAGAATCTATCAGCCAGTTAGCTAGCTAGCTAGCTAGCTAGATTGTTTGGAAGCTCTGGTGTTATAGTCTGTAGGAAGTTTTGCTGCTAATTCAAAGGTCATGCCTTTCTGATATTTTTAATTCAATAGTGATTAAAAGGGAAAGATGGATCTACTTCCATATAGTTTGTAGTTAGGAAACTCAATGGAGGGCCATTTATGAGTCATCTCTAACTCATTTGCTATGAGTTTGACTATATAGGGTTTTTATTTTATTTCAAGATGGTACTAACAAAATACTTGAAGATATTAAGTCCGCCATTAATGATTTTTTTTAATAAGAGACAATATTTTTAGAGACTATGGCTTTGGAACTCATGTAACATTGGAAGCAACACATTGAAAATATTGACTGTCACAAACAAAGCCTCAAGATCAAGCCAAAGATCAAAAATCTATATCACTTATGACAAACAGTTGACATTTACAATCATAAATATATCCCTGTGAAGGGGCAGGAGGAATCCTCTTTGCATGTATTTAAGTCATCAACACTTGCTCCATTTCATGTTTGTTCTTCAAATCCCTATGATAAACAAAGAAGTCTCTCAAATCCCTGAGACAAACAGTTCTCTACACCATCAAAAGCTTCACTGTTTGTTTTTGCCTATTATTTATCTCATCAAAGTTCACTTCTTACAGAAGTAAACCTATGACTTCATCATTTATGCTTCTTTGTATTTTAAAATTCCATGTGACTATAATAATTGATGTGAGCTTCTCATTCTTTGGGACAATTTATCAATATATTTCACTCAAAACTAGTAGTTTTATCTGTCATTTATCATTAATCAATTTTTGGAGCTCTGGTATCTAAGTGATAAAATTGCACTACTAACACAAAATTATATGGTTCAAATCCACCAGTTGTTCTATGGAAGAAAGATGGGTAATCAATTCCCATGCAATTTATCTCTTCTGAAAACCCACTGGAGAATCAGCTATGGGTATATTCTGACTTTACGGTACACAATAACATATTCTAACCTCTGGTACAGAAAGTAATTATTTTTATATCAAAATGACTCAATTTTAATTAGTATACTGAACCCCAAGCAGACATGTTTCAATTCACACTCTAACTGTGAACATTGAAAAAGGCCTGAGATTCTGCATTTCTAACAAATTTCACTGTATTTAAAATTCATGGACTACATTTTGATTGTCAAAAATACTGATGGAGATTGTATTAGACACCTATGCACTACAACAATTACTTCAAAATAACATCTCCTCTAAATGTCATTTAGTGACTCTGCAATAGATTTTTCAGAGTCTGTGGCGCTCTGGTAGCCTAGTGGTAAGAATCCACGCTGCAGTCCTGAAGACATGCTGTTTGAATCCATTAGCTGCTCTGTGGGAGAAGGATGACCAATTTCCTCCCATGCAATGACTGCCTCTGAAAACCTGCTGGAGGGTCACCTATGGGTCAGTTCTGACTTGATAGCACACAACAACAACATAAACTACATGGGAGGATATTTCCTATCTTTCTCACTATCAACTTCACTGGCAGATTTGAACCATCAGAGAGATGCTGACTTTGGGTTAGTAGCGCATACCCTACAGATTATGAAATGTACTATCTTATAATTTCTGTGGTTTAGGAATTCATGTATGGTTTAGTTGGACACTTCTGAATCAGTTTATCTGAAGGCTACAGTCAAAGTAGGAGCTTAACTCTAGTGACCTTAAGATTTAGCTGGAGGAAAATTTGTTTCCTAAGTTACTCACTTAGTAAATGCTGGTAGACCTCAGTTTCTCACTGGATGCTAGTTGAAGCCATCAATTGCTTGACATACAAGCTTCTCAACCAAGCTGCTCCCAATAAGCAAATTACTACCATACAAATGAGATATATGGTGTGAACAAATGTCTTGTGATAAAGGTTCCCATTTTCTATAAACTAATAATCTATCTGTCATTTTACACGTCATCTGTCCAACTCTGGAGTTAAGAAAGTGAAAATGAAAATACACAGTATTTATCAAGCTAGAATACTTGAACAAAATCAAGCATCAGGTTGTAGTACTGAGTAAGGGAAGTTTTTAATGATGCAGGAAGCATCAAAAGAAGATAAAAAGAATGCACAAACTCACTGAAACAAATAGAATAAGTCATCCAGGAACCATTTCAAGCAATAGCACATGATCAAGAACCAATGATAATGAAGGAAGTTTAAGGGTCAGTAATGGCATTTGAAAAAAAAAGCCACTGAAATCTATGTTCATTCCCATTCTTAAACCATAAATTAGAGGAATATCAATTGGCTTGTTCAACAGATGCAATCTTGGAGGATCTCATTAACCTATGCCAATAAATTTGGAAGAGAGCTGCATGACCAACAGGCAGGAAACATCCATATTTGTTTCCATTCCAAAAGGAAGTGATTTAATAAAATTGTCAAAAGATCAACAGCTGTTACACCTATTTCTGCTAATCACTCTGCTGCACCTGGTTTTCAAAGACAGTTAATCGCACTGGAGGAGATTGGCCATCCTTCTGTGGAGTGGCTGGTGGCCTCAAATTGCATGTATTTGGGATTTCTGGGCAGCTTCTTGCCCCTAGACCACCAGAGCTCCCTACTTCTAATAATCACTAAGTCTTACATTCATTGCAAATGATGACGCAGAATTTACCTCTCTTTACTCAGAGTTGTTAGGCATATTATGGAAATAGGTTGCGGAGAAAGAGGAAGGAAATGACCTTACAATTCTGAAAGTCCGGATTCAGTGAAAAGCAGTCCTAAGCTAGATTAACAGCAAGATAAAATTCCCTCAGTTCAGACAGCTTCTCTGTACACAGCAAGATACAGTCACTCATTAATATGGGCAGCTTCTTAATCAACAGAAAGATACTTCTCTCACAGAAACCTCTAGTCCTAAAGAACTCACACTGCTTTCCTGCTTCCTCTTGTTTCCTGAGGTTGAGGTTCCCATATTCTGCAGCTGAATCTACTGAATTTAGTGGCAAGACTATTCAGTCCCTTGCAGAGGGGTTGGGGTGCCTTATTTAATGGCACACGTAATTGTTGATGATGTAGGTGGCCCACCTAACCACATGGCAGACAGATTAGAGTAGAAGCTTGCCCCAGCGAACAATGGTCTAGAAAAGCCAAATTTGAGTCAACAGATACCTAAACTACAGCAATGTAGAAATTATAAAAAGTTATCTATAATTTCACATGCAAGTATCTTACTGAACATTATTTAAAAGTGGCTAGTATAAAAAAAAAAAAGTAGCTAGTGTGATATGCTGATAGCTCTGATGGGCTGGTGACAAGAAGTTGCACTGTAATCCCGAAGACACAAGGCTCAAGGCCAACAGCTGCTCTGCCAGAGAAGAATTGGCAGGATCCTCACATGCAATTAACTGCCTCTTAAAACCTTCCAGAGGGTCAGCTATGTGTAGGTTCTGACTATATGGTGCACAACAACAATAACAGTATAAGTATCAACAGGATTGTTGTTGTTTTTATGTGCCATCAAGCTGACTATGATTCATAGTGATCTTATAAACAATGGTTCTAAACCTTGCCCTATCCTGAGCCTACCACATTTTCTCTGACATATCTACCTTCATGGCCACAGAAACAGTATCAATCCATCTCATTTAGGGTCCTCCTCTCCTAGAGTGATCTTCTCGTCTTCAAGCATGATGCCCCCTTTTTGGAATTTCCCTTCTGGAAAGATTCCCAAAATATTTGAAAGTGAGTTTTAAAAGTCTTTGTTTGCAAGTAGCAACCTGGTTTACTCTCTCTAGGATAGATGTGTTTGTTCTCTTAGCAGCCCATGGTCAATACTGTTTTCTAGCACCACAACTCAAAGACATCAATTATTCGGTCATCCTTAGTCATTGTCCAGCTTTCAGATGCATAGCAAGCAATTGAGAAGACCATGGCCTAGATCAGGCACACCTTAGCCTCTAAACCGACATCATTGCTTTTTAGCACTCTGGAGAGATTCTTGAGAGCATATTTTTCCAGTGTAACTCATCTTTTAATTCTATAACTACAGGTGCTAAGTGTTGATTGTGGACCTGAGCGAGGTGAAATTGTTAACAGTGTTTTCTCTATATCTCATGATACTGACTATTGGTGATGTGACTTTTTGGTTTTCCTGATTTTTAGATGAAATCCATATTGAAGGCTGCAGTTCTTTTTCCATAAGCCTTCTTTGCCAGAAGACTCACCACGTCTTCCTTGGATGGAGAGCAAGGTTATGTCATCTGCATAATGCAATTGGAGGATTTTTCTTCCAATCATGATGCTACATTCTTCCTCATAAAATATAGCCTCTCAGATGATCGTTTCAACATAAATAAAAATTTATGAAGAAAGGATTCCTGACACGCTCTTTTCTTGATTGCAACCATGCAACATTCCCTTGCTTTTTCAGACAACAACTTCCTCTTCTAGGTACTGCTGGAATTTCAAGCTGTATTCAGAAGAGGCAGTGGTACTAGGCATATCTTGGCTTATGTAAGATGGATGTTGACTAAAAGCAGAGAATTTAAAAACAATGTTTACTTGGTGTGTTTTGTTTACAAAACAAAGGAATTTGACTGCTTAGAACATAAAAAGTATAGACATACTTTAGAAGTATGGGAATCACAGAATGCTTAGTTGTGTTCACAACAAACTTAAGAATTGACAAGAACAGAATGAGGGAACACTAACTGCTTCAAAATTAGGAAAGGTGTGTGTCAGCATTTTATCTTTTTTTGGTAAATACTCAATCATTATGCTCAACAAATAAGTTAAGAAGTTGGAATATATGAAGAAGAACATGATATCAGTCTTGAAGGAAGACTAATAAATGGCTTGCCTATGAATATGGCACAAAGGTCTTTGCAGATAGTCAAGAATACTTGATGTACTTACTAAAAAAGTCTCTAAGCTTGCATCATTGTTCTTCAGCACTTTGGAGAGGTCTCTCCAAATTTGTCATTTGATTTCCTGACTACTAGTGTTAAAAGTTGATTGTTGAGCTAAGCAAGCTGAAATTTTTAATAACCTCATCTCTTCTCCATCTATTATGATGCTACCAATTGGCCAGTGGTGAGAATCTTTGTCTTCTTGAAGACTACAGTCCTTTACCTCCTGTAGTAAATGCTTCAGGTACTCCTCATTTCTGCCAGTAAGACTGTGTCATTTGTGTAACTCATGCTGTTGATGAATCTTCCTCCAATCCTGATGTCACATTCTTCTTCATAAAATTCCACCTCCCAATGATTTGTTCTGCATATGTAGTGAAAAGGTTTGGAGACACAAGACACATTGCTGATGCAATGTGATCATTAATACCAGGAAAAAGTCTCTCCTTAGAGAGATCAAAAGGGTAACATTTTTCCAGGAATAAATCTCAGAAAGCAGAAAGAGCTTAGAAGGACATATGAAGAAAACTCTAAATATAGGCAGAATGGAGGAAGAATGCCTTTATAATGAGAGGCTTGCAATCTATGTCAGGAAACAAATCATATATGAATTGTTGAAGGCAAAGCAAATTTTCTCTGTTAACTTTAGTTCAGGTGACAATAAAAAAGATTTTGTTATTATTTTCAAAGACTGATTCAATTAAATCTTCAGTGTTTTGGTTGTGCTCATGATGTCATAACCAGAAGCCTCCTTCAAGGCTAGGATGATAAGACCTTTCCTCATAGTATGGACACTTAATCAGTCCTATGTAAAAGGCATCATCTAGTTAAAGAAGAAATAAGCTAAAAGAGAAGATAACCTTCAATGAAATGAGTTGGCACACTGTCTGAAACCAAAGACTAGAGCAGGACTGGTCAGTGATTCATTCTGTCACATATATTGTTGTTGTTATGTGCAGTCGAGTCGTTTGCGACTCATAGCGACCCTATGTACAACAGCCCTAAATCCTGCTCTATCCTGTGCCAATCTCATTGCCTCTGACACACCCATCCCGATTACCCCAGTCACTGAATCAATCCACCTCATAGAGGGTCTTCCCCTCCTGCGCTGTCCCTCCACCCTACCAAGCATGATGTCCCTCTCTAAAGACCTGTCTTTCCTTACAACATGTCCAAAGTATGTCAGACAAAGACCCAGAATCCTTTCCTCTAAGGAGCAGCCTGGTTTAACCCTCTCTAGGATGAATCTGTTTTCTTGGCAGTCCATGGAACATTCAATACTCTTCTCCAGCACCACAGCTCAAAGGCATCAATTCTCCTTCTATCCTCCCTAGTCATTGTCCAACTCTCTGATGCATAACAAGTGATTGCAAAAACCATGGCCTGTATCAGGCGCACCTTAGTCTCCAGAGAGACACCATTGCTCTTGAGTACTTTAGAGAGGTCCCTAACCGCAGACTTTCCCATCGCAATACGTTTTTTGATTTCCTGGCTACTGGTGCCAAGAGTGTTGACTGTGGAGCCAAGCAAACTGAAGCTGTCACATATAGAACTAGCTTAACCCATAAATGATTTGACAGCACCAGACTACAAAAGTAATGACATGAATATAAACTGTTAAAATGGAAACTTAAAGTTTTAAATGGATGTATTTCATTACACATTATTTATACATAGATAATATTTATCAAAAGAAAATAAAACTAATGTGATTCATTATAGGCTAGAGCCCTTTTCTATAAGAGCTGCTATTTCAGCATCAATATGACACAGGATACCAAGGACGTGCCTCTAAGTCACAAGGATGTAACTAAGGAAGACAAATGAAAGAAAAAGTAATCTTGCTTCTTTAAATTATTTAAATCTTTATGTTGTTTGTTACCATAGAAGAATTTAACTTTTTCTTTTCTTTTATGTTAATTTGTCCAAATCACTGGCAGTAAGAGAGATGCAGATCAAAACCACAATGAGATACAAACTCACCCCAGCAGCAATGGCAAAATTCAGCAGGGCAGCAAGCAGTAAATGTTAGAGAGACTGTGGAGAAGTAATAAATCTCATACACCGTTGGTGTAACTGTAAAATGGTACTCTGGAAGGCTGTTTGGCAGTTGTTCAAAAAGTTGAACATACAAACTCTATATGACTCAACTATCCCACTACTAGGAATAT
Source organism: Elephantulus edwardii (assembly GCF_000299155.1). Lineage (NCBI taxonomy): Eukaryota > Metazoa > Chordata > Mammalia > Macroscelidea > Macroscelididae > Elephantulus > Elephantulus edwardii. Next base: position 10,712,304 of record NW_006399873.1, read on the forward strand.
AACCCGAGGTAATTAGAATTGAGACACAAATGGCAGTCTATACACCAATGTTCATAGCAACATTATTTACTATCACAGGAACATAGAAATTAACTTTTGCAAGTGACTCAACATTATTTCATTTCTAACTTGGAAGCCCAGGAGAATCTGCCCTAGGTTACATCTGACTAATATTCATTAATTCCATCTTGAAACTGTCCAAAAGAGTTAAATGTAGTAACTGTGGCCAGCTGATCTAGATCTAAACACTTTTTAGATGTCTCTTAAAAACTATATCTTGATTTTAAGAGGGATTAGATAGTCTTTGTTTGTGACATGCTATGCATGACTATCACAGCAAGCTACAAGTTATATTAGTACAGCAGACTAACAGACAAGTGCTATTTGGATAATAGCACACTAGGCTGCACAGTACAAGCATGCTGGTGCACTAGACCAGACCAGCCTGCTGCATTAGATCAAACTGGCTCGTCCCTGCCCTCTGTCCTGTGCCAGGAGAACCAATATCACAGTAGTTTGGCCTTGAACATGGTTGTCTAGCTACCATCACTTGGGATTTATTAAGCTCAAGTAGAAGAGGCCAGGTGGAGCCACAGTGTCTGGAAGGCAAGAGTTATTCTGCTTCAGATGGAGTCTTCCCAAGAGGAAAGGACCAATATATGGTTCTTTCACAAAACATTACCATATCCCTGAAGCACTATATTGTTACAACAACCTAACATATACTAAAAAAGTAATCACATAATGTCAAGAAAGCAGCAGTCTGTTCCAGTCATCAAGAAAAAAGAAAAATAACCCTTCTTCTACAAAAAGCATACACAATTGATATCCCAGAGAGAACCAGAAGAAATTGTTGGTGTGGAGTTATTTGAACAGCTAAATAAGAAGATACATAGGATTGAAGAAATAATGAACGCAATTAAGAGAACAAATATCTCAGAGTCAGAGTTC
>NW_006399873.1:10713619-10726240 GCF_000299155.1 Elephantulus edwardii
TCTAGGATGAATCTGTTTGTTTTCTTGGCAGTCCATGGTACATTCAATACTCTTCTCCAGCACCACAGCTCAAAAGCATCAATTCTCCTTCTATCCTCCCTAGTCATTGTCCAACTCTCAGATGCGTAACAAGTGATTGCAAAAACCATGGCCTGTATCAAGAGGTACAAGAACTTAAAAAATAAAATAAACTCATCACAAGACAGAGAAGTTACAGCTAACACCGTTCTTGAAGTAACAGAAAAGTATGAAAATAAAATCCAGAATAGAAAACAGAAATGTCAGAAATGCCAACACTCTGGTGGGATGAAAAAAAGTAGAACTGAAAAGATGGAATAGACAGCGATCTGGAAGACAATTGCCTCACTGGAAACATACTAAAAGAGAAATCAGAGATGACATGTAAATAAAATCAAGAAAACTTTAGAATCATGTGGAATGACATTAAAAGGAAAATTATACAAACAATTGGAATTCCAGAACATGAGAGTGATGGAGAAGTCACTGAGAAAATTGTGGAAGAAGTTCTGGAAGAAAACTTTCCAGGTATTTTGAAGAATGGGGAAATCTACTTTCAAGAATTACAGTGAAAACCAAATAGACTAGACCTAACAAGAAAAGCATTAAGACATTTCATGGTCAAATTCTCCAAAATAAAAGGTAAAGATAGAATTCTAAAAGGAGAATGAGAAAAATAGAGTCACCTACAAAGGGGAAACAATTAGATTAAGGTCTGATTTCTCAACAGAAAGCATTCAAGCTAGAAGACAATAGGATGGCATATACAGAAAGTTGAAAGAAAACAACTACCATTGAAGGATCCTACATAGTAAAGCTCGCCATCAAATATGAAGGAGAAATTAGATCCTTTGCATAAAAGAAGAAACTTAAGGAATTTGTGAAAACAAGACCAAAAATATAAAAAATTTTAAGTCCTTTGCACAATCCATAGCAAGCATTAAACAATTAATTGCAAATTGTCCACATTGTAATTCATAAATTCATCACAACATATTGATTCATTAAGAGTGGAAAAACTTACTCACCCCTGGGATCCCAACTCGTCTCCTTCATTTGCCTCTCATGGTCACTGGTGCATTGCGGGGGTGGGGAGGTGTTCTTGACTAGTTCAGCAATTTGGTGTAGCCAAGGTCCTGGGCTGTCTCAGTAGCTCATGTCCATCTCTGACACAGCTACATCCATTACTCAATTAAATGGTTCAGATAGTTACATTTTTTTTCCTAATTAATATTCAATTTGATTTTTATTCTGCCATCAAAATGTCCTAATTTGTGTTTGTTTGGTTTTTTGTCTTAGTTTCATCACAATGTCTAAGTCTGGTTGTTTTATCTTCCAGATTTTCTATAGTGTTTGCTGTTATTGTTGTTATGTGCCATAGAGTCTCCTGCGACTTATAACAACATTACGCTAGTTCTGAACCCTGTCCTCTTCTGAGCCAATATCATTCTCTCTGATAAACCTAATCCCATTTCTCCAGTCACTATGTCAGTCCTGGGTCTTTCTCTCCTGTGCTATCCCTCCACCCTTCTAAGTATGCTGTCCCTCTCCAGAGATTGGTCCCTCCTGGTCCAAGCAAAGTATGTGAAATAGCATAAAAATTTTTGCCTACAGGGAGAAACCTGGTTTTACCCTCTCTAGAACAGACCTGTTTGCTCTCCTACAGTCCACGGTATGTTCAACACTTTTCTATAATAACACAACTCAAAGGCATAGATCCATTTTATATCATCTTTAGTTATTGTCCAGTTCTCATATATATATAGCAAATAATTGTGAAGACTATGACCCAAAACCTCTTTGAACTTCGATAAATGCTAATAGTTGTAGAAGAGTTTCAGGCCTTTTGTTCATGGGGTCACTACGAGTTGGGCTCAACTTTAAGGCAATCAACAACAACAACATGACCTGGATCAAGTGCATCTTAGTCTCCAGACTAACATCATTGCTCTTCAGTTCTCTCGAGAGAACTTTGACAGCAGATTTTTCCAATGCATTTTGTTTTTTTATTTCCTGACATCTGCTGCCATGAGTGTTGATTGTGGAACCAAGCAAAGTACTCCAATAATTTGTTAAAAAACAACCTTTTACACACGTGTGTGCTTTCACCCAGAACATTTATTCTATTTCTAACTGAGAATTTTATGTGTAAGATGAAAGTTATAGATTTCACTCCAAGGGTCACATAGGTCAGCTTTATCTCTTTTTGTCCTTTCATTTGTTGTCATTATCTCTTGACTTTCTCCATTGCATTTTTACATCTTTCTATTAGTCCATATGCTGTCAACTTTACTATTAATATTCACTTGGTAGCTGAAATGTATAAAAGTTTGTCAGGCTATCATCCCACATATTTGCATTTCTCTGACAAATCAAGGTATTTTCTGCATAATATTTATAAGTATATAATATTTTTATAAGTTTTGTTATTTACTTTGATTTACATTTCAATGGGGTGTGGGGGAAGTCAGCAAACTATGGCTAACATTAAGAAGAATGGGAGTCCCAAAAATTTAAGATTGCTCATGCAAAACCTATGTCTAGACCAAGAAGCTATTGTGTGAAAACAACAAGGGTATGGAGAAAGAATACAGCTTTGGCACACATTATTTTTAAAATAAGAAAAATGTGTGCCAAAATTGTATTCTTTCTCCATATCTACTCAGTCCACATGCTGAGCAAATTATTTGAGAAGCTGGGCTCTATAATGAAGAACGTAGCATCAGAATTGGGAGAAAAAATAAGTGTTATGATGATGATAAACCTTACTTGCTAAAAGTGAGGAGGACTTGTAGCACTTGATGCAAAAGATCAAAGACTGTAGTCGTCAATGTGGATTAAAATCTCAACATCAAGGAAACAAAATTCTTACCACTGGATTATGATGTATTGTTGGGGACCACTTACTCTGTTTCTCAGGGGGAAATTATGCCTGGAAGAAATGAATAAATAAAGACACAAGAGTCAAACAACTTACAGAGACAAAACAGCACAGGACAGGACTTGACTTGCCACAGGCAGCTGTGCTGTCTTTATCTTTATTTTTTAAAAATTATTAAATTTTATTAATTTTAATGAACATTTACAGAGATTTTGGGTTTTCATTCATTCATTGTTGCACTATTTTTCTCTACCCTCCTCCCCAGTTCGTTCTTCTTTTTTTTCCCCCCTTGAAAATCTGTTTTAATTGTCCAGTTGCCACAGTGCTTGTCAAAGCCTATTTTGATTAATCGCCTTTGTCAGTGTGTCCTTTGCCATTCCCTATCACTCCTCCCTGAGAGAGACTTCACCCTGATTCATAAGGAAAAGGGGATGGCGTATTCTCTTAGTTACTTCCTGCTGAAAAGGGACTCTGTAGGTTTCAGGGTGAAGATCTTCTCTCACTACTCTAAAGGGCCCCTTTGCCAATAGGAAACACATAGACTATTATGGAGATTGATTTTGGAATTTAGATGCACTGTTATCCATTGTGCTTAGCCGTAAATGTTCATATCCTTGAAGATGTATCATGGAAGTGTTGCAGCCTAGAAGACACAATTTGTGTCTTCTGGGCTATCTTTATTTTTATACCCTTTTTAAACAAAGAGCTGGTTCACAGGGAAATAGAAACTTTAAAGGTTACATCATAGAACCCAGGCAGGCAGGTACAAGTAGAAACATTAAGATTGCCATAGGGCTGGGATGGGCTGGGTACATAGTTAGACACATTCAACCAAGACTTCTTTGCATTTATAAACTGTGCTTTCTCTCATCTTGCAACAACCTTATCAAGAGCAGAAATAATAATGAAAGTCAGTGTCTAAAGATATATGAGAACTGCTTACAATCTTCCTTCTCAGAGCACCTTGTGAGCTCTGCTTGCAATCTTCTTTCTGAAGACACCTTCTGCGTGCAAGGCACACAGCCGTGTTCTAGGGATGCAGTCCTTTACATTCTCTGGTCATCTACAATATATCAAGAAAAGACTGAAACTGTCAATGAATTCATCTTACTTGAATTAATAATAAATAGTCTTTGTACCAGCAGTCAGGATATTAGGAGGCATATTGTACTGGGAAAGACTGAAGTCAGGGACATTTTCCACATTATTGAAGAACAGTGATGGTAGCTTGAGGACTAAAGTATGCTTGATTCATGCTGTGATCTCAGTCACTTATTATGCGTCTGAGAGCTGGACAATAAATAAAGATGACAGAAGACTTGATTCCTTTGAACTGTGGTGTTGGAGAAGAAAATTGAATATCCTATGGACTGCCAAAAGAACAAACAAATATGTCTTAGACAAGGTGAAACCAGAATGCTTGCTGGAGGCAACATTGATAAAACTTAGGTCACGTTGTTAGGAAAGGGTATACACTGGAGATGGTCATCATGTTTGGAAAGTGAAAGGATGGTGATAGAGTGGAAGACCCTAAACCAAGTGGATTGGCACAGTGACTGAAGCAATGGGCTCAAGTGTGTCAGGGATTGTGAGTATGACACAGGATAGGACAAGGTTCAGATTTGTTGTTTATAGGATTGCTATGAGTCATACATGACATGATGACACCTGAAAACAAGAACTGAGCTGATGATTTTTCAACGTTATTTTCCTTATACTATGAAGACTATAGTATACTATAGTATAATTCTTGAGAAACTTAATTAAAAGCAAAGATCAATAGAGATTAGAGGACTCCTGCAAATTTTATTGTTCCCTTCTATCCAACAAGCTACTAATAAAATATAATAAAGTGACATCTTAGATCTTCTTAAAAGCCAACATTTTTATATGAAGACAAATGGGTTTCAAGAACATTTTTTCTCCTGAACTCAGGTTTTTAGGGTATTATCCAATTTCCGTCCCGTACTGAAACAACACATTAATCTATCTGATAAAACAGGAATGTGAAGAAAATGTTCCTGGCAGAGGGAATATCCATCCTCTTCTTGTTTACCCTTGGCATCAAACAACATTTCAGACATTAATAAATGGTTTTAACTGGACATTCAGGAAAATACAAGTCTCTTTCACGTCCAAGTGACTTTTAATTGAAAACAATTAGTATAAAATTATAAAGCAGAATAGTATGGATAGTATTATCTTGAATGGGTTTCAGAACCAAAATAGTAACATATATGTGAACCAGTTATCAAAAGAAAGTTCGCAATCACAGACAGCCCAAGGTTATAGAACTTAATAATAACGGGTTATATAATAGCACTATCAAACCAATAGCAGCGGATAAAGTGCCATTCAAAAGACAGCAGGGATCTACCAAAAATCAACTACATTTCTTCTGAATTTAGCTTCAGGACATTTTAGAAATCCAGGCCTAAGTGTCAGCGAGGCACCTCATCAAACCAAAAATTGCTTCTCTTCCCCCCTCCTCTAGGTCCACTAAGATGAAAAAGTAAACCTGCATGTCATCAAGCCAACAATGTTAGTTGAAATTATGGCTCAGCATGATTGTCTCTAATGGAGGTGCAAGCACACAGGATAGCATGGGTCTGGAGTTTTACTCTGTATGACTCCAAAGAGTAGTTGAACCATTCTAGAGAAAAATCTCACCTAAAAAAATAGAGACAGATATGTGAAGCATGACATAAAATAGCCACTCTTTTAACCCTACTTTGGAGTATAATGCATCCATAGAAGTCTTCTCAGAACAGATGGATAAGTATATAAAAGAAACGTCACCTTTTCCTAAATTATCATATTTGCATCTTTATATTCAATGTAAGGAAGAGATGAAATTGAAAAATCAAAATAATTGGGTGGGTTTTTTTATGTTGATACCGTTGTAACTCTACCAATTGTTTGTGAAGAACACTGGAGTGGGGAATGAAATAATCAGGTAGATATTTGGGATTGGGGAAAAGACATAAAATAATTTAATAAGAGAATCTCTTCATCATTGAAAAGATAGAGCTGGTTAAGCTAGTATCCTTTGAATAATAAGATAAATAAGTTTGAAAAGAGCAATAGGTGTATGCATCTTCACAAATACATACTTATAAAAATCCTTTTTTATATTTATAATTTCCATACATATGTGTGTACTTGGGAGCAAAATGGATAAGTAAATTAGTAATATTAAGATAATTTTTCTATAATTCTAATAGTACATGTATTATGTTTCTAATCTTTTTCTCATTTCCCCCCCAAAATGCACTGAACATTGTTATGTAGCAACCATTTCTTTTTCTGACAGAAACCTACTCTCTTGTCACTTGGCCATATGTTCCAGGGACAAAAGGTGCCAACCCCAAGACTGGAATTAATTATAGTTGGTATAATTCAACTATAGTGATTCCAGTTACCTTGCCAGTGATTGGCTAATTTTTAATAGTATCACACTTAAGTAAAAATTTTAGACCATATGACATGCATCTTAAATGAAATATCAAGATTTAAAAATATCTAGTCTTCTGTCCATTGTAGTATAATTCTTTGATGCTAATAAGTTAAAGTCTGTTGCATTTAATCTAAAATTTTACATAAAATAACTTATCCTTGAATATTTTCCAAATGAATACATATAAAGAGAATGAATATTTCAAAAGCCTAACAATCTACAGTTCTTTTACCACACTTTTGCTTAACTAAGATATTAAAACACAATACATAAAGAAATAATAACATTCATGATAATATTTTATTTTCCCTAGTTTTTACTCCATAACGAATGAACTCATTAAAAAAAAATCAGAATGTGTACTAAAGCCACAAAGTAATGTCAATTTTTATGACTTGGCTAATATTGTTTTATTTTTAATATTTTCAAATCATAGTAACTGTTTGGAAAGCAGCAAAATATTTAGCATAGATATGCACAGACATCTTGATATACATTAAACTAAATGTGAAAATATCTGTGCCATGTGGCAAAAACATAAACACAATTTTAAAATTAAGAATACTATTTTAAATTTATGAATTATTAAAGGTCTTTTAGTCAAAAGATTTCCTACAATTTTAATATTTTGTTTAAAGCAGAATTCTAAATACCTTTTTTAAAACCATAAACAATGATCATACATGTAGACAATATAAATACCTTCTAAAAAATCATAAACAATTATTATACACATAGACATCATCTGTTGGAATTTAGGGATATCAAATTGTCTACATCTATGGAAGAAATAGGTGGAGCAGGCAAAGCCAGCAATGAGTGAAAAAGAGAAAGGCTCTCAATGAGATGGATTGACATATTGACTACAAAAACAGTCTGATGTATGACAAAGACTGTGAAACAACACAGGCTAAGGTAGGTTTTCTTTTTTTTTTCCTAAGGTAGGTTTTCTATCAGTTCTTGATAAGATCTCTATGAATTATAATCAACTTCATAACATGTAACTTTTCAAATTTGTCTTAATAATTTTTTATAATGTACTATAATAAATTATAATAATTAGTAACATAAATTCAACCATTAAATATTTTTAAACTAGTCAAAATATACTTAAGGATGATTTGGGTAGAATATTAAATGATGCAGGAAGTATTAAAAGAAGATGGAAAGAGTATACAGAGTCACTGTACTGAAAGGAATTGTCAGACACAGAAGAATTTCATGAAATAACATATGATCAAGAGCCTATGGTGATGAAGGAAGAAGTTCAAGCTGCTTTAAGGTAATGGCAAAAAATAAGGCCCCAGGAATAGATGTTATACCAATCAACATATTTCCACTAACAAATGGTGCCCTAGATGTGCTCACCAAACTGTTACAAGAAATCTGTAGGACAGCCACCTGCCCAACTGACTGGAAGAGATCTATATTTGTTCCCATTCCAAAGAAAGGTGGTCTAACAGAGAGTGGAAATTATCTAACAAGATCATTGATATCACATGCAAGCAAGATTCTGCTGAAGATTATCCAAAAATGACTGAAACAGCACTTCAACAAAGAACTGACTGAAGTGAGGCTGGATTTAGAAGGGGTCATGGTACTTAGGAATATTGTAGCTATCCTGAGGCTCCGTCTAACATACTTTGGACATGTTGTGAGGAGAGACCGGTCCTTGGAGAGGGACATCATGCTTGGGAGGGTGGAGGGACAGCACAGGGGAGGAAGGCCCTCTATGAGGTGGATTGATTCAGTGACTGGGATAATTGGGATGGGAGTGTCAGAGACAGTGTGATTGGCACAGGACAGAGCGGAGTTTAGGGCTGTTGCACATAGGGTCGCTATGAGTCGCAGGCGACTCGATGGCACAAAACAACAACAACAACAACAACAACATTGTCAGATGGATCTTGGTTGAAAGCAGGAAGTACCAGAGGAATGTCTGTGCTTCATTTATTATGCAAAGGCATTTGACTGTGTGGATTACCACAACCTGTGGCTGACTCTGAGAAGAGTGGGAATCCCAGAACACTTTATCGTGCTAATGTGAAACATATACTCTTCTTGGACCAGGAGACAGTTAATTAGAATAGAGAAAGGAAACATTACATAGTTCAAAACTGGGAAGGCTGCATGCCAGGAATGTATCCTATCTCCATACCTTTTCAACCTATAGGCAGAACACATTATCTGGGAGGCTGGGCTGTATGAGGAGAAGTGTGGCATCAGGATTGGAGGAAGATTCAGCAAAATCTGTGTTATGCAGATGACACAACGCTGCTTTCTGAAACTGAGAACGACCTGAAGCATATGCTGCAGAAGGTCGAGGACTCTAGTCTTCAATACGAATTGAGGGTCAATATCAAGAAGACAAAGTTTCTCACTACTGGGTTGATTGGCAGAATCAGGATGGATGGTGAAGAGATTAAGACTGTTAACAGTTTTAGTTTGCTTGGCTCCACAGTGAACACTCTTGGCACCAGCAGCCAGGAAATTAAACGATGTATCATGAAAGTCTGCTGTTAGGGACCTCTCCAAAGTACTGAAGAGCAATGGTGTCACACTGATGACCAAGGTGTGCCTGATACAGGCCATTGTCTTTGCAATGGCTTGCTGTGCATCAGAGAGCCGGACAATGACTATGGAGGATAAAAAGAGAATTGATGCCTTTGAGCTGTGGTGTTGGATAAGAATATTGAATATACATAGACTGCTAAAAAAACGAACAGATTTGTCCTGGAAAGGGTTAAACCAGGCTGTTCCTTGGAGGCAAGAATTCTGAAGTTTTGTCTGACATACTTTTGGTCATGTTGCAAGGAGGGATCAGTCCTTGGAGAGGGATGTCACACTTGGGAGGGTGGAGGGACAGCGCAGGAGAGGAAGATCCTCTATGAGATGGATTGATTCAGTGACTGGGGTAACAGGGGTAGGTGTGTCGGAGATGGTGCGTTTGGCACAGGAAAGAGCAGGGTTTAGGGCTGTTGTACATAGGGTCACTATGAGTCACAGGCGACTCGATGGCACATAACAACTACACCCACAACAGTCAAAATATAGAAGTGTGATATTGCAGAATTACTGGTAGAGTAAATGATATAGACTTCAATACAGATTATTCAGCAACAATACCAGAATTCCTCACAGCAACAAAAAATAAAATTCCTCACAGCAAAAGGAGACAGAGTGACATTGTTAAGAATTTCATTTTACTAAAAAATTTCAATCAACATCCATGGAAGAGCAGTAAGCAAATCAAAGGAAATATCCTATTGGACAACTTTCTTTCAAGGGCCTCTTCATAAAGTGATTATGTCATTTTTAAGATGAAAGGGTTTCTGATCCAAATCATGCTATCTATAATTGCTTTATATACTTGAGAAATTTGAGCAGTGAATGAGGTACACAAAAGAAGTATTAATGCCTGTGAAGTGTGCTTTTGAGGGAGCAGTAAACATATAATGGAATGCAAAAAAGAGAAAACATAATTGTCTTTGAAGAAGTCAAAGTGCTCAGTAGAACAAAAATAGTGAGATTTTGTTTCATTCCGTTTGGCATATTAGTAGGAGAGGTCAATTCTTAAAGAAGGACATATGCTTTTCTGTGAAAAGTACTAGATCAGTGAAGGAGGTAATCCTTAACTAAAAAAGATTGACACAGTGACTACAGCAATACACCTAAGCACAGAAGATATTGTAAAGATAGCACTGAATCAAGCAGGGTTTCATTCTATTGTACACAAGGTTGTTATGAATGGGAACTGACTCAATGGCACGTAACAACAACACGAGAAAAATAGCATCTACATTTGAAAGAAGAAAAGCTTTCCATAAAATTAACACACAAATTACTTTCCATATTTTAGTGACTATTCAAGTTCATTTTATTTATTTACAATGGGATTCTATTTCACTACTTTTTCTAGCACTTTATTTTTATTTTATGTTGGTTTGCATAAAAAATTGTATATCTTGTGTATCATTCATGTACATTGGTTTTCATGTTTGTGCATTCACATTGCATTTCAAGTGATCACATTGTGTTTTATAAAAGTAATCATCATTGATTTATGAAATTGCGTATTCACACAGTGGAATACTATGCAGCACTAAGGAGCAATCATCTCCACTAAAGCAGACTAGGAAGAAGGATTGGCCATTGATTTCCCAAAAAACAAACCTTAGAAAACACTATGCATGATAAAGCACACTTAGATAACACAATAAAGCACACTTAGACTAAAAAATATGGCACCTGAGGCTTAGCCCTATGGACGGCAAGCAAAATAGGCAGAGGAACAGCTGCAAGCGGACACTAGTTATTGGAACGTGCATTAATTTAGCAAAAGTGGATATTATTAAGAGAGAAATTGATGTAAAACACAAAGATTGACATAATAGGTATTGGTAAAATGAGAGGGATTGACATAGGGCATTTTGAATGAGACAATTATATGATCTCCTGGAATGAAAAAGTGAGGACAATTGAGATCTCATTAATAGTTAAAAAGACCATTTCCTAATCCATCTTGAAATGCAATGTTGTGAGTGACAGGATAATATCCATACACATACAAAGAAAACTTGTCAATATTACTGTTATTCAAATATATGCACCAACAATCAGGGCCCAAAAGAAGGAAATAGACTACTCCTACCAACTTTTGCAGTCAGAAATTGATCGAACATGCAACCAGGATGCACTAATAAGATTGGATGACTGGAATGCACAAGAAGGATCAGTAGTCGGAAAGCATATGCTTGGTAACAGAAATGAGACTGGAGATAAAATGGTAGAAATTTGTACAATCAGTGATTCTTTGATTGCAAATATCTTTTATGTCGTTGATATGTGCCCTAGAGTCACCTGCGACTCATTGCAACCCAATGTACAAAGATTCTGAAGCCTACCCAGTCCTTAGCCAGTCTCACTGACTGACACCTACCCCTACTGTCCCAGTTATATCTCATCAGGGGTTTTTCCTCTCATCTGCTGTTCCTTCATCCTTCTAGCATAATGTCTTTAGCAACCTATCCCACCTGGCCATGTGTCCAAAGTATGTGAGAGCTTCAAAATCCTAGCTTCTAAGGAGAAACTTGATTTCATCCTCTCCAAGACAGACCTGATCATTTTCTTGGCAATACATGGTATGTTTAAGACTCTTCTGCAGCACCACAACTCAAAAGTATCAACTCTTCTTTTAAGTCTTAGTCATTATCTACTTCTCTGATACACAGCAAGTAATTGTGAAGACTATGGCCTGGATCAGGTACAGCTTAGTCTCTATGCTGACATCATGCTCCTCAGTACTCTGCAGAGGTCCCTGACCAAAGATTTTCCCAACTGGCTGCTAGTACCAAGAGTGTTGATTGTGGAGCCAAGCAAGCTATAATTGTTAACAACGTCAATCTCTTCTCCATCTATCATGGTGCTGCCAATTGGCCCAGTGATGGTATCAGGATTGGAGAAAGACTCATTAACAACCAGAATTATGTAGATGACACATCCTACTTGCTGAAACTGAACAGAACCTGAAACGTTTATTGCAGAGGGCCACGGACTGCAGTCTGCCTTATGGAGAGAGCAGAGCTCAGAGCTACTGTAGATATGGTCGCTATAAGTCATCATCATCTTGATGACACATAAAAACAACTAGATAACATAAGAGAGTCTTGAAGACATAATGCTGAGTAAACCAGTCTTACAAGAACAAAAAATGCATAAAACCATTATTGTAAAAAATATAATTAGAGCTAGCATGATATGGATAAAAATCTAAAAGGAAGTGGAGAGGGAAACAGAGGTGCAGAAGGTGGAGAAGGGAGGAAATCACTAGGAAATTCACAGTTTGGTGAACAGGGAAAACAGGGCAAAAAAAAAATTAGGAAAGAGCCAATGGGACCTGAAAAGATAGGGCAAAATATATCTGCTTGGATGTCATTTATGGTCTCTTTAGGGTATATTCGCAGTAGTGTAATTGCTGGGTCAAAAGTTATCTCTATTTGCAACTTTTTGAGAAAGTGCCACACCGCCTTCCAGAGCGGTTGCACCATTTTACACTCCCACCAACAGTGAATAAGGGTTCCGATGAGGGAGAGAATAGTTTAAAATTAATATATTTCAAGGCATTATGATTATCATAAGAGTCCGGAATGAAGGTTGCAGAGTGGAGTATACTTGGGATGGGGGTGGGACTAAATGGGGTGGGGGAGGGGATTGTGTACAAATGAAGGAGTTTGTCTTTTGCTTTTCAAGGAGAGGAGTGAACTGC
>NW_006399873.1:10726350-10746958 GCF_000299155.1 Elephantulus edwardii
ATTGTTTGTAGGCCATTTCTGATGCATGTCAAATACTTTTTTCTCATTTTCATTGTTAATTCCTTTTATTAGCATCTTTATAAATTTGATCTTTTCAGCACCTTCAAGTGAACGTCTGAGAATAAAACATTAGCAAATTACTGTCTGCGCTATTCTATGCAACATGTATTCCTAAGGATAAAATTTTAAAAAGAAAATGTGACAGGAAAGTGGTTGATCATAACAAAAAATACTTTGTAAGTCACGAACTATCTGTATTTCTTTTTACTCTTCACTGGTTTTAGTGCCTCACTTCCAGAGTTCATAAGGCACAAGACATTAGAATATATTCAAGGTGAGAGCGTATCTTATGGAATTATCCTTTAAACAACAACAATCTAAGCAACAAGATACGCTGCATTGTTGTTGTTACTGTTAGGTGCTTACAATTTGAATACCACCCATAGCGATCCTATGAACAACAGATCTGAGACCTGTCCATCCTGTGCTGTCCTTACACTTCCTGACACACTACAGCACATTGCAGCAGTCACTGTGTCGTTCCACCTGGTTGCGAATCTTTCTCTCTTTTGTCATCTCTCCACATTTCAAAGCATGATATCCCTCTCCTAGGAATAGCCTCTTGTAGTAACATGCACGAAGTATATGAGGTGAAACTTTATCATCTTTGCCTCCGAGAAGCACTCATTGTTATTGCTTTTTCATCTGTGAAGTTCTCAAAGTTCTTATTTTTTTTTTTAGATTTTTTATTTTATTTTTTTTTTGTGCTTGTACCCTCAAATCAGATCTGACTGGTACAGGAGGAGATTGTCCTTCCTTCTCCAGCAGAACATCTGGTGGATTCAAACCGCATACTTCTGGGGTTGCGGTGCAGCTTCTTGCCACTAGGCCACCAGAGCTCCCCAGAAGTTCTCAAAGTTCTTAATCTAACATTCTTTCCTTGGAAAGTTCTACTATTCCTTTGAAAGCTACACAGTTGTGTTTTTTTTTGGGGTTTTTTTTTTCATGAACCACCAAAGTTGATAACAGATATATACTTTCAACTCTGAGCTTTCGGGTTCCCACCCCGAAACATGTGTGTATATATGCATAAGCACATATGACTATATATGCATACATGCATATATATGTTTATATACACTACTCTAAACTTTGGGTTTTTTAAATAACGTAATAAACATATATGTTGTGGTGTATCGTCAAGTCAGAACTGACCCATAACTGACCCTCTCGTGGGTTTTCAGAGGCAGTTTATCACATGGGAAGAGATTGTCCATCCTTCTCCCATAGAAGGGCTGGTGGCCTCGAACTGCATGCTTTCAGGTTTGCAGCATAGCTTCTTGCTACTAGGCTATCATATATATATTTCCAGTTGTAAAAATATTTCCAAATTAGTGATGAAAGTCTATTTTTTTTATTGATATAGTTTTATTCGTGAGAAAAGACACAAAATTTAAGAAGTAAATTATTGAAAACTGAGATTGTTCAAATTATAAAAGAAATTATAAGATTTTAAAGTGGAATATGCAAAATATGCTTTCCAAGAAATTATCTCATCAAATTTTAACAGTCCCCAGTACCAGGCATAAATTTCAATTTATCTACCATATTCTATACACATTTTATCAGGCCACTTATTTAAATTTACCTTCATGGCTTGTTCCTGCCAGCTTGGAGAGTGGTTGGTGTCTAGTATGTCTTAGAATTTGAACAGCTGTTTTTGTGAGTATATACTGACATGCAGAACTTCTTTCAGAATATATATCTAACTCAAAAT
Organism: Elephantulus edwardii; assembly: GCF_000299155.1. Classification (NCBI taxonomy): domain Eukaryota; kingdom Metazoa; phylum Chordata; class Mammalia; order Macroscelidea; family Macroscelididae; genus Elephantulus; species Elephantulus edwardii. The sequence goes on from NW_006399873.1 coordinate 10,728,128, forward strand.
AAACCAGCTGCCAGGCTAAAGGCTTGTAGCTTGGCTCCACCAACTGCTCCTTGGGAGAATGATAAACAATCTCATTCTGTGTGATTTACAGCTTTTGAAAACCTGATGGAGAGTCAGCTATGAGTTGGTTTTGATTTGATGGCTATTGTTTTTGTTAGGTACCATCAAGTCCAATGTGACTCATAGCGACCATTGGAACAACAAATCTGAGCATCTCCTAACAACATGCCCAAAATATGAGACAATAAGCCGCAAGAAGGTGACTGGAATGAAAAGAATTTAGTTTCTTAGCAGAAGGGTTTCTAGGTTTTTCAGAATTGATGGAAATGAGTGAAAATCTTCGGAGATTTTTAGAGGCCCAGAACAATGTGTATTTTGACAACTATCTACGCCCATTAAAATTGATGGTATCTAATATTTCTAGGATTATCGGATGGTCTGGTCCACAGGGAGTTATGCTGTTAACTCTGAAACTCTGATGTTTCAAATCCAACAGAAGCTTTGCTGGAGAAAGATGGACAATGGGACAATGTTCTCTGTGCTAACTTTTTGGCCTGAAAAACCCATTGGAGGGCCAATAATGAGTCAATGAAATAAGTTGAGACTTTTATATTGTTTCTGATTTTCTTCGTTACTGTCCTCCCTACATCAGTCTTGCATCTTCTTTTTGCCTACTCTACTACTGGAAATGATCACAGCTTGCTCGGCTCCACTATCAACACTCTTAACATTAGCAGTCAGGAAATCAAAAGACAAATTGCATTGGGAAAAGCTGCTGCTGGGGACCTCTCCAGAGCACTGAAAAGAAACAATGTCTATCTAGAGACAAAAGTGCACCTGACCCAGGCCATGGTCTTCACAATTACTTGCTGTGTGTCAGAGAGCTAGACAATGACTAAGGATGACCAAAGAAGAAATGATGCCTTAGAATTGTGGTGCTGGAGAAGAGTGTTGAATGTATCTTGGACCATCAAGGAACCAAATAAGTCTAGTTTTAGAAAGGATGAACCCAAGTTTTTCCTTGGAGGCTAGGATTTTGAAGCTCTGTCTCACATACTTTGTGCATGTGATCAGGAGAGACTGGTCCTTGGAGAAGGAAATCATGCTTGGAAGGGTAGAGGGACAGCTCAGAAGAGGAAAACCCCATTGGAAACAGATTGATACAATAACTGGGGCAATGAGGGATTGAAATTAGTGAGACTGGCTCTGGATAGGACAGAGTTCAGAGCTGTTGTACATAGGGTCCCTGTGGATCATGGATGACTCGATGGCAACAATAGCAACAACGACTGGAAAGAACATACAAAGTCATAAGTGTGACTATGGCCCATTCTCATTTCTGCTTCTCCATGCAGACTTAGGAATAAAATATTCTGATACTGACTGACAAAGTATTTTCTACTTATTGCAATACAATTGCATTTTTACTAACATTTGCTCTATTTTTTTATTGAGAAGTGCTATTAATTGAGTTATAGCTACTCCCAAACATTTGAAGTCTTATGAAAAATCTTGTATGTGCTTTTGTAAAGTACATGTAAATAAAATAGTCCTGGTGGTACGAAGAGCTAATCATTCAATGACTAACAAAAAACTTAGAAGTTCACACCCATTCAACAATTCTGAGGAGGAAAGACCTTACTGATCTATTTCCATTTAAAACTTCAGGACAAAAAAAAATCAAAGCACAATCAATAAAAAAAGTGTGAGACAAATCTACCTTGTGACGTGGGGAACACTGTGAGTTAGAAATTATTTGATAGCATACAAGTAGTCCTCTCTATACTTAATTGTTGTGTGTGGGGTTTTTTATGCTTACACAATCAAAGCAAAGTAGACTTTGTATTAAACCTAGTCATTCTAAATTATAAAAAACACATGTATAGGAAATTTGGAGACATACACAAAAAAAGAAAGAAACTATATAAGGTGAGCTACATCAGCAGATGAAACTACAAGTCCAAGGACTTCAAGATCACAATGGAATCAGTTGTTGTTATGTGCCGTCGAGTCGTTTGCGACTCATAGCGACCCTATGTACAACAGCCCTAAACCCTGCTCTATCCTGTGCCAATCTCATTGCGCCTGACAAACCCATCCCGAGTACCCCAATCAATCCACCTAATAGAGGGTCTTCTCCTCCTGCGCTGTCCCTCCACTCTACCCAGCATGATGTCCCTCTCCAAAGACCTGTCTCTCCTTACAACATGTCCAAAGTATGTCAGACGAAGCCCCAGAATCCTTGCCTCCAAGGAGCAGCCTGGTTTAATCCTCTCTACGATGAATCTGTTTGTTTTCTTGGCAGTCCATGGTACATTCAATATTCTTCTCCAGCACCACAGCTCAAAGGCATCAATTCTCCTTCTATCCTCCCTAGTCATTGTCCAAATCTCTGATGCACAAGTGATTGCAAAAACCATGGCCTGTATCAGGTGAACCTTAGTCTCCAGAGAGACACTGTTGCTCTTCAGTATTTTGGAGAGGTCCCTAACCGCAGACTTTCCCATCGCAATACGTTTTTTTATTTCCTGGCTACTGGTGCCAAGAGTGTTGACCGCGGAGCCGAACAAACTGAAGCTGTAAACAATCTCAATCTCTTCGCCATCCATCCTGATGCTACCGATTGGTCCAGTGGTGAGAATTTTTCTCTTCTTAGCATTGAGCCTCAGTCCATATTGAAGGCTGCAGTCCTTGACACTCTGCAGTAAGTGCATGAGGTCCTCCTCAGTTTCAGCGAGCAAGGTTGTGTCATCTGCATAACGTAGATTGTTAATAGACCTCCCACCAATCCTGATGCCACAATTCTCCTCATAGAGCCCCGCCTCTCGGATAATCTGCTCTGCATACAGATTGAAAAGGTATGGAGACAGGACACATCCCTGACGTACATCCTTCCCAATTTTGAACCATGCAGTGTTGCCCTGCTCTGTTCTGACGACTGCCTCTTGGTCCAAGTATAGGTTTCGCATTAGCACGATTAAATGTTCTGGGATTCCCATTCTTCTCAGAGTCAGCCACAGTTTGTTATGATCCACGCAGTCAAATGCCTTTGCATAATCAATGAAACACACATAGACATTCTTCTGGTATTCTCTGCTTTCAGCTAAGATCCATCTAACATCAGCTACAATATCCCTAGTACCACGACCCCTTCTAAACCCAGCCTGGACTCCTGGCAGTTCTCGCTGATGTGCTGTTCCAGTCGTTTTTGGATAATCTTCAGTAGAATCTTGCTTGCATGTGAAATCAATGATATTGTTCTGTAGTTTCCACACTCAGCTGGGTCGCCCTTCTTTGGGATTGGAACAAATATTGACCTCTTCCAGTCAGTTGGCCAAGTGGTTGTTCTCCAGATTTCTTGGCACAACTTGGTGAGCACATCCACGGCAGCATCTGTTAGCTGAAGTATGTCAATTGGTATACTATCTATTCTGGGGGCCTTATTTTTTGCTATTTCCTTCAAAGCAGCTTGAACTCCCGCCTTCATCACCATCGGCTCTGGCTCAAATGCTATTTCATTAAATGCTTCTGTATCTGCCAATTTCTTTCGATACAATGACTCAGTATATTCCTTCCATCTTCTTTTGATACCTCCTGGATCATTTAACGTTCTGCCTAAAGCATCCTTCATTGTAGCAACTCTAGGTTTGAATTTGCTCTTCAGTTCCTTGAGCTTAGGAAATGTTGAACGAGTTCAGCCCTTTTGATTTTCCAACTCTAGCTCCTCGCACATTTCATTGTAGTATTTTGCTTTGTCATTCCGTGCTGCCTTTTGGAATCTTCTGTTCAGCTCTTTAGTGTCTTGGATTCTTCCTTGTGCTTTGGCTTCTCTACGTTCCAGTGCAATCTTCAGAGTTTCTTCTGATATCCATTTTGGTCTACTCAAGAAATAAAAAGATGTATTGCAATCAACAGTCAAAGCAGTCAAGAAATAAAAGGATGTATTGTCATGGCAAATCTGTTGTAAAGACCTCCTTAAATGCTGAAAGAAAGAAGGTCACTCTAAAGACTATGGTGTCATAATATTTTCAATTGCTTCAAATGTATCTAAAAGTTGGATAATGATTAAGAAAGATGGAAGTATTTTTTATTTTTTTTGATTATGGTGTTGGTGAAAAATATTGAATATACCTTGGAATGTGGGGAAAAAAACAAACAAATCCATCTTGAAAGATTTATAGTCAAATTGCTCATTTGAGGTGAAGATGATAAAACTTTGTATCATTAACTTTGGGTGTGTTATCCAGAGTAATCAGTCCCTGGAGAAGACTTGTAAAAGATCATAAAAATTGAGATTAATTGACACAATGACTGTCATAATATGCTCAAGCATAGCAGAGACTATGACAATGGTTTTTCACTGGGTAGTGTTTTGTTCAGTTGGTTACTATGTAGTATATAGTTTCTACGTAGTATGTAGTATGGTTACTATGAACCAGAACTGACTTTATAACTAAGAACAAGAAAAAAGAATCTAATATACACAAGAACTTAGCTTCCCCTAGAGTCATGCCCTAAATTCAGACTTCTAGCGTTTCAAATTGTGATAAATTAAGTTCTTGTTCTATAAAACCTAAAGCAATAAATTATAATGATTAACATCATAGTCTCTTCTGTTATATCCACCATCATTGACTATGAATGACTAAATGTTAACAAATCTCATTTTTCATGGATTTTAAAAAAAGATAATAATATTCTAAAATTTTTGTGATGACTACACAAAACACTACCAATGATGACCTGGAAAAAATGGAAAACATAAGAATCCAATTAGTTAGTTAGACAATATAGAAATCAAAATACTGCCTATCCTTTGCTTTTAAGAATGATGTCAATATGTTTTTCAAAGGCAGCAACTTCTGGAGTTCTTCCTATTCTGTGGAGTTCAACTAGTCAGGTAGAAAGAGGCTCTCAAAGGAAAAAAAAAATCTAAGCCTTTCACCTGTCTATTATTTTTGAAATACTTGACTTATAAAAAATGTGAGAACAGAATAGTATGTCATGGGTTAGCATGTCATCTGTAATTCTGGCATTTGAAATATATGTACAGGAGAACTTTCCCTATCATCCGTTTTATTACTTTATTCCACTTCAGATGGTTGGTTTTTTTAAATTTTTTTTTCTGACCAGAAAAGCAGCTTTCTCAAATAAAATGCTGAAGTCTAGGAAATAGAAATGAAGTGATAATTTGAAAAGCAAACAGGAACTATCAGTCAAATATCTTTTTATAATAGAGTATTTATTTCATGCTACTTGTTGGTGATAATTGCAGAAATCTTGATTTCAATACATTTATTGTCTGATATAAAAAGTTTGCTTTCTTTGGATATCTCCTTGAGAAGAAGAAAAAAATTAAGGAAAACATATTTCTTGATTTAAATTGCACAGCTCCTCAGTGGACATATTGCCTTCTGTTTGATTTCCAGTGCCACATTATTCCCCTGGTTTGCATTTAAGATGGCTCTTCTTTTAGGCTGGAAATTATCTTTCCTCCCCAGACAGGTTTGACAGCACTCAGTTCTTAAATGAATCCTTTAAGAAAGAGGGAAATGCATTCTGAAACAAAAAGTCTTCATATTTTCCTTGTTAAAGCATTTCTTTATTTTCAGTCTTCTTTGGAGACTAAAAGCTCTAAAAATTGATAGAGTCTTAACTTTTAAATGTAGCTAGATCACAGACCTTTCTTCATAGGTTGTTCTTGCAGGAACTGGGCAGTCAAGGTACCTTTAATACCATTCTCAACGCTTTCACAGGCTCTAAGTGCCTATTGTAATTTAATAGCAACAGGTTTGGAAAAAATAGAAAAGCAATAACTAGAATTCTCCCTTCCCAGGGAAGTTCAATTAATTCAATTGGGCATTCAATTCAGTTGCTACATTTTTACCAGAGCTGGAGTCTCTAACCTTATTTCAATGAAAATAAATAGAATACCATTAATTCCTTTTTGGCAGTACAAGTGATTGTGTGAAGAGTTTTGCATGCTTCAGCTTGTAACTTATTTCCCCTTGATATAGGAGCATTATTTTCATTTTAATGCTGAGGCTTAAGGCTAAAGTGTCAAGTTTATCTTTTATTTCTTAATATTGTTTCTTTTATTACACCAGTAAAAATACCGTAATCAAAATCTGAAAATAGCAATGCTCTCCCTGACACGACTTCTAATTTTTGCATTTAACCAAATTATTTCCAATCCCTTTTTTCCCAGGAATCACAAGTTAACTTGTCCTGGATGGTGGGTCACGTTGATCATCAATTATAATCACTGTAAATAAATTATATTGAGATATTACTGTAAATAAATTATATTGAGATATTCATAGTCATTAAGTGAATTCCCCTCAGATGAAATAATTGAATAATAAAATACTCTAAAGCCTTTAAAATTATGTTTTATAGTAATACTTAATAATGAAAAAAGATGGCTGTCATATAAGCAATGGTAGGGAAAGTTACAACATACTTTTATTTTTTAATATCTTTTTTTATTTTAATTTAGTTTGCTTATTTTTCACTTCAATGAACATCTACAGAGATTTTTTAATTCCATTCATTCATTGTTTTACCCTTCTCCCCGTACAAACCCCTCCCCCCTCATTTGCTCCTCTCCTTGAAAAGCAAAAGAAAAACTCCCCCATTGGTACACAATCCCCACACACCTCCCCAAACCCCACCCCCTACCCCCAAATATAATCCACTCTGCAACCCTCATTGCGTACTCCTATGATAAAAACAATGCCCTAAAATATAATACTTTTAGACTATTCTCTCCCCCATAGACTTCAATGCCGTAAACACATTTCATCCAGTTTTTCAACATACTTTTTTACTCTCTAATCATGTTGTTTGATCTAGCCTCTCTGTCTGCATCATTCTATAACTATTTTTCTGATCCTTTGTTCTCCTGTCACACAGTCTTTCTCAAACACTGAGCAGTTTCTGAATGGATTAACCAGTCTACACTTTCAAATCCCTTTGTCCTAACATGACCCAGGTAGAAAAGGCCTTGGAAGATTCAGCCTGGAGGGTCAACTAGTGATTGATTCTGACTTCAGGAATCACATTCCCAGCCACCTCGTCCTGTTCTCATTCACCCTCACTCTATGCCCTTTGGTCTTCCTTATGTTGTATAGAAGTCAGAAGTAAAGATATAGTAAATATTCTAGTACCATAAAGGAAAAACTTCAAGAACAGAGATGGGCTGTCAAATACTTAACAGTAGATTATTGATCTTGCGGGAAAGTACATTTGCAATCTGTTTTGCAAAGATTAATAGGTGAAAGTCAACAATGTCCCAAATTTGATTTTTTGTATCATCCATGATTTAAAATATCAATTGTTCAATTCCCCTATTCCTCCATGTCGTTTGCATTCTGTGGTTCTCTGGAAGGTCTCAAAGAAACTCTAAAGTATCAGAGAAACAACTCATGCAACTATGGGTGTTTCAGAAACTGGAGAGTGACAGGCCAGGATGCTGTAGACTGTCAGTTGTGGCACAGCTGGATGCTGTAGCCAGGAGAGTAAATGTTCCAAAAGAGTGTGAGCACTGAACTTCCTTGAGCTTATCTAGGCCTTTAGTAGAGTAAGGCTTCTATCTCACCCTAATCATATCTCCTTAATGCAATAAACACTTGATCACAAAATAAAAGCTAATCAATGGCTGTGAGGGTAATTCTGAACAGTGAAATTTGACAGCACAGAGATGGAGGAAAAGCTCTGGTATGTAACTTTTGCTGATTTACATCATAGAAAATGCTTGTACGGGGGCCAATTTCAACTAATCATCCTGATGTGTTTGAACACCCAGTTGGAAAGGATATATAATAATGCAAAATTATGTAATATTTTTTTATAAATGATGGATAACAAGGAAAATTATAGAAATTTGAGAACACTTATTAATGCTTATGCAGAACCTGTATATGGATGAAGAAGCAATCATTTTAAATGAACGAGGTAATATCACATGGTTTAAAATTGGGGGCGTGGGAGAAATGTCAGTTTTGTTTCCTTTAAACATATCTATTAAATCTATGTGCTTAGAAAATAATTTTTAAAGCTGGACAATATGAAGAGAAATGTAGCACCAGCATTGCAAAAGACACCTCAACAACTTTCTTTATGCAGATGGCATAACCTTATTTGCAGAAAGTGAAATGGGCTTGAAGTACTTAGTGAAGAAGATAAAAGACTATAGACTTCAGTATGGATTACACTTCCACATAAAAAAAACAAAAATTGGGCAGGTGTAAAATATCCTAAGTAGAGAAGAGACTACAGGTGTCAATGATTTCTTCTTCTTTGGAGCTAGAATCAGCATTCATGGAAGAAGCAATCTATAAATCAAAGGATACATTGTTTTGGATAATCTGGTGCCAAAGACTGTGCTGTAAAGTTCTAAAGACGAGTGATGGCACATTAAAGGCATGATTGTCTCTAAGTCATGATTTTTAAACCACATAGTATTTCCTAGTTCTGTGAGTCTCACTCAATCTACGTGATATTTTCTGCTGTATGATATACATGTGAAAATTGGACAAGGAAGACAAAAGATGTATGCCCTTGAATTGTAGTATTGATGAAGAATATTAAACCTATCATAAACTTCTAAAAGATCAAACAAATCTATTTTGGAAAAAGTTCAGCCAGACTTCTCCTTAGGAGCTGTCAAATGAGTGTACGCAGCTTAAGGAGATCAACATCTGACCTCTACTAACTCTACAAAGGGAACTGTCCCCATCAACATCCACAGTATAGAACTAATTACTATACAGTCAGACACGGTCTCCCAAGCTCCTATACCTACTCCTACTAATTCCATTATCAATTTTACTGCACTATTAGGTCCAAAATCCAAAGCATTGACCACACAAATCTCATGGAACCATCAATAGATTATAGGGTTTATTAGAGGACTTTACAAACTACAATTCAGATTGGCAGCAGGATATAATCCCTTAATCCAGACGGCTTCTCAGGTGTCCAATTCCTTCGTGCAAACAGCTTCTCCATTGTGTTTGCAGATCATTTGATCTTCAGCCTTACAGCTTAAGTCAACGTTACAAAGTTCTCCTCATCCTGTCAGTTGGGGCATCCTTCCTTAGTCTTTCATCAGTCTTAGGGGAAGGTCACTGGTTCTGGATCTGTGGGGCAGCAGTCTAATATCAGCTCAGTTTCACGTTGGTTTCCAGTTCTCTGCTTCAGCTGCTGCTGATTTTGTGAGGATCCTGGTCTGACTGACGCATGCCGCATTCTTTGTTTCCTCTTCCTTGCTGATACTGAGATTCTGAAATGCGTGCTTCTGATGTTGTTCAATTTAAACTTAGTGAAATGGTGATACCAGCCAATCTTTTTTTAGGTAGTTTAACACAACCTATTTGCATATTTCCACCTAGTCATGTGCCAAAGTGAAAGTCAATGACTAGGAAAGTATTAAAAAATATAAACCCTTGACACCACAGAAGCAAAGTTAGCAAGATTTTGCCCTACATATATATAAGGAATGTTTTCAGGATGGTCTAATCTCTTAAAAAAGAAATTAGTTTGGAAAAGTAGGAGCTCATGAGATAAACTGACATAATATCTGCAACAATAATTTTGTGAGGACAGTGCTGGATCTACAAAGTTTTCATTCTATGTATATAGGGTTATTATGAGTCAGAATTGACTTGATCACACGTAAATAGGAAAACATGTAGTATTTCCAACAACTTTTGCAATCTGAAATAGCACATGCACCCAAGATTCGCAAATAATTGCTACCTGGAATGCAAAAGTTGGGAACAAGAAAGAAGGATCAGTAGTTGGAAAATATGGACTTGGTGATAGAAATAAGTGTGGAGATTGTTGTTGTTGTTGTTGTTGTTAGGTGCTGTTGGACTGAGTACTACTCATAGCGACCCTATGAACAAAAGATCTAAACTTTGTTCTATTCTGTGTCATCCTCAAGAGTCCATTGAGGCAGTCATTGTGTGAATCCACCTGCTTGAGATTCTTCCCCTCCTTTACAGACCCTTCACAATCCCCAGCATCATGTCCTTCTCTGAGGAATAGCCCTTTCTAGTAATATGTCCAAAGCATGTGAGGCAGAACTTCATCATTCTTGCTTCCAAAATCACTCCAGCTGCACCGTTTCCAAGACAAATCTGTTGGTTCTCTTGGTCGTCCATGGGCTATTCGATCCAGTACTATTCTCCAACACCATGAATCAGAGACGGCGGTTCTTTTTCTATCATCACTCATTATCCAGCTCTCAGATGCATAGCAAGTAATCAGAAAGAGTATGGCCTGACTCAGAAGCACCTTAGTCCTCAAACTGACATCATTACTCTGCAATAATTTGGAGAGGTCCCTAACTGCAGATTTTCCCAATGCAATGTGTCTTAGAATGACAGAATTTAATACAAACAAATACTTATATATCCCAACTATATTTTATAAAAAAACCACAAACAGGTATGATGCACATTGACCTAACCTGATTGACTACATAAGAGTTACATTGATAACATCTGTTGAAAAAAATGTTAGAGAAGCTCAATTTCAGCTGTGAAAATTATGCCAAGTGCTTACTATGGAACAGACCATCAACTATTCATGCGCAAGTTCAAGTTGAAGCTAAATAAAATTAAAGAAATCCACAAAAACCAAAATATAAGCTTGAATCTATCCAACCTGAGTTTAAATCTATCTCAAGAACAGGATTGAGGCCTTGAACACAAATGAATGATGATCAAATGGGTTGTGGGATGATATAAAAAATATCAACCATGAGGAATGCAAATGGAGAACTGGACAGAGCTGGGCAGGGAAGAAAATGTGCAACAATGAATGAATAAAATTTTTTAAAAAATAATACAAAATATAACTACAAAAACAGAGTAGAGAGAAAAGACTGAGATAGATGTTAGAAAAGACTCTGAATATTGCACTAGAATGCTGAGACACCAAAGCAAAGGGAATAAATCAGAAAGTTGAGGACCTGAACAGATTGCAAAGGGTGCCTTAGGAAGACAAAGTATAACTGTGCAATGAGTTAAAATCAGGAGATCAAAAGGAACAAGCTTATTCACCATTTATTAAGCTTAAGGAACTGAAGAACAAATTCAATGTTCAAGTTGCAACTCTTATAGATTCTATGGGTAGAATATTGAATGATCCAGGAAGCATCAAAAGAAGATTAAAAGGATGGCCAACTGATTTTTGACAATGAGATGAAATCAATTAAGTGAGAAAGCGACAGCCTGTTTAACAAATGGTGCTGGCAAAATTGGAAAACTATCTGCAGACGACTCATGCAAGACCCACACCTCACACGATACACAAAAACCAACTCAAAGTGAAAGGATCTAGGAATAAAACCAAGGACTATAAAATTCATTAGAGAAAAGCTTGGAAGCACCCTAGAAGCACTAATCCACAAAATGAACAGTCTTCCAAGCATTTTTAAAAACATACAACCAAGAGAGGGTAAAATAGATGAATGGGACCTTCTCAGAATCAAATCGCTATGGACATCCCAAAACTTCTCTAACAAGGTATAAAGGGAAGCCACAGACTGGGAAAAAAGTATTTGGTAAAGATATGTCTGATAAGGAAATTATATCTAGAATTTCAAGAATATTCGAGCACCACAACAAGATAAAGGTTAACAACCCAATTGAAAAATAGGGATGGAACATGAACAGAAGCTTGACCAAAGAAGACATTCAGATGGTGAACAAATAAATAAAGAAATGTTAAGAATCCCTAGCTATAAGAGAAATGCAAATCAAAACAACTACGAGATATTATCTCACTCCAGTAAGAATAGCAAAATTTAACAGAGCAGCAAACAACAAATGTTGGTGAGTTTGTGGAGAAACTGGAACCCTTATTCACTGTTGGTGGGAGTGTAAAATGGTGCAACCACAATGGAAGACAGTATAGTGCTTTCTCAAAAAGTTGGAAATAGAAATATCATTTGACCCAGGAATTCCACTAGTTGAAACATACACTAAAGAAATCGGAACTGTCACCCAAGCAGATATATGCACACTCTGTTTATTGCTGCTTTTTTCACAATAGCGAAGAGCTAGAAACAAACCAAGTGCCCGTCAACAAATGAATTTGCCTCTTGATCCATTGTTTCATGAAATTCTCCTGCTATCCATTTTTTTTCATAGTTGGTCAATTTGAAGCACCATATTGTTGTTTTTGTTGTTGTTATGTGCCGTCGAGTCGCTTGTGACTTATAGCACCATATTAGATGAAGAAAAAATTGAGGTTGTTAACAATTGCAGCTTGTTCTGATCAACAATCAGCACTCTTAATACTAGCAGCCAGGAAATCAAAACACAAATTACAAATGGAAAACATGTTGTCATGGACCTCTCCAGAGTACTGAAAAGCAAAGATGTCAGTCTGGATACAAAGGTGTACCTAATCCAGGCCATGATCTTCTCAATTATGTGTAAAGCTTCAGAGAGTTGGACAATGACTAAGGATGAAAGAAGAAGAATAGATGCCTTTGAGTTGTGCTGGACAAGAGTCTGGAGTATACCATGGACTGCCAAGAAAACAAGTGCCCATTTTTCCATTGGATTGTTTACCTTTATCTTGCTGTGGTGGTCAAGTATTTTATAAATTCTGGATATAAGTCCTTTATCTGATATGTCATTACCAAATACTTTTCCCCTGTCTATGGCTTCCCTTTTTACCCTTTTGGAGATGTTTTTGGATGTTCCCATAATATTTTTGTTGTTGTTGTTAGGTGTTTGGAGTAGCGGACGACTCATAACAATCCTATGAACGAAAGGCATGAGCACTGTTCGTACATAGAGTTTCTGAAGGCAAGCCATTTCGGAAGTGGATGCTTCTCCTACCTCCAGGCTATAACATCTTTAAGTATCACAATTTGAGGCTGGAATTTGTTGGTCATTTCCTTCAGCTTAATAAATGCAGGAACAACTCCAGGAACAAAAGCTCAATTCAACAGGACAGCAAACAACTAATGTTGGAGGGGTTGTGGAGAAATTGGAACTTGCTGGTGGAAATGTAAAATTGTACAGACACTATGGGAAGTAGGCTGGCACTTTCTCAAAAAGTTGGGAATAGAAAGGTTTGGGAGAGAATGGGAAAAGAGTGGATAGATAATGAACACTACATTAGAACACAAGAGGGGAACAACTATCTGAAAAGAATATTTGATTAGGCACTATATGTATGACAACAATCAGAACAAGAGGTGCACAGCAGGGTGGGTTGGAGGAGGGAAGACAACGTTCAACAATGGGGAAAATATTGTAAAGAAAGAAATTTAGAACAAGTTCATCCATTTTGATTTTCTGACTTCAGGTCTTTGCACATTTTATTGTACTTTGTTTTTTCTTTCCAAGCTACACTTTAAAAACTTCTGTTCAGCTCCTTAACTTCCTGATATCTCCCCTTTGCTTTGCCTTCTTAGAGTTCTAATGGAATGTGTGTTCAGAGTCTCTTCTGACATTCATCTTAATCCTTTTTCCATCTTCTGCCTTTGTAATGACATTTTGCATTTTTCATGGATGATATTCATGCTATCCTCCCACAGTTCATCTGGTCTTAATTCACAACTGTTTAAGGCCTCAAATCTGGTTTTGAGATGGTATTTAAATTCAGGTGGGATAGACTCAAGGTCAAGTTTTGCTTCTTGGGGTGTGTGTCATTTTTTTTAGCTTCAGTTTGAACTTGGCTATGAGTAGTTAATAGTCTGTGTCACAATCAGCACCAGACCTAATTTTCACAGCTAATACTGAGCTTCTCCGATTTTTCTTTCAGCACATGTATTCAGTATGATTCCTATGTAGACCATCAGGTGAGATCCATATATATAAACACCAGGGCTTTTTTCCCCTCTTATTGATGTATTTGCAATGAATAAATAACTTTATTTTATTTTCAGCCTCATCTCTGTCACCAAGTCTATGTTGTCTGATGATTGATCTTCTTCTTTGTTCCCAACTTTTTAATTTCAGTTACCCATTATTATTAATGCATCTGGTTGCATGTTTAATTGGTTTCCAACTTCAAAAGTTGGCAAAAATCCTCTCTTTTTTTCTTCTTTGCCTCTGTAGGGTATATTAGAGTATGGTTTTAGTTTAGAGAGCATAGTGAAGTGACTTATGCATTGCAAATCTATATAGTCTTGTGTGAACCTTAAGAGATCATTCAATAGAAAAAATTTTCCACTCCAAAAAGTGTTTAAATAGTTTCTATATTGGCATTAGGTCATGCTTCATTTTTCAGAGGACAAAGGCACTTTGGTCAGGCAACTGTATCTCAATTGAGTTCTAAACAGAATCCAAGGACACCAGAAAGGCCACATGGAGGGTCTCATACATGCCATATTTGTTAAAATTATTTGATAAGTACATAGCTATGCTTGCTGCTCACAACCAGCATTCCTGCATTCTATTAACCCATATACATATATGCATACGTATATGCATATATGTATATGTGTATGTGTATATGTATATGTATATGTATATGTATATGTATATGTATATGTATATACACACACATAATAGCAAACATTCCATGAACTCCCAGGCTAGAATCATTTATACTGACCTGGATATATTATTATTTTCCTATCATTTCCAATGCAAGTTTTTGGATTTTTGAGGGTGTTTTTTTCCCTTTGTTTTTGTTCTTGTTTTGCCTTAACGAATTATTGCAACTCTTTGTGTGTGAGAGAGGAGAATGTGCAGTATTTGGTGGTGGGGATGGCATAAGAATAATTTAGAAATAGATAAATGAATCTTTCCAAATATATTTTCTAAATGTAGAAAAGATTATTTGCATGGCAAACCTTGTTCTCAGGTATAAAAAGTCCACAAGGAGACTGGGTATGAATTTGTAGGGCAGTGATAACATATTTTTTGTGGTTGAATATGAATAAAGCAAAGCATAAATTTGTCTAATACACTGGTTTCTTAGACTGACGGGTCAGTTAATGTCATATAGGATCCTGGCTGTTATTCCAGATTTCAGAATCGAACTTTATTTTCTAGAAATGAGACTAAGGATAGCCAGTGTAAGCTGATGCATCACACACTAAACCACAGCGAATCTCTTTCTTTTACTTAAATTGCTTTTTCTTATGGCTCATCTCAGATCAGCTGCAGTCAATTTTGCTCCATATTTTAGTGATTACAGCTGGAAACACAGTGGCATTTCTTCAGTTTAGTTAACAATAGAGTGACTGAGGCTTGTGGTAAACTGCTGTAAAAGCAGATTTCACCAGGAGCAAATGTAAGTTTTCATAAGCAACCTCTTCCAGCATAATCTGGAGACTGCAGAGATAGAACAAAGTCTGAGCAATACACTCTCTTCTTTTCTTCCCAAGTTTCACCAGTAATTATAAAGCTATACAAGCTAAATGCTCTTTATCAAGGAATATTCTTCTCTGCTAAAAGGCTTTTATCAGATTTATCTCTTCAAAGCCATCAAGGCAAATTGGCTGCTTCTTTTTCTTTCTTTTCTAAATTTAACAACCCATCTATAGATTCAGGTCCACCAGCTCTCATGAAATAAAAATGTGGTCTAACAGACATTTTCCAAGATAAATTGCTGGTAAGATTTAAAATGAATTTTAAAATGACTTACTTTATATGTTCTACTTTGCTGTTCTGTACCATAAAGTCAGAACATACCCATAGATGACTCTCCAGTGGGTTTTCAGAGGCAGTTAATCACATGGGAGGAGACTGCTCATACAAAGCAGCTGGTGGATTCCACCTTGAACCTTTGGGATGGCAGTGCAGCTTCTTGCCACTAGACCACTAGTGCTCCTTTATATGTTCTAAAAATATAGTTTTTCACTTTTAATAATCATCATAGCAAGCATACTATCTTATAACTAATAACATAAGGAATAATCACAAACCATGTCTGCATGTGCTATTCATTCTTCTAGTCTGAGTAATAGTGAGAATGGAGTAACAGTGGAGAAAAGTACATAATTGAAAAATGTTATATAAATAGAGTGCAGGTTAACACAAACAGTTGAAGTGCCTTAAAGCATTTCAATGTGGTTTTACTTTTGTTCTACAGAGATATTATTGCCAATGTCAGATGGATCTTGGCTGAAAGCAACGAGTATCAGAGGAGTATACCTGTGTTTCATTGATTATGCAAAGGCATTTTACTGAGTGAATCACAAATTGTGGCTAACCTTGAGAAAAAGGGAACTCTCAGGACACTTGACTGGGCTCATGCCAAACCAATACTTGGTCACAGAAGCAGTTCTCAGAACAGAGCAAGAAAATACTGCATGGTTCAAAATCAGGAAATAAGTGTGTCAGGGATGCATACTTTCTCCATGCCTTTTCAATCTGTATGTGAAACAGATCATTTAGGAGGCTGGACTTTATGAGGAACAATATGGCATCAGGATTTGAGGAAGAGTCAAAAACAACTTGCATTATGCCCATCATACAATCTTTCCTGCCAAAATTGGGGAGGAACTGAAGGGGTTGCTGCAGAAGGTAAAGGACTGCAGTCTTCAATATGGATTGAATCTCAATATCAAGAATACAAAGATTCTCACCACTGGGACAATTGTCAATGCTGTGATAGATGGAGAAGACATTGAGGCTGTTAACAATTTAGCTCGTGTGGCTCAATAATCAACATTTTTGGCCCAAACAAAGGAAATCAACAGATAAGGTGCACTAGAAAATCTGCTGTGAATGAATGCATCAAAGTGCTAAAGAGCAATGATGTCAGTCTTAAGAGACTAAGATGTACATTATTCATGCCATATTATTATTGCTATGTGCCATCGAGTCACTACAGTTAATAATTCTTCCTTATGACGAGCCAGTCTCACTGACTCTAACACATCTACCCCCATTATCTCAATTACTATGTCAATCCATCTCATCTGGGGTCTTCTTTTCCTGTAATGTCCCTCTACCCTTCCAAATATGATGTCTTTCTCCAACGACTGGTCCTTTCTTGCCACCTGCCCAAAGCATGTGAGACAGACCATCAAAATGTTTGCCTCCAACAAGATACTTATTTCAACTTCTCCAAGACAGACCACTTTGTTCTCTTGGCAGTCCATGTTCAACACTCATCTCTAGCACCACAATCAAAGGCACTGATTCTTCTTTTTTCATCCTTAGTCATTGTCCAGCTCTCTGATGTATACCAAGTAGTTGCAAAAACCATGGCCTGCATCAGATGCATCTTAGTTCCTAAAATGACATTATTACTCTTTAGAACTTTGGAGAGACTGTGACAGCATACTTTCCCACAATTCATCTTTTGATTTCCTGACTACTGGTGCCAAGATAGTTGATTTTGGGACCAAGCAAATGGAAATTATTAACAACATTATTCTCTATTTATCATGGTGCTGTCAATTGGCCCAGTGGTGAGAATCTTTGTCTTCTTGTTATTGAACTTCAATCCCAATTGAAGATTATTTCAGTCCATATTAAAGAGTGTAGTCCTTCACTTTCTGTAGCAAACACTTCAATCATGTTCATATTAGAGGTTGTTGATGAGTCTTCCTCCAGTCTTCATGCCACATTCCTCCTCATAAAGCCTAGCCTCCCAAATGATTTGTTCTGCACACAGATTGAAAAGGTATCGAGAAAATATGCATCCTTGATGCATCCATACAGTGTTCCTTGCTTTGTTCTGAGGATTGCTTTCTGGTCCAAGTATAGATTTCACATGAGAACAATCAAGTGTTTGGGGATTCCCATTCTCCTCAAGGTTAGCCACAATTTGTTGTCAATGCTTTTGCATAACCAATAAAGCAGACAGACATCCCTCTGGTACTCTATGCTTTCAGCCAAGATCCATTTGACATTGGTGATAGGTGCCAAGGCCTTTTCTAAATCCAGCTTGTATTTCTAGTAGTTCTCTGTTAACGTACTGTTCCAGTACATTTTGGGTAATCTTCAGCAGGATTTTTGCTTATGTGTGATATTAGTGATATTTTTCGATAATTTCTGCACTTCTGCACTCTATCAGGTAACCTTGGCCAGATAGTTCTCCTTTAAATTTCTTGCACAACCCCATAAGCACATGCCAAGTAAAGTCTGTCTGTTGAAATATGTCAATGGGTATACCATCGAATCCTGAGGACTTGTTGGTTTGTTGTTTGCTTTTGTTTTTCTGGGTTGTGTTTTTTTTTTTTACCAATTCTTTCAGAGAACCTTAAATTTTCTCTTTCATCACCATTGCCTCTTTATAATATGTTTTTAATGATATTCTTCTGTGGCAAACTAACTATTTTGGGGATTGTGACTCTGTGTACTCCTTCCATCTTCTTTTAATACTTCCTTAATCATTACGTATTCTGCCATTGTTCCATTCACTGTTGGTAGGAGTGTAAAATGGTGCAAACATTGTGGAAAGTGGTATGGTGCTTCCCAAAAAGTTAGAAACAGGGATACCATTTGACCCAGAAATTCCACCCCTGGGAATATACACTAAAGAAACCATAAATAACATCCGAGCAGATATATGCACACCCATGTTCATCGCGGCTTTGTTCACAATATCTAGGAGTTGGAAACAACCTAAGTGCCCATCAACAAACAAATGGATAGAGAAGCTGTAGTATATTCACAAAATGGAATACTATGATGCATTTAAAAACAAGGAACTCATGCAATATTATTCAAAAAGGGTGACCCTGGAGGATATTATGCTGGGTGAAGTATCTCAGTCACAAAACGACAAATACTGCATGGTGCCACTGTTGTAGAAAGTGACTGACATCAGGGTTGGGGACTGGATCGATTATGTGTACTGATTTGAAACAGATGAGGGAGAGAACAGTTTAAAAGT
>NW_006399873.1:10747868-10750829 GCF_000299155.1 Elephantulus edwardii
CTTGCCAGCATTTGTTGCTTGCTGTTCTGTTAAATTTTACTATTCTTACTGGGGTGAGATGATATCTCATAGTTGTTTTGATTTGCATCTCTCTTTGAGATAAGGATTTTTAACATTACTTCATGTGCTTGTTGACCATCTGAATGTCTTCTTTGGTGAAGTGTCTCTTCATATCCTGTGCCCATTTTTCAATTTTATTGTTTACTTTTATCTTGTGGTGGTGCTCAAGTATCTTATAAATTCTTAATATAAGTCCCTTATCTGACATGCCATTACCAAATACTTTTTCCCAGTCTGTGGCTTCCCTTTTTACCCTGTTGAAGAACTTTTTGGATATGCATAGGGATTTGATTCTTAGAAAGTCCCATTAGTCTATTTTATCTTCTCCTGGTTGTAGATGGTACTTTCATACAATGGAATAATACACAGCAATCAGGAGCAATGATTTAAAAAATATTACCTAATTTGGAAGAGCCTGGAGAACACTATCCTGAGTTAACTAATTCAGTCTCATAAGGACAAATACTGCATGATAACATTATTTTAAAAATAGAAGGCTAACTGGTAAAACATGTTTGGGGGCTTAAGGGGAAAAGAGTGGGAGCAGAGGGGTGGAGATGGGTTGAGAGGTATCACAGTGCTGCACAGTTTGGTGGGTAGAATGAGGGGTAAAGGAAATGGGAAAGATCCACCCAGGATGTGTAAAGAGAAGTTAATAGTGGGCATAGTCCAATGTGATTAATTTTATAAAACACAATACATGAGAATGATTGTATGAAACATGATGCCAATGAAGGAAAGTAGGCAAGGGGAAAATTTTCATTAAAAAAATAGAAAAGAAAACAAAATTCTCACTTTGGGCTAATTAACAACACCATGATAGATGGGGAAGAGATATTGTTTGCAATTTCAATTTATTCTGTTCCGTAATCAACACTCTTGGTGGCAGCAGTCAGGGAAACAAAATACGAACTGTTTTAAGAAAATTTGCTATCAGAGACCTCTCCTCGGTGCTAAAGAGCAATGATGTCAGTCTGGAGACTAAGGTGTGCTTGATCCAAACCATGGTCTTTGCCATTACTTGCTACACATGAGAGAGGTGGACATTGACTATAGATAACAGTCGAATGGATGTCTTTGAGTTACGGTGTTGAAGAAGAGTTTGTCTAGGAGATGGTGAAATCAATTTGTTCCTTAGAAGCAAGGATTTTGAAGCTTTATCTGACATACTTTCAATATTTTGCTAGGAAGAACTAGTCCTTGGAAAAGGATGTCATAGTTGGAAGGATGAAAAGACAGTGCAAGAGAGGAAGAACTATAACTAGATGGATTGACACAGTAGCAGGCGTGAATATGTGTGTCAGAAACAGTGAGATTAGCTCAATATAGGACAGGGTTTAGGGCTTTGCACATAGAATTGATTTGCCTCACAAGCGACTAAATGGCACATAACATCAACAACATTACAAATGTAGAAATTAAAGCAATATGGTAAAAATTTTTATTTATTATTATTGTAAGAACTCCCCTCCAAACCCCGCATAAGAACAGTTCCTCTGCTTCTGTTTGAACATTCTGATTGAAACTTCAAGAGATTACCTAAGTTGTAAGTGTAGCCAGTCAATGAAAACCATTTTTAGGCTATGAGAAGATCTTTCCTGGGTATAATAAAAAGGAAAAATAAAATTAATCTATTGTTTAAGAAAGATGTAATCAGTCACATATTTTGTAACTTTTATAAAATATTTAAATCTTATGATATGTAGTAAATTAACTATATAGCAGTTTTTCTAAAACCTGGAATCTTAGATTTCAAAATTGCAGAGGTCTCTATGCTGAAGTATCTATTATGAATATTAAAATCCAGAAATCAAGTTTAAAATAGGAATTGTATATTCTCAGTTTTGGTGTTTTAACTCAGAGCTTCATTACATGGACATTGCAAGAATAAATAGTAAAGTAATTATTAGAATGCTTTTTGTAAATATATCTTAAAGACCAACAAAAATTATATTTTAAATGTAATTTGAGTGTTTAAGATTAAAAATAAATAGTTAATCGTTACAACTGATACTTGTAGTAAATATGATATTTGACCATTTGAGACATTTGTCATCTGTTAACATGGCAACTATTTTTCCAATGTACCCACACAGGGATTTTTCTTAGCAATAAGCACAGTATCAGAAAATTTTAACTGATTAATGATAGAGCTCTCACAATCAAAACTTGAAACATTCTTGGTTCAATTTCACACTATAGCATAATATGTCATGGTTCAATTGTTAGGCTGAAAGGAACATTAACGTAATGCTTAATATAATGGCAAATTAACTTTCATAAATTTAAATACTGTACTCTTGAAAATACTTAATTCTTCATCTTGTAGTCATTTTTACTGCTGCTATGTATTTTACATATGGTTAAAAGGGAAGAAACGCCCCTATTTTTCTCCTCTGGAAAGAAAAATCCAAATTTGTGTTATATATTTCATCAATCCATGACAGTCAATTGTCATTAGTTCCTTAGTGGGGAAAAGTGCCAAATATTGAGGGTTCTCCTATCATAAAATTTTGTATGCTTCGCATGTGAAACACCCTGAAAAGGCTACAAATTATTGTTATCATATCTAATGATACTGCGAAGCTTAATTACTGCCATTGACATGAGCACACAATGCCACATCATTTTCTCTTTGTCTTTGTTCTCTTTCCATCTAAAGTCTAAGCCATATTGTCCTTTACACTTTAGCCTCAATCTTTCATTTTTGGCTCCAGAAATCGAAGACCTTTTTCCACAATCTAGATCTTTTCAATATATTTTAACTTATTCCAAAGCTTAAAAAATGGTTAAATAGACTCAGAGAAACATTTTTTTTTCTAATAAAGGCAAAGTTTTCTTCCAAAAATGAATGGTATATTACTGAGTACCTTTGCAATGAGTTGGGAATTGATTTTAAGG
>NW_006399873.1:10751594-10752656 GCF_000299155.1 Elephantulus edwardii
GTGCGATTGGCACAGAACAGAGCAGAGTTTAGGGCTGTTGTACATAGGGTCGCTATGAGTCGTAGGCGACTCAACGGCACATAACAACAACAACATTCATTGTCCTGTTCTCAGAGGCATAGCAAATGATCAGAAAGACTATGGCCTGAATGAGACCATTCTAAAATACAATGTCATGGGTGATAGGATAATACTGATATGCAAACAAGGAATGTCTGTTAACGCGACTATCATTCAAATAAAACCTCCTACATCTAGAGCCTAAGAGGGAAGAAATTGAGAATTTTTACCAAATTTTGCAGTCCAAAATTTGCCAAGAATGCAATAAAGATGCATTAATGACAATTGAGGACTGGAATGCAAATGTAGGCAAACTATGGGTCAGATCATCGTTAATCATATGCAAGTTAAAATTGAAGCCGAAGAAAATGAAAATAAGTCCACTGGAACCAAGATAGGGTCTTGAATTTATTCCATCTGAATTTCAAGATCATCTTAAGAATAGGTTTGAGACACAGAACAGAAAAATGATCAAAGACCAGATGAGTTGTGGGATGGTATCAAGAATATTATCTAGGAAGAAAGCAAAAGGTCATTATAAAAACAGAGGAGAGAAAAAAATCAAAATTGATGTCAGAAGAAATGCTAAGTTGCACAGGAGTGTTGAGAACATAAAGCAAAAGGAAAACATGTGAAAATGAAAGAGCTGAACAAAAGATTCCAAAGGGCGGCTCGTGAGGATAAAGCAAATATAGGTTTAAGTTATTTGATTATGGGACTTTTTGCTGAAAATAAGTATTGAAGATTTTATATATCTTACAATAGATGAATATTTAAACCTCATATTAATTGGTTGAGTTTCTAAGAGTATTTACTATGTATTTATTTGCATATTGTTGTTTTTGTGATGTGCCGTTGAGTTGTTTGCAACTCATAGCGACCCTATGCACAACAGCCCTAAACCCTGCTCTATCCAGCGCCAACCTCACTGCCTCTCACACACCCATCCCAATTACCCCAGTCACCGAATCAATCCATCTCATAGAGGGTCTTCCCCTCCTG
>NW_006399873.1:10756687-10759517 GCF_000299155.1 Elephantulus edwardii
GGTATGAAATTAAAGTCATATTTTGGCTCCTATGGATTCGGTTTAATTTTCCTCAGCTTCAGCTTGAACTTGCATATGAGTAGTTGGTGGTCTGTTCAGCTCCTGGCCTAGTTTTCACAGCTGATATTGAGCTTCTCCAGCGGTTTTTTCCATTAAATAAAAAACAGTATCATATATTAACTAAAATTAAAATTTCAAAACTAATCCAAACCTTTTACCATAGAGATTATTCCAGCACATAGAGACTCTACAGGACATGATAAAATTATTTAATCAGGTTTCCAAGAATAGAATATAAATCTTTATGATTGTTGTTCCCTTTTCTCTGATTGAGACACAAGTTCAAGCTACTGACTTAGGTTGGATGATATTCTTTTCTGCAGTAATACTGATATTATTTTGCATGCTAATCTATTTGTATAATGCAGCAATCTAAGATAGTACACTGAAATAAAACAAACAACAATAATCTAGATTTTCATTTCAATACTTTATTGCAATTTTATCACTGCTTACAAATTGATACATGCAGATACAACTCAGGCAACGTGAATGTTATATTAAATGCTGAAGCATAGTTCTTTTGAGTTTCCAGAATTACCACAAGTATGCTTAAAATGGAGAAGACAGCTATCTAAGCAACTAACTGTAAGAAAGCCATATTTGTGCTTATTTCAAAGATAAGTGTCAAAACAGAATTTGAGGTTTATCCAACAATAGCTTTAATGTCACATCCAAATAAAAATTTACTGAAGGCAATTTTTAAAATAACAGCAACAATATTGAAAATATTCCTAAAACAAAACAGATTTAATCCGTTGCAGCAGTATATTGACAGGAACTTGCTGGTGTTTCCAGATATTACAATCAAATAAGAAAATATCTATTATTGCTGTTGTCAGATTGGTGCTAGCTTAAAGGGAAGAATAACAAATTTATTTTCTTGTGCTTTCTTTTTTCCCCCCTGAAACTTGTTTTTTTAAAAAACCACAGCAAGTTTACCTTGCATCTACTATGTGTATTATTTTTGTTGTTGTTGTTTTTATTATTGATTTGTCTACAAAATTTGTATGCCTTGTGTTTTCGCACTATTCTTCACTCACATTGCATTTTGGTCATTCCAATGAATTATATTTCATCTAATTAATCAACATTGAACTATGCCCACCATTGCACTGTGAATTATGATTTCTTGATTATGCAAAGACATATTGTGTTGATCACATCAAATTGTAAAAACTGATAATTCAAATACACTCAAATATCCTGACAAAGAACTCCTAAAATAAAGAACCAACCAAACAGAAGAAAGGGATAATGTTCTGTATGTTTTAGTTTTAGAAAGTTTTGTGTCCATGTTGTATCTTTTAATCTTACATATTTGAAGAAGAATATAGTGTCAGAACTACATGTTGATTCAACTACTTGAGATACACAGATGGTACAAGCTTGCTTGCTGAAAGCAAAGAAGATGTGGAACATTTACTAATGAAAATCAAGGACGACATCTTTCAGTAAAGATTTGACATTAATGTAATCTTTATAATCAGGAACAAAAAATAATATAATAAATAGAGAAAGAGTACAGTTGCCAAGGATTTGATTCCACTTGTACCCACGATCAAAACCCAAGGAAGCGGGCATAAAGAAAGCAAATGATATATTTTTGGCTAAGAACTACTGTAAAATATAGCTTTAAAGTGTTCAAAAGCAAAAGATATCACACTGGGGACTAAAGTTCATGACCCAAAGTTTGGTGTTTTCTGTTGCCTCATATGCATGTAAAAGCTGGACAATGAATATAGAGGACTACAAAATTGATGCACTTGGTAAAGATTATTGAAAACACAATGCATAAATAACCAAAAGACTGATAATTTCTATCTTGGAAGAAGTATGGCAGAAATACTTCTTGAAATGAGCATAGCAATAATTTTATCAAGTCCTCAGGAGATACCAGACCCTAGAGAAGAGTATCATGTTTTGGATCAGTAAATATGAGAAAGATCATAAATCAGATGAATTTATACACTATCTACAATAGTAAGTTTAAAAGTAACATTTATTAATACCTTGTAGGATGGGGCAATATTGTGATCTACTGTATATTCATTCAGTCTCTATGATTTGTAACTAATTCAATCCTGAATTAGAATTGATACAGTAGCACTGAAACTGACTCAATGGAATAAAAAAATAATTAATGCCTTTGAATTGTAGTGTGAGTAAAGATTATTTAATACCCTATGGACTGCCAAAAAACAAACAAAAAAAATATGTCTTGGAAGAAGTGCAGCTATATTTCTTTATATTCTTTAGAGGCAAGGATGGTGAAACCATCTCATATTTTATTTTGGGCATGTTTTCAAGATAGACAAGTATTAGGCAAAAGACACAGTGCTCAGAAAAGTAGAAGGTTAGCAAAAGAGATGAATACAGTCAATGCCATGAATTGACATAGTGAGTCCAACAATAGCCTTGAGTATGGAATGACATGAGTATGACACAGGATAGGGCAAATTTCAATCTGGTTTTCATTGGGTAATATGAGTCACAGTGGACTCACCACCTAACAACAGCGGCATCTATCTAACATCACTTCTCTAGTCACTGTTTGACAATTTTTAATTATTAAAGTTAATAAAATCCATCTTTTAGGCAAGTATACATATAGACTTCTTTACAGAGGTTTCCTACTGTCATTTAAGTTACTTTGGATTAAACCAACTAATTCAAATTATTAGACCGATTGAAAATATGTGCTCACTTTGGCAGCATATATATTAAAATTGGAATGATACAGAGAAAATTAGGATGACCCCTGTGAAAG
>NW_006399873.1:10759683-10761003 GCF_000299155.1 Elephantulus edwardii
AAAATAGAAAATTCATTAATCTTAATTCCTAAAAGCAAAAATATTTGTATTTAAGGTCTCTAATTCTCTGATTTCTAATCTAATCATCCCAGGAAAACATCTCTAATACTTGAAGCTTTCAGATATGTAACAATAGAGTTATGGAATAATGGACTCTATTCATTGTCTTGGGGCTGCTTTCCAGCTCAGGAAGATAAGTGGAGCAGCTGGATTCTACAAAGTTGTGTTTTCTGTTTTGGTTGAAGCTCGAGTGTTTTCTGTTGCTTACAATTTGGTGTGAACAGATTGGATTCGGCCTCCTTTTTTTAAAAAGGCGTTTGGGTCCTCAGGCCTATGACCCTCAGGCTTGGTTTTAATTGTTTTTATTCAAACATTCTTCTAAGAAGTATAGCACTGGTCTGTCAATTTGCTCTACAGAGGTAACTAATTGTTGCTGTTATGGTAAACACTGTGACACTGATGTGTCAAATGCAACAATGGTTACCTATGGTGGACAGTGTTTGGTGGAGCTCTCAAATTCAAACAGGCTTGGAAACAAGCGGCATCCACTTCTGAAATAGTTTGCCTCTGGAAACTCTATGAACTTAGAGAAACAATAAAAGTTATGTGTGTTCAGTTGTTCATAAGGTCCTATGAGTTATCTATGACTCAAAAGCACTTAACAACAACAACAACATCAACATTCATTATCTTATTTTTATGTTACTGCTGCTGTCAGATTCCATAAAGTTGAGGACAACTCATAGTGACCTTATGAGTAACAGATTTGAACCCTGTCCTATCCTGTACCCTCCCCACAATCTCTGACACACTTCAGCTCATTAGTGTGGTCACTGTGTCAATTCACCTTTTTAAAGATCTTCCTTTTCTTTGCCATCCTTCTGCCAGATTGATGTCTCTTTCCAAGGAATAGACTCTCCTAGCAACATGCCCAAGGTATATGAGACAAACTTCATCACCTTTTGGCCTCCAAGGACCTCTCTGGCTACAACTTCTCAAAGACATACGTTTTGTTCTTTTGACAGTCCAAGGGCTAGTCTGTACTCTTCTCCAATAACACAATTCAAAGGCATCTGTTTTATGTCATCCTTATTTAATATCCAGCTCTCAGAAACTTAGCAAGTGACTCTAAAGACCACAGTCTGAATCAGGTGCACTTAGTTCACAAGCTAACATCACTGTTGCTCATTAATTTGGAGAGATACCTTACTGAAGACTTTCCCAGTGTAATACTCTGACTACTATTACTGAGGGACTCCATTTTGTAACCAATATGTCATTTTAAAATATATATGTGCCTCTAGAGCAGTAAACTGAAAG
>NW_006399873.1:10761988-10762599 GCF_000299155.1 Elephantulus edwardii
GCACAGAATGGCCAGCCTTTGATGTAGGATGGCCGCCAGAAGGGACTTTCGACCTTCCAACCATCACCGCCGTGGAGAAAGTTGTCTTCCAGCCATAGGTTGGACACCCTGACCAGGTCCCTTATATCACTGTCTGGAAGGATTTAGTTTCTAAACCCCCTTCTTGGCTTAAATCTTTTCTTCCCCCACAGAAGGTGACCCTCATGGCAACCACAACAGAAAAACTCCCGTCAAAAAAGAATCTGAAGCCCTCTGCGCCTCTTTACCCTATCGTACAGGGAGGGGCTGAGGAAAACGTTATCTTCCCTCCTCCTTCTCCACCACCACCCAGCTGCTGGGGCTTCAGCAGGGGTCTGGGCTTCTGGGGCCTGAGCCAGGGCCTGGGCTGCTGGGGCTTCAGCAGGGGCCTGGGCTTCTGGGGCCTCAGCAGGGGTCTGGGCTTCTGGAGCCTGAGCCAGGGACTGGGCTGCCAGGGCCTGAGCTGGGACCTGGGCTTCTGGGGCCTCAGCCAGGGCCCGGGCTGTCGGGGCTTCAGCTGAAGCCTGAGCTGGGGCCTGGGCTTCTGGGGCCTGAGCCAGGGCCTGGGCTGCCGGGGCTTCAGCCGGGGCCTG
>NW_006399873.1:10768177-10771023 GCF_000299155.1 Elephantulus edwardii
AATTTGAAATAAATTCCCTCTTGCCCTTGCATTGGTGTCAGCTCCTTGGTGACTTGGGGGGAACTGGATTTGGGGCATAACATTACCAGGGTTTTGATTACAGATCCAAGAAAGAAAAAGTCATTGGTAGTTTATTTTTTTAATTCTATTTTATATTAGTCTATTTACAAAGTTCCTGTACATTGATTTTCATATTGAATCTTTCCCCTTTCCTTTTTCCATCCCTCCCTCCACCAATCAAATTGTGAGACCATATGATTAAGCCCCCCTCCTCCACCTCATTCACCCAACCTCACACCTCTGCTCAATCTTCCCCTCCTTGGGTCTGATGACGCATTCTACAATAATGGTCTTACAATAATGGTACTTATCTATGAGACTGAGTTAGTTCACGTAGTATATTTTACTAGCCAGAGTATATGAGTAGATTATTCTTAATTATGATTTTATTGTTGATTTGCAATTCTTTAATTTATTAGCTATTTAAACACTATCAAAGAGAGAAGTATGACATGTTCATGATAACACTGCTAAAATATTCACATGAGATTGGTAACACTAGGTCAGATTGGAGATCTCTGGTGGCCTGCTGAATAAGGAGTTGTGCTGTCAACCAAAAGGAATAGATAGCTCAAATCCACTAGCTGTTCCTCATGAGCGAGGTCGATAATCTCCTTCTTTGTGATAGGCAGCCTCTGAAAACTCCCTGTAAGGTCAATTATGAATAAATTTTGACTAAATGGCAATGAGTTTGGAAACTAGACGATTTTCTCTTCTTTAAGTATTTGCTCTTAGTTAAGTCATAAAACCACTGAGCGATAAATATGTACTTGTGAAATTTTTTAAAAACTTTCTAGATACATCTTAACTTTCAGGAAGTTATCTGAAAAGGAGTAAAACTCTTTAGAACACAGCTCATATATTTGAATTTCCACATTAAGGAAATGTGGTACTTCTAGAGAGGGTTCTTTCCCTTAACTTTCAGGAAGCTAGAGAAGGAGTGAAACTCTTTAATATGGCTTATATTTTAGATTTTCACATTGAGTAAATGTTGTCCACTTCTAGAGAGGGTTCTCCTCCCACAAAAAAAAAGAAAGAAAGAAAAGCAACAGCAAAATTCTGTTAACCTCTCACTGTTGATCTGATTCTTACTCCTGTCAACCCCTGTGTTTGATGGTATGCTCTCTAGAGGGACTTTTGATTGGTTTTTGAAACAGATTTCCAGATTTTTCTTCCAAGGTACTTCTGTGTGGACTCTTACCATTAATTTTCTATTAGAAGTCAAGTGTATGAATCATTTACATACTCAGGGACTCTCCAGAGGAAAAACAGATATGCTTTCCTTTCTCTTCTGGAAGCTAAAAATGAGTCTTTTTAATAAGATCCTGGGAGGGGTTTTTGGGTTTTGGGGTTTTTTTGGTGGTTTTGTTTTTGTTTTGAGACAAAATATTTCTGTCTCAAAACCCATTAATATAAAGGAATAGATGCTTCTTTCAAGTACCAATAATACTAACAGAGTAAAACTATCAGAAAAAGAAAAGCTTTAAACAAGGATATGTCATTTCTGCACTGATTATGATCAAGTTATCATATGAAGTTTCCAACAATGAAAAGAGAAGCCATTACAATCTTCCCTGTAGACAAATTCTTGAAAAAGTAAATTGCATTGCCTGACCAATTATGTATATATCACTATGTCAAAAATAGAAATACATATTTCCCATAAGTGAGAGTTCTGGAAATCACTGTGTTGTATAAAAGCTAATTATTCAAAAGTGTTGATCATTTCAATTCTCTTCTGAAAAGAAATCTGAATCTTTGCTATAACAGCTGAACTTGTAAATTGCTCATTAATTTTGGCCCTTGCTGTAACCTGAAAGCATAAAATATTTAAATATTTTCTGGTAAAACAATGAATTCTCCAGTCTCAAATACAAAGCACAAATTTTCCTAAATAAGAACAACAAGACATTCTATCAAAAGTCAGTGTTAGAACTTGACATGATTGACCTTATTTTTCCTGTTTTTTCTTTATGGTGGGAATTATACATTGATAGATATTATATAATGTGATATGTTAAAAAAACCAACGCTTTTGCTCCCCACTACTTTAAAATAATAAACAAATCATATTTTTCCATGGTAGCTTTTATATCAGAGTTAATGATGATGAATTGATATGAGAATATCATAAACTTTTTTGTGAAGTGTATTTTGATTAGATTTCACCTAGAATTTTAAATTTTTCCAGTGTCTGTAAGTTTTATTTCCCTTCTATTTTTATTAATATCTAATTTTTACCTTTTTTTCAACAAAATAAAACTTGAATTTTTCTCCCCATACATTGCTGTTGGACAGCTAGGGGGAGAAAAAACAAGTTTGTCCTAGAGAGAGTCAAACTAGACTGCTCTTTGGAGACAAGAACTCTGAAGCTTCATCTGACATACTTTGGACATATTTCAGGAGGAACCAGTCCTTGGAGAGGGTAATCATGCTTGGGATGGTGGAGTGGAGGGACAGTGCAAGAGAGTAAGAACCTTGATGAGATTGATTTTTTAGTTACTGGGGTAGAGAAAATAAGATTGACACAGTATAGAGCAGGGTATAGAGCTGTTGTACATGGGATTGCTATGAGTTGCATGTGAGTTGATGGCATATAACAACAACATGTTGTTGTTGTAATATGCCACTAAGTTACCTGTGACTCATAGCGATCCTACATACAGCAGCTCAGAACCCTGCCCTGTCCTGAACAAGTCTCACTGGTTCTGACACGTGTCAAGAAGACAAAGATTCTCACCACTGGACCAATTAGCAGCATCTGGATGGATGACGAAGAGATTGAG
>NW_006399873.1:10771428-10772030 GCF_000299155.1 Elephantulus edwardii
CGGTTGGCGCAGGATAGAGCAGGGTTTAGGGCTGTTGTGCATAGGGTCGCTATGAGTGGCAAATGACTCGACGGCACATAACAACAACAACAACAACCCCCTTACTGCCTTTACTGTATCAATCTACCTTATCCAGGGTCTTCCTTTCCTGTGCTGTCTCTCCGCCCTTCGAAACATGATGTCGATATCTCTCTCCAGAGATTGGTCTCTCCTGGCCACATGCCTCCAAGGAGAAACCTGGTTTCACCCTCTCTACTACAGGAGTATTTGTTTTCTTGGAAGTCCATGGTATGTATGTTCAAGACTCTTCTCCAGCACCACAACTTGAAGGCACTCATTCTTCTGTCATCTTTAGTAATTGTCCAGCTCTCTGATGCATAACAAGTAATTGTGAAGACTATTTCCTGGATCAGGCTCACCTTAGTCTCTAGACTGAGGTCCCTGACAAAAGACTTTTCCAATGTCTTTTGATTTCCTGACTCTTGGTGCTAAGAGTGTTGATTGTAGAGCTGAGCAAGCTCTAGGTGTTAATCACCTCAATCTCTCTGAGTTCAACATAAACTAATTTTGTGACTAACCTGGAGGAAAGTGGGAATCCAAGA
>NW_006399873.1:10772475-10776963 GCF_000299155.1 Elephantulus edwardii
AGATGGATTGACATGGTGATTGCAGCAATGGGTCAAATGTAACAGAGATAGTAAGGATGGCACAGGATAGGATGAGATTGTATATAATTATGTATATGTATTATTTTATTAGTGCACATTTTGTTTTATGAAACATTTCTGTACATTGTATTTTAAATTATTATTACTAATCTGTTCTTTTTATACTGCCATATCCTCTAAACTTTACCTAATATCTTCATCCCCATATTTCCCTAACAAACTCTGCTGTCCTAGTAATATCTTCTACCTTCCTCCACACCCCATCTCTCCTTTCCCTTTTAAGCAGGTGTGTGTGTTGTTCTTATTTGAACTCTATTCTTCTTAGATTGATACTACCTTGTCTTGGTTCTTGTAGTGTTCTTTGTCTACCCACTTCATTTCTACTTTTCTTTCAACCCAATGCCTCAGTTAACCTCATATTTTCACAACAGTGGTCTTATGCAGTATTTGTCCTTTTGTGACAGAGTTATTTCACTCAGCATAATGCTCTCTAGACTCTCATGTTGTGCCATACTTTACAATACTCTTTGGGGGGGGGGAAGGTTTATGCATTGTATTCAATTGTATGAATATACTGTAGCTGTTCTATTCAATCATTTGTTGATGGAATTTTGGATTGGTTCCATTTTCTTGCTGTTGTGAATAACACTGCTATTAACATAGATGTACTTATCTGTCTCTTTATGTCTCAGCTCTAATATCCTTGAAATGTATTCCCAGTAATGGGATGGTAGGGTCTTATGAGAATTTTAAAAGAAATGCAAAACTATATTCCATAGTCATATCATTTTACAGTCCCACCATCAGTGCACTTAATTTGTGCTCATGTGAAATCTGTGTCTGTGACCACTTAATTATGCTTAATTATGTGAAACCTAGACCTAGACCAAGAAGCTATTCTGCTAACAGAGCTAGGGAAACGCTTGTTGTTGTTAAGTATAATGGAGTTAGAACTAGCTCGTAACTGAACCTCCAGCTGATTTTCAGAGGCTGTTAATGGCATGAGAGGAGACTGCCAATCCTTCCCTTGCAGAGAAGCTGGTGGATTCAAACTGCACGCCCTCTGGATTGCAGTGTAGTTTCTTACCTCTAAGCCAAATTAAGAAGGAAGTGCATCAGGGTTGTATTCTCTCTCCTTACCTGTTCAATCTGTATGCTGAGCAAATTATTTGAGAATCTTAACTCTGAAGAAGAATGTTGTGTTAAGATTAGAGGAAAACTCATCCATAAACTATATTTTTGAAATGACACAAACTTGCTTACTGACAGTGAGGAGGACTTGAGACACTTGTTGCAGAAAATCAAATAATACAGTCTTCAATTTGGATTGCATCTCAACATCAAGAAAACAAAAATTATTACCATTGGACTGATAGGCTGCAACATAATAGATGGAGAAAAGATTGAATCTGTCAACAACTTCATCATACGTGGATCCACAATTAACATCCTCGGTACCAACAGTCAGGAAATCAGGAGACATATTGCATTGGAAATATCTGTAGTTAAGGACCTTTCATAATAACTGAGGAGGAACGTTTGAGGAGTAAAGTGCATCTGATTCATACCATGGTCTTTCCTATTACTTGCTATGCATTTGAGAGCTGAACAATTAGTAAGCATGACAAAAGAGTAATTGATGTCTTCCAGCTGTGGTGTTGGAGAAGAGTACTGAATATCTCATGTTCTGCAAAAAAACCCAAGTATGTCTTGGAGAAATTGCAGGCAAAGTGCTTTTTGGAGGCAAAGGTAATAAAGCTTCCCCTCACATACATCATGCATATTGCTAGGAAAGGCTATTGCTTGGAGATGGACATTATGGTTGGAATGACAGAAGGCTAGTGAAGGAGAAGAAGACCCTCAACCATGAGGATTGACACAGTGACTGCTACAATGGGCTCTAGTGTGCCAGTAAGTGTAAGGATGGTTGGGTTCAGATCTGTTCTTCATAGAGTCGTTATGGATTGTACTCAACTCGGTGGCACCTAGCAGCAATAACAATAACCATCAGTGCATGGAAGTTCCAGTCTCTCCACAATCTCTTCAACATTTATTCCTTGCTTTTCTATTGAATTTAGCTACTGCTACTAGGGTGAGAAAGCTAATTGGAAGAGATGCATCTTTGTTCCAATTCCCAAGAAAGGTGATCCAAAAAATGTAGAAATTATCAAACTGTATCATTAATAGAGAGCTGGATATATTATATTATAATGATATAATGTGATATGTGGCATAATATGATATAGTGTAATACTATTAATATAATACACAAGCAAAATACTGTTGAGGCTCATTTGAAAACTACTATAACAGTACTTAGACAATTTCCAGAAGTTCAAGCTGGATTTTGCAGAGATCGTGGTACCAGGAATATCACTGTTGATGTCAGATGAATCCTAGATAAAAGCAAAGAATACCAGAAGAATATCTGTTTAGGCTTTTTTGACTATGCAAAGGCTTTCAGCTATGTGGATCACAAGACACCATATCTAATACTGAGAAGAATCCTAGAATATATAATTGTGCTCATGTGAAACTTATACCTGCACCAAAAAGCTGCTGTACAAACAGAGCATGGGAACACTATACAGTTTAAAATTAGAAAAGGCATGTGCCAGTGTTACATCCTTTCTCCATACCTATTTAATCTGTATTCTGAGCTAGTTATTTGAGAAGCTGGTCCCTACAGAAGAATTGGATTAGAGGAAGATTGATCAATAATCTTCATTATGCAGATGACACAACATTGCTTGCTCAAGTGAGTAGAACTTGAAGAGGGTACTGAAGATGATCAAAGACTACAGTTTTAGGTATAAATTACATCTCAGTTTTGTAGTCCACAATCTTTTATCCACAATAGTTTATTCAAAACACAAAAAGTTTGAAAAAAATGAAATTAGTTTCTCAAAACCCCTGTGATGATGAAATTTTACTCATTTAGCAAAAAGAGCATGGCCTGAATCTAAGTAAGGCTAATGTTTATCCCACTTTGTACAAATATCCATTTGTTTTCTGAACAAATAGTAAGACTTCTGATAATTAGATGCTGCTCAAGACTTCCAAGTGTGTTCTCAAGTATGTGACGTGTTCTTTGTCACCTTTCTAAAATCCAAAACATTCAGAATTCTGAAAAACAAGATTGAAATTGTAAGATGTTCTCTTTTTTAAAGCTTTAATATTTTTCTTAGTTTGCTTATAAAGTTCCTACACATTGTGTTTCACACTATTCTTCATTCACATAGTTTCATACATTATTCTTATGCATTGTTTCATAAAATAAATCACCATTAAACCTTAAGCATCATTACCCTGTTTTTCTGCCCTAGTCCTTTCCATTTCCTTTTCATCCCTCCTATCTTCCCTCCTTAAATTGTGTAACCGTGTGGTTTCACCCATATCCATCCTTAGCAAACCCCCTTGAGTTTTATTAGTGATCTTTCTATTTTTATAATAATTTTTACTTTTGAGACTCAGTATAATGCTCTCCAGCCTCTCCCAAGTTATGTAATATTTATCCAAATTGCTTATCCTAAATACTGCATAGTATTTATTTGTATGAATATACAATAATTTCTCAACCCATTTGGTTGTGGTTATACCTTTGGGATTTGTTCTTGTGATGGTAATAATGCTGCTATGAACATTGGTGCACAAATTTCCATTTATGTCTCCGTTCTAATTTCCTTGGGGTATATTCCTAGCAGCAGAATAGCTGAGTCATATGGAGTTTCTATTTTCAGTTTTTTTAGGAATTGTCAAACTGTCTTCCAGAGTGGTTGTACCATTTTACATTCCCACCAACAGTATATGAGAGTTTCCACCTCTCCACATCCCCTCTAACACTTACTGCTTGTTGCCATAAAAACTTTGCCACTGCTACTGTGTTAGATGGTATCTCATTGTAGTCTTGATTGAATCTTTCTTACTATCAGTGATTTTGAACATTTCTTCATGTGTCTGTTGGCAACCTGAATGTCTTCCGCTGTGAAAAGTCTTTCCTTATCTTCTGACTGTTTTGTAATATTTTCAACCAGGAGCTCTAAGACAGTCTGTAAACTTGTCATGAGACCCTTGCTTCCTGGATCACTCATGATTGTGCCCATAACATTCTTTATCGATAATAAATTTTCGCTATGTAGAGAAAATCCCTTTATATTCTAATTTTGCTGAGTGTTTTAATTAAGAAAGGGTTTTGGGTTTTGTTGAAGGCTTTTTCTATGTCAAGTGACAGGGTCTTGTGGTTCTTGTTCTTTCCTTTGTTGATGTGATGAATTATGTTGATTGTTTTTCTTATATTAAATCATCCTTGCATACTTGTTCTGAATCCACTTTGGTCATTATGAATATATATATATATATTGAAGATAGGACACATCCTTGGCATATATCATTCCCAATTTTGAACCAGACAGTGTTTCTTTGCTCTGTTCTGATGACTGCCAACTGGTCCAAGTATAGGTTTCACAT
>NW_006399873.1:10782864-10790860 GCF_000299155.1 Elephantulus edwardii
TTGCATTTTTCTTCCCCCCCCCCCCGCCGTTTGCTCTTCTCTTTGAAAAGTAAAAGAAAAATTGCTTCATTGGTATACAATCCCCCTGCACTGCACCCCTCCCCCTGCACTGCACCCCTCCCCATACCCCACCCCCCTGAGTATACGCCACTCAGCAACCTTCATTCCGGACTCTTATGATAATCATAATAACTTATAATATATTGCTTTTGAATTGTGCTCTCCCTCATCCGTTTCAATGCAGTATACATAATTTATCCAGTTTTTCTCATTCTTACCCCAACCCTGATGTCACTCCATTCTACAGTAGTGGCACAGTTGAATCATTGGATTTACCACAGTAATATGTAAACATCTTTTTTAACCTATCAGTTTACAATTTGTAGGATGTATAGCCTAGGAGTCAAGTTCCTGATTGGACAGGCCAGGTAACTTGAAAATTGAAGCTGAAATACTTCCTGGAAAATCTGATGATCCTTCCCATTAAAAAATATAAATATCAGTTTTGATACATGGTACTTGAAGCTTTAATTGTTTTTAAGACTATAATTTAACATGTTGACCATTTGTTTTTGCTAACAACCCTAATTTAAATGATCCTGTCTCAACAAATAGTGAGTTTACTTGGGCAATTTTTTGTTTAGATTCTTGGTATATTCATGTTAATAAGCTATTTTCATAAAATGAGAGTCAGAAGAACAACTGTTGGTCTAGCTAAAGTTGGAGATGGTAATTGTTAGGGGCAGACTGGGAATCTGGGATTGAAGCTTAAATGTTTTTAAGGATAAAGATCTCTGAGTTGGTATAAGGATTTTGAAAATTTGCCCAGTTCTCAACAGTTGCCAAGTTAAAGTATGGCTGCATATTTATTTCTAAAATAGTTTGAGGTCACAAATAGAAACAAATCAGTGCTTACTCTGAGATTTGGCCCATTAATGGCCCACTGAATTATCATACTATTCTCCAGTTTGACTTATTTTCCCTTCAGCAGAGCAAGTGGAGTATTATCAGTTAGAGACACTTCTCTTTTTTTTTTGAGTACTTTTGATTGCTTTCTTATCTCTTATGGAAGAGATCATATGAGATTGTTCCCTTAACCTCGCTGAGTTTGTGCATAGCCTTATAAGAGAAAATTTATTTCCAACTTTTCAGTGCTGCTAAGCTACATGAACTTTGAGATGAGAGGTTACATTAAAATATTGGTAGACTCAGTAGAAACTCCATGCGTGGATACATAGGCATAAAATAGAAAGTCAGTGGGGAGCATCAGCACCACCACAACTAAGAAGTGGGGAGGTGGATCAGTTCTCAGATCTTCCTACATAGGTCACGATACAGTTGGTCTGGCTGAAAATTCTGAAGGTTATCTATCTGAGAGGGACACCCTCAAATCTCTCCTTCATTTGAATCAGTCAGCAACCAAGGGAGGGAGCCCTGGCCTCTGTGGCATCACTTTTGGAGGAAGACTCAGAAACCTACACTCTGCAGATGACACAACCTTGTTTCCTGAAACTGAGGAGGTCCTGTAAAGGGCTTGCTGCAGAAGGTCGACGACTGTAGCCTTCAATTTGGATTGAAGCACAACATCAAGAAATCAAATATTCACTGGAACAACTAACAGCAATATGATAAATGGAGAAGAGAGAGCTGTTGTTAACAGATACAGTGTGCTTGTCTTTACAATCAACATTCTTGACACGAGCAGTCAGGAAGTCAAGGAATAATTATACTGGGAAAATCTACTGTCAGAGAGCTATGCAGAGTACTGAGAAGCAATGACATCAGTCTAGAGACTAAGGTGCACCAGATCTAGGCCATGGTTTTTGCAATTAGTCACTATGCATCAGAGATCTGGACAATGAATAAGGATGACAGAATAAGAATTGATGCCTTTGAATTGTATGCTGGGAAAAAAAGTCTTGAACATACCATGGACCACCGAGAAAACAAATAGGTCTGTCTTGGAGAGGATGAAACCAAGTGTCTCCTTGAAGGCTAGGATTTTGAAGCTCTGTTCCATATACTTTCGGCACATGGCCAGGAGGGACCAGTCTTTGGAGAAGGACATCATGCTTGAAAGGGTGGAGAGACAGCAAAGGAGAGGAAGACTGCAGATAAGATGGATTGATACAGTAACTGGGGCAATGGAAATAGGTGTGTCCGAGTCAGTGAGACTTGCTTAGGACAGGGCAGGCTTCAGCACTGCAATACATAGGGTCACTATGAGTCACAGGCAACTTGATGGCACATAACAACAACAATAAGAGACCATCCTATTCCTTTGCCTCACACATCACTCTTTTTCTAGGGTGCCACAATAAAGGGATCCTCCATACCTGCACATTTGACCCTGAGCTACTGCTTCAAAAGTTGGAAAACTCTAGGTTTTAATAACCTTAATCAGAAAAAGCTGATTTTGTTTTCCCCCAGGTAATACAGCATGGCCAGAATGTGCACAGACAATTGAGTGATGAGGCCACAGGACAGTAATCTTAATGACAGTACCATTCTTGGCTAAATTTATTGTCATAAGGATGAGAAGTAGTCGTAAATGTCTTATGTTCAAGCTTTTATGCATCTTAAAGGCAATCCCTAGTTGAATACCATTAAAAAAACGTGTTTATTGATCCAGAAACTGCTGTTATCTAATGGGAGAAGGATTGGCAATCTCCTCCCATTTGATTAACTGCAAATGAAAATCCTCTGGAGGGTCAGATAGGGGTTGATTTTGACTTGAGGGTACACAACAACAAAAACAGAGGGACTGGAAACAAGCCTGCAGTGCTCTGTTCCGCTCAGCATGGCTTGACTAAAACACCGCCAGTAAGTTAATACTTCTCTGCCCACAGATCCATTCTAGGGACCCTCACAGCCCCGGATATACTCTCACACTGTCTCTAGTACTTCTCCTTAACCTTCTACTACTACAGAGAGTGGCGAACCCTACGAGAGGATCTAGTGAGAGCACAGGTAACATTTAATTAAAAAACAACAACAAAAACAAAAAAACACTCACAAAACTGGTAGAAAAACTTGCAAACTCAGCAGTTTTTCCTAAAATCCACTGAGATATTTAAAGTCACCACTCAGGTATTTGGACTATCATGGAAAGATACAAGTACTCTTCTCTTACAGTTCACCTTCAATGAATAAAATCTTATCTAAAGAGCAAGGCAGACCTAAAAATCATATATGTTTTGAAACCTAATCTACCCTCAAGAGAGACTGTAATCCTCTTACAAGATTTGGGTAAGAACTCTCAGTAAGGCCAGTTAAAAAAAAAACCTAACAAACCACATTATTAAAATTGTTTAGCTAGAGGAATAAAAGTCACCTGAGTTAAACCTATTAACTTCACAAAGGTAACTCAAGGAAAAGAAGAAAGTGTAGTTATATTTGGGATTACAGAAGCAATCTAGAAACACTCAAATCTAAACCTAAATTCCCATAATGTTGTTATTGTCATTAATTTCCATTTTATTACTAACTCTGCTCTAAATCCTAGCAGAAAACTGCAAAGGAAAGCATGAAGACTTCAAGTCAGTCTGGAGCAATGCTTTGCAAGTCATGACCAATGTTTTTAACAACAAAGGAATAAAAATATCAGGGGGCATTGCCAAAGAGCAAACTCCTATCCTTGGCTATACCAGGCATTTAGGAAGACACCACCTTAGGTCACTCAAAAAAACCCAAAGCTTAGTGTTTCTACAATAGGAAGCCAGTAGACTATGAGAGATGCCCATTCAGTGCTAATCAGAAATACCAGTGAAGGTCGCCCATAAAACCATGCCCTCCCCCCGATGCAATCGAGTATGTGTTTGCCTTGCATTGCAAAGGGAGCTCAGTGAAAGTTACCAATATCTTCTGGCAGAACAGGAAGAAGACTAAAAATGACAAAGCTCTGTAGCAATTCCTACTTGCACCACTGGTATCACACACCAGGAGCCTAACTTGGGTAACTCTAGACATTGTCGGTAAAGATTTTTAACTAATAGAAAACACTTGCTTAAGGTCTTTAACAGCAACTTGTCCCAAGCCTGACGTTGTTTGATGATGGGCTCATCAAAACAAATACTCAACCCTTGTCTTGCTACTATAAAATAATGTTAACCAACTAAATTCATAAAGATTGGATCTTACAAATACTAGGGGAAAAAAGCCTACTCTCAAGACAAGCTAAATGAGTAAAAAGACTTGTCCTGTGTTGTGCTACTTCTTTTCATATTCTTTGTACTACTCTTTAAAGGCAAATGCTCTATACTGGAAGTTGCTTATGTTATTGCTACCTTTTCCAATTCATAACCACAGATAAATTCTTTGATTTCAAAATATCTAACAGACCAAACTTCAAATCTGCAAGCACCTATCTGATCTTTGGAATTCTTAGTCACAAATCTAAAATAAAGTCTAATGATTGTTCCTCTTTAAATACCCAATCATAACTTGCCTGCTACAAATTTTTGAATCCTGCTTGTTCAATCCATTAACGAAGTTCGTATCTTCCATTATCCAAGTGTTCCACACTAAGCAGATGAATCTACAAGGAGATCATTATATTCAACCCTGACTTCTAACCCTCTGCCTATCAACCTATTTGATACAGTAGCCAGAGAATTTAAGAACCCACTGAAGTAGGGCCATGGAAAGATTCAGTGCCAGTGTGGGCAGGAAAACACCGAATTTCAGCATGAAGTTGCTAGAGTGAGTGGTCATTGCCCAGAACCGTAAGAGATTTTAAGAGCGCAATCTATCTGGGGAAGGGGACTTTTAGGATTAGAACCAATGATATAAGGGAGACAAAAACTACATGAGCTATCAGAACCAGGAAATATATATTAACGTGCATATAATCAGTGCTTTGGAGTCTGATTTCAGAAGCAATGAACTCTGTATGCATGAATGACATCAGAGAACAGGTACAGAATGAGAACCACCCACTAAACTTCAAACTCTCCAAGGCATCATCTCATTGGCAAAGGCTCCTCCATTCCTGAAGACTATGCAGATGAAGAAACCGTAAACACAACCACAACCCCGTCTTACTAGCACATTGCCTGTCCTCCATATTTCCTTTCAGGAGAGAGGTTCATCATTTTGAGATATAATTTAGTAATAAATCTATCTTTACTTTTTGCCTTTAAAAATGTATTTGCATTAATAAGTAATTGCACATACAAAATTCTATCTTTCTATTTCCAGCCTCATTTCTATCACCAACTTCATACTTTCCAACTATCAATCAGAATTCATTGTTTTCAACTTGTGCATTCAGTCACCAACCTTGATTTCATACTTAATCAATTTCAGATTGAAAAATATGGTAAAATTTTTAAATTTCCTACTCTTTGCCTTTAGCTTTTGGAACATATATATGGATAATATCATACCACTCACAACATTGTGTTTCAGGATAGAACTTAAAATTGTGTTTTTAACTGTGAATGCAACAACATTCTGCCTCTAGTTTTCATTCCCAGCATAGTATACCATGTGATTGTCTGATTAAAATCAGACAAAATCAATCTATTCTTCTTACTAGAAACTAGAATGTTGATATTCATGTATTCTCTTTAATTTTTCACAATATCTAGTTTTTCAACATTCTATTTTCCAAATATTGGAGGATGTTTGCAGCTGTTTCTCCTCATTTAGTTTTAATTCCATTCTGGTATCTATCTCTAATGCAATGATTATCTGTGTTTATCTACATTTATAGGGTTCTCAGAGGCATACTGTTTCAGAAGTGTATGGCCGTTCTTGTCTTCAAGTTTGTCTTAATCTGGGAGCTGGACTAAAACCTGTCCAGCATGTGAAACCCCTCTGGCATTTGACACAATGGTGACACAGCTTTCATAGAACCCATAAGTTACCTCAGAACCTGACAGACAAGTGCTGTACTAAATAAAGCTATAGCTGCAAAGTGATTACCAATATGTAGGTCTTTCCCTTAATTCAACAAACTGACTCATAAGCTAGCAAAATACAGATATTCAAGCTATAAAGTAATTAGAATCACCAAAGAAGACATTCAGATGACAAATAAACACATGAAGGAATGTTGTAAAACCATACTTATTAACGACACACACACTTTGTAAATATACCAGTATAAAATTTAAAAAATTAAAAAACAAGACAATAATCCTTCTCCTAAAAAAGAAGACCCAATGAATACCCCAGATACAGAGAATCAGAAGAAATATATTTATATGGAGTTATTTGAAGAGATACAGAAGAAGAAAAAAGTGATGAAAGAAACAACAGAAGGCACTAAGAAAGTGAAGTCCACAGAGACAACAATCCAGGACAAATATATTGATGAGGAACAACTTGAACAGCTATGGAAGAAAATGCAAAAGATGGAAGAAAGATTGATGGTGTAGATAAAGAGGTCCAAGAATTAAAAAAAAAAAGAAAGAAAATTCATAAGACAGAAAAGCTATAGCCAACACAGTACTGAAAATAACAGAGAAGCATGAAGATGTTACACAGAATATTAAGACTGAAATGGCAGAAGTGTCCAACATGCTAGTGGGACAGAAAAGTCGAACTGAAGAGATGGAATAGAGAGTCAGTGAGCTGGAAGACAAAACCTTTTGGAAACACTAGAAGAAAAATCAGAGTTGAGATGTAAAGAAAGTGAAGAAAACATTAGAATTGTATGAGATGACCTCGGAAAGAACAATATACATATTATTGGTATTCCAGAATATAATTGTGACAGGGAAGTCACTGAGAAAATTGTGAAAGAGATACTAGAGGAAAACTTCCCAGATAGTATGAAGAATGGGGAAATCCATAGTCAAGAAACACAGTGAACACAAAATAGACTAGACCCGAAAAGAAAAACATCAAGACATACCATATTCAAGTTCTCCAAATTAAAAAATAAGGATAGAATACTAAAAGCAGTGTGAGAAAAACAGAGTCACCTACGGAGGGGAAACAATTAGATTAATCATAAGAGCTAAAAAAAAATGGGATGGCATATATGAAAATTAAAAAGAAAACAATTTTCAGCCAAGGATCAAGTATGAAGGAGAAATTAGACCCTTTGTAGAAAAGAAAAAAACTTAAGGAATTTGTGAAAGCTAGGTCAAAATGATAAGAAATTTTATGTGATGTTCTTCCCACAGAGATGTCAAAGGAAAATGGATGGACCATGATAATCAGAAGCAACAGAAAAAGAAACACAGCAAAAGAGGAATGACAAAACTTGGCCTGACAATAATTACACGTAATGTAAATAAATTAAATGCACCAATTAAGATAGTAATAAATGGATAAAAAACAAAGTCCATCAATCTGTTGTCTACCAAGAGACACATCTAAAAAATAGAGAGAAAGATAGATTAAAATTCAAAGGCTGCAATTTTCCAACCACAATTAAATGGATTGAGAAATTATGGTACATTCACACGATGGAACACTACATGGCATGTAGGAGCAGTGATTTTGAAAATAACTACCTAAATTGAGAGGGACTGGAGAGCATTAGACTATGTGGACTAACTCAATACTATAAGGACAAATGTTGCATAAGACCATAATTGTAGAAAAACATAACTAGTAAAACGTGTTTAAGGTGGGGAGAGAGTGAGCAGAAGAGTGAGGATGGGCAGGGAAGGAGTGTAATCATATGTTTTCACAATGTGATGGGTGGAGGGAGGAGTGAGTAAAGGAAGAGGGAAAGATCTAGTATGAAAAAGAATGTATATAAACTTGGTAAGTAAACTAGTATAAAATAAAACTGTTGTTAACAAAAAAAGTAAAAATTTTTAAAAATAAAGGCTGAAAAAAAAAATACCAAGCAAATGAGAACCACAAAAAAAGCAAGAGTGCCAATATAAATCTCTGATGAAAGAGACTTTGGAATGGAAATCATTATAAAAGATAAGGAAGATTTTACATATTGATTAAAGGCACAATAGATCAAGAAGACATAACCTTGATCAACGTTTATGCATCAAATGATGTTGTTGTTGTTGTTGTTGTT
>NW_006399874.1:0-538 GCF_000299155.1 Elephantulus edwardii
AAAGATAGACAATCTCTTCTAGGGTGCTTTACTGCATCTGAAAACCTGCTGGAGGGCCAATTACGAGTCAGTTCTTATTTAATGGTACATAACAATCAATGTCTTAAGAGGAGATCTGGAGGCACAGTGGGTTAAATGCTGGGCTGTGGCTCAGATTTTTAGTGGTTTGACGGCATAGTCTGTAACAAGTTCTGCTGCTGACCCAAAGGCCAAGCTCTAGAGTTTCAAACCTAACCGTGAGTGGCTCCT
The DNA here is from genome assembly GCF_000299155.1 of Elephantulus edwardii. Lineage (NCBI taxonomy): Eukaryota > Metazoa > Chordata > Mammalia > Macroscelidea > Macroscelididae > Elephantulus > Elephantulus edwardii. Next base: position 250 of record NW_006399874.1, read on the forward strand.
TTGAAGAAAGGAACAGCCTCCTCCCATTACAATTTACAGCTTCAGAAACCCAGTTGGGGGTCACCAGGAATTGGAATCAACTTGAACGAAAGCACACAGAGAGACTACAAGTGGATGACTTTAAACAATTTAGTTAATTGCTTCATTAATTAATTGGATGACTTTAAATAGTTTCTCTCATAAAGAGACATTTATTCTCTTATGGTTTAGGAGGTTAGAAGTCCAAGTTCAGCCTCCTGTGGAAGGCTGCTCTCTGTAGATTATAAAACAAAGTCCTTGTCTCTGTTAG
>NW_006399874.1:1503-2904 GCF_000299155.1 Elephantulus edwardii
TAACTGGAGTAATGGGGGTAGGTGTGTCAGAGACAATAAGATTGGCTCAGGACAGAGCAGGGTTCAGAGCTGTTCTTCATAGAGTTGTTATGAGTCCTGGTTGACTTGAAGGCACATAACAACTGAGAATCCACCCTCACACTCCCTTTCCTGTATTTTATAGTTCACACCGCAGATGTCTTACAGAGATCAGAGCTTCTGTTACATTCTTTCACCCTTGTAACTATTTGTTTTAAGCTATCAAGGGGATCATTACATACCTTCCTCATTATATTGTTTCTGTTGATATGTGCGGTAGAGTTGTCCATGACTCATAGCCTAGGGACCCTATGTACATTAGTTCTGAACCTTGCCCTAATCCTGAACCAATCCCCTTCTTTTTGACACACCTAATCCCATTTCTTCAGTCTAAAAATCCTTGCCTCCAGGGAGCAGCCTGGTTTCACCCTCTCCAGGTCAGCCCTATTTGATCTCCTGGCAGTCCATGGTATGTTCAACACTTCTCCAGCACCACAACTCAAGGGCATTGATTCTTCTTCTATCACTCTTAGTCATTGTCTAGCCCTCTGATGCATAGCAAGTGATTGGAAAGACCATGGCCTGGATCAGGCACATCTTAGTCTTCAGACTACTAAACTTGCTCTTCAGTATTCTAGAGAGGTCTCCGACAGTAGGTTTTCCCCAATGCAATTCGTCTTTTGATTTCCTGACTGCTGATGCCACGAGTGTTGATTGTGGAACCAAGCAAGCTCAAGTTATTAACAATCTCAACCTCTCCATCGCCCATCTGTTTTCTTGATGTTGAGCTTCAATCCATATTGAAGATTTCAGTCCTTTACCTTCTGCCACAAATGTCTCATGTTCTTTTACATTTCAGCAAGCAAGGTTGTGTCCTCTGCATAACAGAGGTTGTTGATGGGTCTTCCTTCAATCCTGATGCCACATTCCTCCTCATAACGTCCATCCTCCCGAACGATCTGTTCTGCAAATGGATTGAAAAAGAAATGGAGATAGGATACATCCCCGATAGACATCTTCTCTGATCCTGAAACATGTAGTGTTTCCCTGCTCTGTTCTGACTACTGCTTCCTTGTCCAAGTACATTTCACATGAATACAATGAGGTGTTTTGCGATCCCTATTCTTCTCAAGATGAGCCACAATCTGTTGTGAGCCACACAGTCAAATGTCTTTGCATAGTCAATGAAACACAGATAGACATTCCTCTGGTACACTCTGTTTTTGGCCAACGTCCCTCATGCCACAGCTTCTTCTAAACCCAGCTTGCACTTCTGGCAGGTCTCCGCTGAAGATGAGATGAGCTGTGGGAGGATACCAAGTATACCATTCATGAGGAAAGCAAAAAGTCATTACAAAGAAAAGACCAAGATGGATGTCAGAA
>NW_006399874.1:4506-6151 GCF_000299155.1 Elephantulus edwardii
TCTCAGAGCTGGACAATGAATAGGGATGACAGAGGAAAAATTGATGCCTTTGAGCTGTGGTATTGGAGAAGCGTACATAACATCCCATGGATGGTCAAGAGAATGAACAGATATGTTTTGGGGAAAGTGTAGCCAAAGTAATCATTGGAGGCAAGGATGGTGGAAGCTTTGTCTCACATACTTCATCTAACATGAGTAGGAATCCCTATTTTCCACTTCTTGCTGAAAAGTGAGTTTTCCATTCTTTCCCAATAGTTATTGCACATTCTTTTACTTGAACTAAAAAATCAAAACCAACCAAACCAGTTGCCTACTGAATGGATGCCATCTCATGGCATGTCAAGTATCATGGTACCTGACTTACACAGACTAGACAAATATTGGACAATACTGGACAAATGTTGATTGTTGTTGTTGTTATGTGCTGTCGAGTCGCTTGCGACTCCTAGCGACCCTATGTAGGACAGCCCTAAACTCTGCTCTGTCCTGTGCCAATTGCACCGTCTCCAATAACCCATCCCGATTACCCCGATCACTGAATCAATCCACCTCATAGAGGGTCTTCCCCTTCTGCGCTGTCCCTCCAACCTCCCAAGTGTGATGTCCCTCTCCAAGAACCGGTCTCTCCTTACAACATGTCCAAAGTATGTTAGACGGAGCCTTAGAATCCTTGCCTACAAAGAGCAGCCCTGTTTGACCCTTTTCAGGATGAATCTGTTTGTATTCCTAGAAGTCCTCAATACTCTTCTCCAGCACCACAGCTCAAAGGCATCGATTCTTCTATCCTCCTTAGTCATTGTCCAGCTCTCTTAGCCAAACATTTATTAAATCACGTCTAACTGAATCACATAAAGTTACTGACCTCCTAAACTTTTTGTTTTGCTCACAAAAATGGTCACCTTCACATGTCCAACTAGTTGAAATAAGTATAACAACTTGAGAGGCAGAAAGCTGGGCCATCTCCTCCCATGTGATTTACAGCCTTAGAGACCAATAAAGGGTCAGCTATGGGTAGGTTCTGACTTGATGTCTAAGATACATTTTTTTGTTTGGGGTGTGTGTGTGTCTTTAAGATGTCCACACTCAAGGAAGATGCAAACAACTGACTTCAATTCAACCTTAGCTATAAATGACTGGTATCAAACACTGTTCTAACAGGCTAACATAGCAAGAATGTTAGAAAGCTTTAAACTGCCTAACTACAATTTGGAACAAGGGGTGCAAAGCAGGGAGGGCTGAAGGAAAGGGGTGGGGGGAGAAAATATGCAACCACGAAAACATTTTCAGTGTTAACCCCCACCCCCAAAACTCTGTAACTGCAGAAAGATCTGAATGGATGCAACGTTGGACAAATATTGACAATTACACAATAAGGTCAGTGACTTTCTCTGATAGTGAGGGGTACACTTAGGGATTTACCAAAACAAGGGTGAAGGACAGGTCTCAGCCTTACAACACACTTTCAGTTGTATGGAATCCTGCACAATCCTACTTCAAATTAGGAACTTCTTTACCTGATTTTCACCCGACTTGTTAAATGTTGAATAAACCTCGACATCAGAGGACAGCTCCTGCTGTTGCTTTTCTAAGTGCATGTGTCCTAATTAAGGCAGCGGCACTGTGAGGAGTAGAAAGTTCTCATTGT
>NW_006399874.1:7176-9978 GCF_000299155.1 Elephantulus edwardii
TAGAGCCGAAAGCCAAGATGTGTGTCCAAGAAATTGTTTGAAAATCCATTTTCTCCAATCCTAAGTCCAATTATCTCTAAGATGGGTAAAGACTTATGTAACAGGCATCTCTAATGTAGCTTTGATATGCATGTAGCTTCCCTACTGTGTGTGGTCTGTTGAGACCCACAGCATCCACTGAATCTTTGAGTACCATGGAGAGCCAGGCTGGACCATCTCCTGACATCCCAGAAAGCTTTCTGATGAAAATGAGGTATAGTCATAGATAGGTACACAGATGAGTTACAACTCATTCTTCCTGTTGTCTTGTAAAACAAATAAATAAAATTCCACAGTCACTAAAAAGATAGGTAGCTTACAGAACTTTATTTTCGCTTAACAGAAAATGGTCACAATTCCCTTCTACAGTAATGTAGCTTGAATAAGCTGTATTCTTTCTCATTTTGGGGTGAGGGAAAAGATACAATTTTACAAGTTCCTTAGAACTTAGGTTGCTTTTTGGTCTTCCTGTTTTCTCAGCTTTGTATGTTTCTTCACTTTTGTATGAATAAATGTGCTTGGCTTCCCAAGGGAAAGTATGTGCTGGTAAACAAGAGAGAAAAAGAGAAAAAAAAAGGAAATAATTTTCTGAAGCGGGGTCCAACAAAAAAATGTGAGAAAAACAATTTTATGGTTTATAATAACAAGGCAAGTAGGCTTTACAATTTTAAATAAACCCTTTAAACTAGAGTGCCAAGGAAACTGTAGACATAATCTATTTGCTTCTCTAGGGGATATCTCCAGGACAAGGATGGGTAATTTCCTCTGATGCAATTTACTGCCTCTGACAACCCACTGGAGGGTCTGCTGTAAGTCAGATCTGACTCAATATTACAATTCAACAGAAATATTTACAATTTTAAAACTAGCTTTCCAAAAAGCTGAGTAAGGTTTCAGATAAACTTACTTTTTATACAGAATACAGAAAGGAAAAAAAAATATTAGCTTCAAAATAAAAGTTCATATCTGAAAACAGATTTGCTTTAGAGAATGAGTAGAGAATATAATACAAAACTGAATTCAGCTTCAAGTTGTGCTTGCATACACCCATGTTCACTCGTAAGCTTTGCTGCCAGTTTGTTAACAAGAAAATATTACCTATCAAATCCACACTCATTATGTACTTTTTGCTCATACCACTAGAGATCACAGCTACTCAGACAAATATATCTTTGAACCAGATTCTCCAGAGCACAAATTACTCCCTGATGTTGTTAGAGCCCTTTAAACTACAAAAACATTCTGACTCATGGATACCCTCTATCAGGTTTTCCAAGGTTATAAAGCATTATGGAAGAGATTGTTCATCTATCTCTTCAGAGCAGCTGGTGAGATTCAAGCTGCTGAGCTTACGGTTAGCAAGGCAACACACACACCACCAGAGCCCTTTCAGTGCCTTTGGAAATAAATGATGCCAAGTTACTCGGGCCACAGGACAGTAGTATTGCCTCAAGGAAACAAAATACCATCATGTTAAGTTGAAAGGAGTGGTGGTGGTGTAGTGTGTTACATGTTTCCCTGCTGACCAAGAGTGGGCAGATTCAGAGTCTTGGAAACCTGACAGAGGATCGTTAGACTCAGAATCCAGTTGGGGGCAGGGAATATTAGGTTGAATCATAGGAAAATTCCAATACTACATTAGTCTATCATATTAAACTTCGATAACGCTAATTTTGTAGGGCCTCACTGTATGTTATAGAAGCCAAAGAGTAGTTTGAACCCTGAGAGAATGAATCGATATGCTGTTGAAATAATAGTGCCCTCCTTGGTGGCAACTGTCCTCTTGCCTTTTGGGCCTTCCAAGTGACCATGACCGAAAGGAAACTCGCTGAACAGAAATGAATGATAGTGGACTTTGTGCTTTATTTTGTTGGGTTGTTCGCGTTTTCTTTTTTTTCTGTTTCCAAACTAGCTTTGTCATTTTGAAAATTGCTGTAAACATTCCTCTCAATGGAACAGCCTCTGCCCAATAGAATAAGAGTTCTTTTCACTCTGCTAAAAGAAATGATAAAAGGGTTAAGAGCTCAAATGCAGTGCCGTGGACAACAGTATTGGGGCAAGCGTGACCCCCAACTAAGTGGAATCTCTGCCACAAATCCCTCTCCCCCCTGGACTGCTCTGAGAATCTGACTAGGGCAGGAAATGATTCACTGTTTACTCCTAACCAGGTTTGCAAAGCTGAGCTGAATTCCATCACTTCTTACAATTACTTTTTTCCTTCTTCTGCTTTGAAATTCAGCTTCCTGCTCATGCATGCTGGCTGGTATCGATTTTTAGTTGATGGTGTTAAACATTATGTTGAGAACCTCAAAACTCGAAAACTTCCCTTTTGTGTAAACATAAAGATGAAGAGAAGGAAAAAAAAATAAAATAAAATGTGATGGCATTGTACGATTAAACTTGGCTTCATTCAGGTAGAAAACCAATTCTGTAAGCAATTTTAAACAGCATTTACTTGGAGTTCTTCTGAGAAATAACAACAACAACAAAATAAATTACATAGGAGTTGATACTTTGAAAAGAGCACAGTGGTATTAAAAAAAACCCCCAAAATAAAAGTAGAAAGGAAAAAAAAAAGATAACTTTCAGGTATTAAAACAAGAAAAGGATGCAGTTCTGAAAAGCTGTATTGATCTTAAAAAAAAATCCAAAACTAATAACATGACATGATATTGTGAAAAAACTGGTGACCTTTTTTCTTGTGCTAATGCCAGTCTAAGAACGCTTGAAGTGACGAGTCCACCATATTTAAAATTCCACCAC
>NW_006399874.1:10588-18340 GCF_000299155.1 Elephantulus edwardii
GAAGAATAACCTGCACACAACAGAGAAAGCACACATTGAAACAGGCCTCCACCAAAAGCAAATGGCAAGTCCAAGGCCAGAATGTTACTATCTCAGAGAACGCCAACAGGAGGCAGCATTTTGTTTCCCAAAGTCATGGAGTAGTGCATGTCTGTTGATTACGCTGCTGTTTGTTTCTCTGTCAAGAACTCAATCATTGTTTATTAAATAGATGCTGGGCTGTTTATTTTATTTTTTAGACTATATGTATGTTCTTTATTTCGGAGAAAGTGCAGCCAGAATGCCCGTTGGTGAGGCCGTCTCTCATACTCTGGACATGTTGCTAGGCGAGGTTATTCCTTGGAAAGGGACATCAGTCATACTTGGAAAGGTGAAGGGTCGGCAAAAGAGAGGGAGATCCCCAATGAGATGGACTGACACAGTTGTGCCAGCTTAGTGGGCTTAAGTGTATCAGACATGACGGGGACAGCTCGGGATAGGGCAGGACTCAGGTCTGGCATTTGCTATGCGTTCTACTCAACTCAACGCAACTAATTGTCAGTGTAAATTAGGAAGCCCTGGATGCTTAGTGTGTAAGGACTTGTGCTGCTAACTCAAAATCAAGCAGTTACAATGTATGAGCTGCTCCGGTGAGAAAAATGGACACTCTCCTCCCGTGCAATTTATAGTCTCTGAAAACCCTCTAGAGGTCTGCTATGAATTGATTCTAACTCGGTGGTACCTAACAAAAACAACATATGCAACTTAATTTTTTTTGTTGTTGTTGTCAGGTGCCATCAAGCCAAGCACAACTCATAGCAACTCTATGAACAACAGAATTTAACCCTGTCCTTTCCTCTGCTACCCTCATAATTTCTGACAATCTTGACCCCATTGCTGCAGTCAGCGCATTAGTTCAAGTTTTCACAAAAATCTTGCACCTCACCGCAATGCCTCTGAAAACCAGCAAATGGCAAGGGAGAAGACTATTTCTCTTCCTGGATTCATACAGATTGTCTCTGAGCTGTCTAAGTATTGCTCCCCACTTGACAGGGGAAACCGTGGCCCAGTTTTTGGGGGATGCTGGTAGTGTAGTTTGACTTAAGGCTACTCGATCTATAATGATCAGAATTTGTCAATAAAAAGAAGCATCTTATTTCTCCAAAGGGAGACTGGGGAAGGGTTGTCCAGTTTTTGTTCCAGGTGATGTAAGAACTTCAGAAGGCCCCAGAGAAGGCTCTTCCTTCTTCATCTCAGGAATTGATACACATCTCCAAGTTATTATCTCCCTCAACTCACTCTATGCCTTCATCATATATGCTGGCAAGGTTGAAGGTACCAGAAAAGTAATAACATGTTTCAAATTGAGATGATAAGTTCTTTTTTTAAAAAAAAAAAAAAATTCTGCTGTGTGCTGTCTAATCAGATACACTGACAACGGCGGAGATTTTCCCTCCTTTTTCAGTGGAGAATCTGGTAGATTTGAACTGCACATCTTTGAGATTGCAGCACAACATCTTGCCATTAGGCCACCAGAGCCCCAAGATGATATGCTCTTAATCTAGTATATAAATGTTCCACTGGTGCTACAGACATTTGCTAGAGTAAATTATTTTGTCTTCAGATCTCTGACGTTGAGACAGCTCAGAGAATAAAATAGTGTAACATCAAGACAATAGGCCACTTCTGGATTTATGTTTGGTTTAAACACAGCCCACTGCAGCCTCAGCCAATTACCAGGTAACCATGAGCTGACACAACTCAAGACTCCAGGTCCTCCTTCCACCAGACTCATTCATGTTTTCCTTTAAGTCTGTCCACTAGGTTAGGACTAACAGCCTAATATTACTATTCTTTTGTTTTAGAGTAATTTGAGGGCCTGGTTAGGCAACAATGTCTAATTAAGCATCATCATTAATGATTAGTATTACAATCACTCATGGTTGCATGTTGGCCCACACTGAATGAATCGGTTGTTGTTGTTGTTTAATGCCGTCGAGTCGTAGACGACTCATACATAGAGTTTCCAGAGGCAAGCCATTTTGGAAGTGGATGCCGCTCCTGCTTCCAGGCTTGATTTAGTCAGGAAGCTCCAGCCAACCTAGACATGTTTGAAATATAAATGTGCTTCTCTAGCATCTATCTCTTTTTTTCTCAGGAAGAAAGATGGTCTTCAAAGCTTCTGCCTTGGCATTTCCTCAAAAAGTTAAACACAGATCTACCGTCAGCTCAGTTTGATTCACTGCAGTCAAGTTGGAACCAACCTATAGCCGAGCCCCCAGCGGGTTTTCCGAGGCCACCAATCACACAGGAGGAGACTGTCCACTGTTTTCTTACAGAGCAGATGGTGGGTTTTTGAGCCAATACAAAGGCAGAACTTCCTGCTTTTATGTTGGCAGCTCAACTTTTTACCCAGTAGGCCACCAAAGCTCCTAGATCTACCATAAGACTCAATCTTTTCCTTTCTAGACATATCAGAACAGGAAGCAGAAATGCAAGCAGACATATGTCCATTTCACCACTATTCACGATTGCCAAAATGAGGGGAAACAACTGAAATAATCACCATTAGGTAAATGGAAAAGCAAAATGTGGTACATGCACAATGAAATTAATGTTATCCAGCTACAAAAAGGGAAAGGAAGGCCTGATACACGTCACAACATGGGTGACTCTCGGAAAAAGTGTGCTGAGTGATGCCAGTCACAAAAGGACAAATACGATCTCATTCATATGAAATACCTAGAATCATCGTAACAGGCAAATGCATACAGGTCAGTGTTTATGAGTACTTAGGAGGAGTGAGTGGGAACACAAAAGTCGCTTTCAGGAAGCACTGAGTCTCTGGTTTGGGTGACAGGAAGTTTAGCAACAGATATTGATGGCTACATGGAGTGATTAATTCATGTCTCTGAACTGTACAAGTGGGAAATGTTAAACTGGTAAATGTCATATGACATCTATTTTTACAATACTTTCAAAGACCAAACCAAATCTGTCTTGGCGCTTGTGATTTCTTTAGATGCAATGAGGTCAGAAGGAGGTAAGCAAATGCTCTCAAGTCAGTTCTTGGTGTGGATCTCTGACATAATCTCTGGTTCAGCATCAGTAGGTCGGGCATTAGTCTCACTTTCTCTGACTAATGATCTCAGGAAAGACAAAGAGGCACCAAAAGTCTCCTCTTAGAAATGGAGCTGTTTGCTTCCAATTATCAGCACATTCTGAGCCCAGGCTCCTTCGCTCTGCTCTCCACACCTCTCCCCACATTTCCCAACCCGTACTGTGAGTACAGAGGGAGATATGGTAGACAAACTCTGCAAACTCGATCCCCTGGTTCTATCACAACTGTTCCAGAAGGTGGAGTCTGGAGCGCTGAGTGAGGTTATTTATACAAATCAAACTTTTAAGGCAACAAACACAGCACAAAGTGCAGAGTCCAGTCTGTGGTAAAGCAAGCCAAACTTGCGAGGGGTCAAGTCAGAGATCTTAAAGGTCCAAGCAGAACTGCCCCACAGGATTTGCAAGAGTCTTTCTTCTTTTATTTAGATTTTTTTTTACTGCTATTTTAATGAAAGATTATAGAGAACTTGGATTTCCATTCATTCATTGTTGTACAAAAGAGTCTCATTTTTATGCAAGAAGACGGACATATCTTTTTCCTACAGAGTAGCTCCATATTTTCCAACTATGACACCTTCATCCCTGTTTCCTACTTTTGCATCCTGTCCCCAATTATCATTAACACATCTTGATTGCATGTTCAGACAATTTCAGAGTGCAAGATTTGGTAAAAATTCTCAATTTCTTCTTTTTTGGTTCTAGATGTAGGAGTGCATTTTAAAATAATAGTCATGCTAACAGGCCTTCCTTGTATGCAAATGGATATTATTCTATCATTCACAACAGTGTATTTTAGGACAGAACCTGAAATTGACTTTTTGACAGGGTTGTATTCTCTGCCCATACATAGTCAATCTGTATGCTGAGCAAATTATCTGAGAAGAAGGACTCTAGAGGAGAAGTGTGGCATCAAGATTGGAGGGAGATTCAACAATAACCTGTGTTAAGTAGATGACACAACATTGCTTGCTGAAAGTCAGGAGGACTTGCAGAAGATCAAAGAATACAGCCTTCCATGTGGATAGCATCTCAATGTCAAGAAAACAAAGATTCTTGCCACTGGACCGATGGGCAGCATCACGATGGATGGAAAAGAGACTGACACTGTCAATAGCTTCATCTTGATTGGATCCATAATTAACACACTTGATACCAGCAGTCCAAAAATAAGGAGACACTTTTCACTGGGAATACCTGCAGTTAGGGATGTCTTCAAATAACTGAGGAGTATCGATGTCAGTTTGAGGACTGAGGTATGTCCGATTCAAGCCATAATCTTTCTAATCACTTTCTATACATCTGAGAGCTGGACAATGAATAAGGATGACAGAAAAAGAACTGATACCTTTGAGCTGTGGTGTTGGAGAAGAGCACTGTAAAGCCCATGGATGGACAAGAGAATGAACAGATATGTTTTGCAGAGGATATAATCAGAGTGCTCTTTGGAGGCAAGAATGAAGAGGCTTCACCTCACGTATTTTGGGCATGTTGCTTGGAGGTGCTATTTATTCTAGGAAGAGGGACATGATGCTGGGAAGGGTGTAAGGTTGGCGAAGAAGAAGAAGGCCTTCAACTAGGTGAATTCACATGGTGACTGCTGTAATGGGCTCTGCCAAGAAGTGTTAGGATCGCGCCCGAAGAGTAGGGTTCAGATCCTTTGTTCATAAGGTTGCTGTGAGTCATACTCGACTTGATGGCACCTAACTACAACCAAGTAGCTGGTGGATTTGAACCAGCAACCTTTCAGGAAGAAGGTGAATGCTTAACTACTGTGCCACCAGAACTCTTTCTCTACTTGTGATAGGCAGCAGTAAGAGTAAGGTCAGTGATGACTGTTGTCAATATTTTGTGGGTAGAAGAAAGAAATTGTCCTACTTGTTATTTAGTGAATGAATAAACTCCACTGGTAAGGTCAAGGATGCTCCTGGCAAGCTTGGGGTTTGTTCCCTCACAACATCCACAACCTGGTCACCTCTCTCTGTCTTGAACCTCTGTATGTAATCTTACTGTGTCTTTTATTCCTGTTCACATCAGGCGCCTGGAGATTTAACTCTCCTAGATTTAACACTCCTGTTTCCTTCCATCCTCAATTGATCTTCGCTCTTGGTCCCCTCCCCATCTCTTAGCGGTCCTGTGTCTCTGGAACTCATGGTGAGTTTCAGCAAAATCACTCAAACTCTGAACAAACTCTTCCCCTGTGGAGACTGAAAGCCAGCTGTTCCAGAGACAACGCTTCCCCTGAAGCCCTCTCCAATGGTGGCTGCTTTTTCCTCCACAGCTCTGCTGCTTCTGAATCTAGAGGTGGGGTACATGTTCTCCTTGCTCATCGCGGCAGCTTCTACAACATTCCCTCCCTCCTCCTAAAATTCCACATGTCACTGATCTTGCGTCATTAACCAAGTGATGTTAATAACCACCCTCAATTGTTATTGCTTCTTGTTGTATACCATTAAGTCAGAACCAACCCATAGATGACCCTCCAGTGGGTTTTCTGAGGCAGTAAATCACACAGGAGGAAAAGGCCCATCCTTTACTCATGGAGCAGCTGGTGGCCTTGAACTGTGTGCCTCTGAGATTGCAGCACAACTTCTTGCCACTAGGCCACCAGAGTGTGCCCTTCTTACTTCTCGAACAACACTTTTGGTTCCTCACTCATGCCCTCTCTCTTCCACACCGCTTCTCTCACAATTCTCATGGCGCTCATAACCCATATGGGTTCTACTCATCATCTGGTCTTTCAGCTCTTTGCCTTTTCCTTCTCTAATGATGCCATTTCCCCTTTTTTTCACTCATATGTTCAAGCTTGCCATTACATGTGACTGCAATCTCTCTGTGTCTCCAAGGACACATAACCCACACTCTCATCACCACCTCTTGTCTTTCCAGCTTATTTTCTCTGGAACTCAAACTTCAACCACAATTTGTTGACACCTCGCTCACAGTCCCTCACTTGCTCTTGCTCTGACTTTCCTCTACTCAGTCTTAATTCCACAGTCCAGCCCTATTATCAATCCCTTACATGCAGTCACAACTTCCTTGTCCTTCTCTTCAGCAAGCACACCTGATGAGATAGCCGGGCCAAATCAAACTCATTGCCACTAACTCCATTCTAACTTAGAGCAATCCTGCAGGGCACAGCAGAACTGTCCCTCAGGGTCTCCGAAGCTGTACATTTTTGTATATGCAGACTGCCTCGTCCTTCCTTTGCTGAGTGGCTGGTGGATTTGAACAGCCTACATTCTGGATTGCCTTAACCCCTGTACATTTCCTTGGTTAAACCAGAATCCCGATTAAATGCAACTCTCTGCAAATTCCTGCCTGCACACGGGCGACTGCGCTAGGTGGAAGAAAATATAGTTTACCGACAGGTCTCACTTCAAGTTTAAGGTCACACTGACGATAATGGGCTCTTCAAGCTGCCTGACAATGAGACTCAGCACCAGACCCTTCACACTCTCTTCTTCCCAAATAACTATTTCATAATCTCCCTCTACTGATAACATCTCCTCAGAGACATAGCTATGGAGAACAGCATGTATAGCAAACACTGAAGTTGTGTATCTATCCAAATAATCTGACATTTATTTTTTCCATTATCATTATAGCAGTTCAAAATTACAAGTCATATTTGTTAATGTACTGAATACATTATGGCACACATGAAAATTTCAATTGCACTTTCCTGATGAAAATTGGTTTATGATGTGTTCAAAGTCTTTTTTCCCCCCTAATAGCTTCTTTTCTTGCAATTAACAGTCTGGAATAGAGCATGCATTACTGTGGGGTGTGAAGACTAAGGAGAGCTTACACACAGAAACAACCATAAAGGATGACAGGGAAGGGAGGGCAGGAAAGGGAGTTAGGACTTGAAAAGATGTAAATAATCCTACTGTACAACTGTAATTAGTATTCTGAAATAAAATGTATGGTAAATGTTTGAGTAAACACCAATAACAAATTAGGGGTTTTTTTTTTCTCTATGATAGTATTAGCTTTAACTTGCTGGATGGATGGGCTCTCTTAGCTGGTGACAGAAATTGTGATGGTTAATTGAAACTGCTTAGTGGCATCCTCCTTTCAAGTGGTGCCCTGAGCACGTGCTATACCTTAGAAGTGCCCCCCATCTTCCCCACCTTCCTCACCCTCAGCTGCTGACCAGAGGTTCATGTACAACCATCAGCCTGAGTGTCTGAACTGCTGCTCTGCCCTCCCAGCTGTGTCCAGAGAGAAACTGACCCCAATTCCAGCAAAAGTCAACTCCTGAGCACACTTAGACCCCTCTTGCTATTTGGGGCCTACCTGGAGACACCTCCTCACCAGTTCTTTCCCTCTCTCTTGTTACATTAGTTTTTCTCTGTTTTGGATCTTTCCCATCAGCATTCATGATGTAATTTCTTATCTCTGAAAAGCAGACCAAAACCACCCTTTTTGATTCTACTTTCTCCTTATTCACCATCCCATTTCTCTCTCTCTCTTTAAAACCAAAAAAAAAAAAACCCTTTAAAATTGAAATAACCTTTCAAAATTTTAGAATCCTCCATATTTGCTCTAATTCCTTTTCCAATTTTTTTTGAACAATTCAACTAATTGGTCCTTTGCCTTCCTCTTATTTGCAGAGCTTCCAAGCTCTCAAAGTCTATAGATCAATTTTCT
>NW_006399874.1:18440-38569 GCF_000299155.1 Elephantulus edwardii
AAAAAAAAAAAAAAACCCTTTAAAATTGAAATAACCTTTCAAAATTTTAGAATCCTCCATATTTGCTCTAATTCCTTTTCCAATTTTTTTTGGTCATTTTCATTCTGAGAGTTTCAAAGTGCCCAAAAAGTCTAAAAAAAAAATTCCCACAAACTATTAATATAAGTTTCTCAACTGTCCACAATTTCCCTATTTACTTTATTGATATATACACATTTTCCCTAAACCATCTGAAAATACACTGGAGTCATGACAAGAGTTTCTCCATTATATATTTCAATGTGTATTTTTCAAGAACAAACTAGTTCTCTCATATAACCACGTTGTCATGTATCATTTGAGTTGGAGCCAACTCACAGCTGACCGACCCTAAGGGGATTTTCAGAAGCAGTAAAAAGTGTGGGAGGAAAATAGAAAAAAAAAAAAAAAGAAGGGAAGGAAACTGCTCATCTTTCTTCCCCAGAGCAGCTGGTAGTTTCAAACTGAGTATGTTTGGGTTGCAGTGCAACCCCTTACCACCAAGCCCCCAGCATGGTACATATAAAACACTCACTGCCATGGAGTTGGAGCTGACTCGTAGCTGACCATTTAAGGGGTTTCTGAGGCCGTAGATCACACAGGAGGCGGTCTGTCTACCTTCTTCTCAGGGAGCAGCTGGTGGACTGGAACTGTCAGAGAGGCATGGCCTTCGGCTTAGCGGTACAACTCCCTATGGACTAGAGCTTCCTGTTAATACACTGAGTTCTTAAAATTGAGAAATTTGATTGGTATTAGATTGTTATCCTAGTTTTTATCAATTGTCTCAATAGCAATTTTTCCTGGTCCAGAATCTAATGATCTAATACATGTAGTTGCCATGACTCTTTAGTATTCTTTAACCTGCAATAATTCCTCAGGTTTTGTGCTTCTTTATACTAATACTTTTTTGAGTACTCAGGCCAGTTCTTTTGTAGATGATCCCTTCACTTGCGTTTGCCTGATTTTGTTTCTCCATGAAGAGATTTAGGCTCCATGGTTTGAGCAGAAATATCACATATAGGAGGTTGCATTTTATTAGGAGGCAGATGATGTTGGCTCCTCCCAGTGTTGGGAAGGTCTGCTTTGATGGCCTGGTGAAGGTGGAGATAGATGGTACTAGTTTGTCCTAATCTTGAGACTGTCTGCTTTGATGGCCTGGTGAAGGTGGAGGCCAAAGATGCTGGCTTGTTCCAGTGTTGAGAATGTTTGCTTTGATGACCAGCAGGTGAAATCTTCTAGGTGTCATCACCAGAAAGTTAACTATTTCCCTTTATAAGTAGTTTTCTTCCTCTTTTTAAATCACTTTATTGAGATAAAATTTGGATACCATAAATAAAAATGTATTTAAAGCAGACAATTCAATAGTTTTTAGCATATAGGTACTCTCTTTTGAGTCTCTGTCTATCAACTTTACACTCTGAAATTTCTCTCGGCAAAGGCATGGCATCTCCTGATGACTAAATTCAATGACCCTCGTCTACTTTGGTGTCTGCCGCAATGTCACACATGATCTCTCTTGTACTCATTGAAGCCCTCGGCTCCAGGACCCCAAGGCCCTGGGCTTCCTCCTGCTCATAGATTGCTCTTTATATATCTGATTCTTTCTTATCACGCCAACTTTTTAATACTGCTGTAGTCCAGGGCTTTATTTTTTTATCTCTTTTCTGAACATACCTTCATTTTTCTCGGTGCTCACATGCATATTCATTGTTTTACTTCCCACCTACATCCTTGTGAAGGAGCCCACTGGTACAGTGTGTAACATGCTGGACTGCTAATAAAAGAGTTGGCAGTTCAAATCCACCAGTTGCTTCATGGGAGAAAGATTGGAAGTCTCCTCCCATGATCACTCACCATCTCAGAAACCCAGTGGAGGGTGACGATGAGTTGGACTCTGCTCAATGACAGTAAGAGCTGGTTATACATAGACAATTCCCACATTCCTATTTCTAATCCAGAATACTCACCTGAGATCAAGAATCATACCCGAGTGCCTCTTTATCATTCTTACTCGGCTGTCTAATAGGTATCTTAACCAGGCATGCCCCAATCATGCCGATGGTCTTTCTCCTATAGCTTCCCTAGCTCACTTAACAAGTTCATTCTCAAGTTATCATTGGACAGCATAGATACAAAATACTGGTGTCATTCTTGAACTTTCTCTCTTTCCTTGTGTCCCATTTACAATCTGTTAGCTAATCCTATTGGCAAACTTGGTAAGATTTTACCACTGCAACTACTACCCGCAGGCCCGAGCCAGTGTCCTTTCTTGCCTAGATAACCACAACAGCCACCTAATTGGTTTCCCTGCTTCCAACCTCACTTCCCTTCAATCTCGGGAAAAGCAGAAGCCTGTGTGAACCTGTGTCAGATTCCCTCACTCTCTATGCAAAACCTTCCAGTGGCTCCAATGTCACTCAGAGCAGAGGAAAAGGTGCTTACACTGGCTCCTGGGACTGGTACCACTGAACCTCTTGTAACCTCTCTGACTTCTTCTTTCTACTCCTCTTGTTCACACTACTCTTATATTCTTACCTCCATGCTAGTAGATTTCTCAAAGCTCTTGCACTAACGATTTCCATGTTGAGAACTCTACCACACTGAGTGGCTCCCTCATGTGACTCTTTCAGATCTTAATCAATGTCCCAGTGCAGCGAGCCCTTTCTGGTTACCCTATCAAAAATTGAAAATTGCATCCCACACTCCTATCTCCATGTTCTGACTTCTTGCCTGCTTTAGTCTTCTTAGCTACTATTGCATGCACGTACACATGTACACATATATCTAGTTACTATTACCTTTATCTGTCTCTCAATCCACTATTACCAGGCTCCATAAAGAGAGGGATTCTTAGCACTCTCATCATCTATCCCCAGGCCTACAGTGATCTCAGGACAGAGCAGCTGTTCAGTAACTGTCTGCTGAACAGATTCATGAACACTTTGAAATAGAACTTACCCGAGGAGGGATCTGGAATTGGTGCCAAGTGTACTCGCTGTAGAGCAGAGCCAATTTCTTTTTTCAAGAAAGAGGGGACATAATTTCCGGTCAATCCACTGGAACTTGTAGAGCCGGAACCAACTGGTACACAAAACAAAAATTCATGGTTACGCAGATATAGACACACAAGTAGGGACTAGGGAGAGCCAGGCAGAATAAGCAAGGATTAAGGTTTTTCTTTGAAAGGATTGTATGAAATATAATGTGAATGAAGAATAGTGTGAAGCACAATATATATTAAATTTGTAAGCAAACCAATTTTTAAAAAGTATATAAAATAGAACATATATGAATGTATGAAACATAATGTAACTGAAAGATTATATAAATCACAATACATATGAATGAAATATAATATAAAGGACTTATTAAATGAAAGCCAATAAAAGTATTTTTTTAAAAAAGGGGGAAGGAGAGAAAAATCACTAGGATAGCAAAAGCTGATGGGGGGAGAGAGTGTAAAGGAATGGAAAATGTTTAATGAGAGCTTGAAAAGACGGGGTAATAATAAGCATAGAGTAATGGTAATTATATATCATGTATATGAATGATTGTATAAAACACAACATACGTGCGTGAACATAATGTATATGAATGATTATATGTAAACACATAAAACATGTAAAAAAAGAAACAGAAATTAAGAGGAAGATGGCAGTGAATTCTGAGCAGATCATCTCACCATGCCACACAGTCAGAAAGACAAGGGGAGCAAAGACAGTGTTATGGCTACAGACTCCAACCAAATGGAAGCTATGTGATTTTTCTATAAAAATAAGCTTAGTCAACTCTGAACCTTCCTTTTTTTCACTCTATAATATAGTATACCTATTATTCCATGTCAATGTTCAAATAATTCTAAAGTATAGCTATTTTCATATTGACCATTATCCTCATTATTTACCTAGTACAACCTATACAATATTTCTTGTCAATAAATATATTTTTATGGATTATTTTTATAACAAAATTATATATTATTTAAATATATTAAATAATTTCACTTTTATATATTGAAATGCTTTGGTAGCAGGAACTATGCATTACAGAGCTTTGTGTTCCAGGAGATTAATGAAATGCCTGGGATAGAGTAGTTAACCTATAGTGAAAACATTTATATGGATGGAGGAATAAATATCTGTAATGCTTGTTCTTTTTTTAAATCTTTTTAAATTTTATTATTATTTTGTGTGTGTGTGTGTGTACCGTCAAATCAGATCTGACTGGTACAGGAGGAGATTATTCTTCCTTCTCCACCAGAGCATCTGGTGGATTTGAACTGTGCACTTCTGGGATTGCAGTACACCTTCTTGCAACTACGCCACCAGAGCTCCCCTTGCACTGCTTGTTCTTAAGGCTTAAAGAGATACACAGAATAATGAAGACTGCTGTCATTAACAATAATTATCAGTGGACGTAATATATATGTCACTGTTGTGAGAAGAGATAATAAAAATTGTTTTATGTCTTTACAACAGTGTCTTTTGCAATTGCTTAAGGCAAAGAGTGAAGAGTGATTTGGGAATGCATGTTTGAGTTTTGTTGGTTGACTAGAACACATTTTTCATTTTTGGTGAGTAAATAAATAGAAAGAGAAATGGGTAGTGAAGTTGAACAGGCAAATCACAAAAGAGAAAACACATAATAGTCCATCACACCAGAAAAGATGCTCAACCTCAGGAGTAAGCATGGCATGCAAGTTTAAACCACAATTAAGATACCATGTCACACCTAGATTAGCACAGATTTGCAATCTCCACAGTACCAAGCGGTATCAAGGATGCAGCATACCTCCCACACCCTAGTGGACAGCAATTTGGCAATATCTGTAAAGTTGGAGATGAGCACATCCTTTAACCTAAAATATGTACTCCTAGTTACTGTATCAAGATACATATGAATAACAACAGAGGCACAACAATGTCCATTTCAGGATTCTTTCTAACAGTAAAACATGTAAAGGATCTACATGACCATCAAGAAGGGAAAAGACAAATTATGATTCAGTATAATAAATTATGGTATGGCAAAAAGATACTTGTGTATATGTAAATCATTGCCACACACACCACACATATTTATTGAAATGTATGACCTAGGGATCCATGATTATATTCCTATAAATTTTTAAACACGTAAAACCATATTATGTATTTCGTATGTAGGGGGAAAAAATGAAATAAAACAAAAGCATGCATGGGGATAATGAACACCCAGATCAGATCAATGAAGGGAGGGGAGGGGAGAAGGTCAGGGTGAGCTAATCCATTCCACGTGTGTTTGCAAAGTTTCTTTTATTGAGATGGGTGGTGGGTACATGGATGCTGGGAATACAAGCACATAATAGACAAAGGCAGGGAGAAGTGATGCCCACATGTTTACTTGGTGATAGAGACAAGGAAGCTGGGGACTTTCTGTACTAAGGAAAAGCCATGTGGACAATTGGTCTTCTGAGAAAGGGGTCAGTCGCTGGTAGTCTTGGGAAATTCTTTCACCACCAAGAAAACCTGTTCTGGATCTGAAGGGAATTTGATGCCCAGGCATATGCCTAAATCACCACAAGGGGTCGCAGAGCTGGAACAAGATAGGGAGAGTCTGACTTCCACCTCAGAAGGTCAGCCATTGCATTACAGCCCAGGATCTCAGCACTCCTACTTTTCAAGTTATTCTTGTTTTCCCCTTGAACTCTACTTCCTAGCTACTCTTGAAAGGAGACCCCAATGGGCATTGGCTAAGATCGCAGAGCTAAATGCCAAAAGAGAGAAAAATAGCCTTCATGGTTCATCAACTCATCCCACATTTGTTTGCACCCTTCTTGCTACACCTAGAGAACCTAGCATTTTCTTTTATCAGAATTTTGCTCACCTGAATTAATTTTGCTGATTACTGACACCGTCCCTGAAGATTTTCCAGACAAACCAGAACTTGACCACGGATTAGATGGAACAAAGTCCTTGCCTGGATTCGGGAGTATGCCATTCCTTAGATTTGCATTTATTCCTAATGGGGAACAAATGATTTTGAATGTAAAACACATACTTAATCTTGAACCTATTTCAGCGATGAAATCAATGCGGAATCTAATTGGTCAAAACTTCCTGCTAGACTGTCATTATAGCAAAACTGAGTGTCATGTGCTAGATGGCAGAGGACAGATGAAGCTTTTGGTGGGGAGGGATGGAGTTCAGGGGACAGTTCTCTTGAGAGTGGCCAGAGAAATGTCTCCTAAACTTCCACCAGGGATCTCTCCTGCCTCTTGACTCCCTTGGTGTTGCAATGGGCTTTCGTGCTCCCAGACTTTCCTAATCTCTCCCTTTGTAAATTACTTCTTTCCTATCACTTGTCCGACTTGTTCTCCATCCTCTACCCTCAATCCCTGGCTCTGTTCTGTCTAAATTCTGTCCCCATGAGCCCATTTATCTCACCTGCTCTGACCATCATCACTACCAAATGTAAATAACCTGGGTCTGTATCAACAACCTTCACTGCCTAGAACCTAGCAGTGAAGTGAATGCACCTTCACTTTTAGTACAGGCTAAACACCAATACTCCACTTTCCCTCTAGACTTGTTTGGCTTCCCACTTGTATTAACTGTGGCAGCTACATTTCAGAACAGAAAGATGGAAGTCATCTTTTAGCCTACCTTTCTCCCCCAGGATTGGTTAGAAATCACTTCCCTCTTCTCTCCCTGTGTCCATTAGCTTGTGGTTGTAATAATTTGTGTTTTCCCCACCCACATTCTATTACTGCTCTATCCTAGCCTCTAGTATCTCTTAATACTAATCTTAATGACAATCTTGATAAAACAAGCAGCAAACCACATCTAACTTCTTTTAGAAGGCCAACATTCCACTGATACAGAATATAGGGGAGGAGAAACCACCACACTATAGGAAAATGACAAATCAATATCCCTCCTAACTGGAGAAATGCAAACAAAATTTTGGCAAATCAAAACCAATCAGCAATATAGAAAAAACTCATTATACTATGATCTACTGATTTGCAAATGCTTAGACATCTTGCATCCCTGGAATAAAATTCTATGTAACTGGTTTAACATTTGAAAATCAATGAACGCTCGCTACAAGGTGGCTGTTGTTTGCTGCCATTCACTCATAATGACCCCATGCAAAACAGAGCAAACCCCTGCTCAGTCCTGTGTCATTTCCATAAAATTCAGATCAGATCTTGTGATCCACAGTTTTCACTGACTAATTTTCAGAAGTAGATCACTGGGTCTGTCTTGCTAGTTTAACGTCAATCTTGATGAAATCTGGTAGGATTTAGAAGTGAAGGAGTCAATGCACCATCAGGGATGGCATTTCAACCTTTATCCCCTCCCCTGGCTTCATCCCAGGACAAGTCTACACAAACAGGGGTCACTGCTACAGCTTGCTGGTCCTCATACATGTAATAGAACCATCTTACTCCTCCGATTATAGCCCTTCAAGAGCTTCCCATTGCTCGTGAAGTAAAAATCTTCATTTCTTTTTTTGTTTTTTGTTATTATTTTGTGTGCGTATACCGTCAAATCAGATCTGACTGGTAAAGGAGGATATTGCGCCTCCTTCTCCCGCAGAGCGTCTGGTGGATTCGAACTGTGTTCCTCTGGGATTGCAGTGCAGTTTCTTGCCACTAGGCCACCAGAGCTCCCCAAATCTTCATTTCTTACAACACCTCAAAAGATATGGTCCCAGTCACCTCTCCAACATCTCCTCAGACTACAGCAGCCAAACCAGTTGATGCTGAGTTTACTCCAACTCACAGTGACCCTGTGTGTCCTGGAGCAGAACTGTGATCACTGGAGTTTTCAGTGGATGAATTTTTTCAGATGTAGATTACCAGCCCTTTCTTTTGAGGTACAAGATCTGGGTGGATCTGAATTGCTAAACTTTCAGTTAGCAACTGAGCACATATACCACCCAGAGACTCCTCACTCCACGGCCTCCTTCTCTTACTACTGCAAAGCTTTTACACTCATCTCTTCTGCGTGCGATGCCCTTCCCTTGGCTCTGCATTTCTGGCTCCTTCTCATTCTTTCAAGTCTAGCTGAAAGTCATTTCCTTAGAGCTTTCCCCCACCCAAAACTGTGTCTTCCCCCTTTTCTATCACTCCTTATGTTACTACCGTCTATAATTAGTGCATTTATCTGCTTGTTTAATGTCATCCTCCCCACCACTAGAGTTTGAGCTGCACAAGGGTGGGGAAGTTGTTATAGGACTGCTGTATAAAACCAAAGCATCGACTGTGAAGTGGGAGGCGCCCCCTGGAGTACTGCCACGTAGCAGTCATGCTTGGCTGTCTTGCCGACCACATTCCCAGGACCAAGCTCATGAGAGATGCTCAGTGCTCAGTAAGTATTTGCTGAGTGAATGACTCTGTGAATGAATGGCTGGCTCACACTAGAAAGCCTGGAATACAAAGAATCTGGAGTGAGGCTTAGGAATCCAGCAAACAATTAACTTTCAAAGCTTCATCCTTGTACTAGGGATGGTGTGACCAAGCTTCGTCCCCGCCAGGCTTCCCAAAGTGCACAGGATTGACGATTTCTCCTAAACCTTTATGTGCTGGGAAGGCCTCAGATACACTACCTTGATTTTGCTTGCTCCTCCCTTTCCAGATTCCAGAGCTGGTTTCCTATGGCAGATTTCTTTATCTTAGGCAACTACATAAGATAAAGATATAAGGCATGGGCTTCCACAACTATCTCTCTGATGTTCTCACAGTTCTGAAGAATTACCCTTAAGTGCTTGCCTTTCTAAAACAGAATCTCTGTGAAACTGTGTTCCAAGGAAATGATTTCCCATCAATGATCAAATTTAAGGCAAGGCAGTTCTCTTACCAGGCAAGTATCTAGAATGCTTCAAATAGTGCTGCTTGGCCGTGGACCTCAAGGTGGGGGTGTCTCGCCTCTGAGAGGAAGTCTGGGTGGGGGCGCTATTTCCTGTACCCACGTGCTCAGAGGGCTTCAGATCCAAAACACTTTCAAATCTGGGTTGAGACAACGTGTTGTGGGTCAGCACATGCAAGGAAGCCCCTCCAATTGTGTAAAAAAATGAGGACCTCACCAAACCGCAGCCCCCCAGGTCCTTATACACAACACTTGCCTGCAGAGCGTGTCCTCGCTCTGTCGCTTCTTGTTCTTCAAGTCAATCCTGAGGTGGGCTGGACTGAAATTCAGGTCATCCAATTCGGCCCAATCATCGGAATCCTTTGTCGACCTGGAAATAAGACCCCACCTCCTCCTACTCTTTGGCTTGATTTCACCATTATTGTGCTCCAGATCAGATAGCATCTTCTGTGTAGTCAAGTAAAGAAGGCAGAAAAGTAAGATTGGCCATTAAAGGAGCTCACCAGTGAGTCATCCATATGCTATACATTTGCATCACTTCCTCTGTTATGCAAAGGAGGATTCTGGCCCTGTCCTTTCCCAAGATGCTGACTTGACACTGTCTCTCCTATCCTGACAGATTTCACTAGTATGCATCCAGTGAAGAATGGGGTCATTATTATATAAGGTTTGATACCTCTCACATGCTAAAAGGATGGCTTGCTTTTGATTTAGGCCTCTCATTGAAAGCTCCTGGAAGAGTTAACATGCCTTACACTGGTCTAAGCAGAGAGATAAGGCTAGGGTGTCGGGCATTCTGTTTTTTTCTCTTTTTACTCTGAGTGGAGTGAATGTTTACAAAGCAAATTGGTTTTCCACTCAACCATTCATATCCTGCTCTCTCATAGAGAACAAGGCAAATGAAGTCTTCCTTGCTTTCACAGCCGGCTATGCAATGTGACCTGGATATACTCTTATCAACAGAATCAACCACACTAGGAAAATTCCCGACACTCCATCTCTACGTGTTTGGTTAAGATCTCATTTTGCGCTAAGAGTCGTTTTTGCTTCTGTTGAGTGCTGTCATTTCTGACCGGATAGTGATCCCATGTGACAGACTGGAAATGTCCCACAGGGTTTTCTTGGGACCCAAGTCTTTCTTCCTCGAAGTTGCTGGGTTGGTTTGAACAGCCAACGTTCAGTTAGCACAAAGTCATGATTACAAAAGTAAATCTACTCGAATTGAACCTTGTTGTTAGGGGCTATCAAGTCAACCCCACGTACAATAGATTTGAGCCCTGTCCTATCTTGCATCATCCTTAACATCTCTGACATGCATAAACTGAAAAAGAAACTTATGTCACGCAACAAATGGAGTGAGGAAAGGAGGAAAGGAACAAGCCAGACATGAAGCCCACCGGTGACCCCACAGCTTACCGACTGAGGGTTCTTGTTGTGGAGGGATGGGAAGAGCAGCGGGCTTGGCTTGGCTTCCTGGGGATGATGGCTTAGGTGGTCTGCCCTGGCAGCCTCTGCTTTGTAGGGATACCCGGGGTGTGGGGCGGGCTGGCCGGCTTGATGTTGTCTTGAGGAAATCCGAGCGTGTGGCTTGGCTGGGGGCTGGGCCGGAGGGGCTGGTTTCATGTGGGGAGGTAGGCCTGCCTTTTCCAGAACGTCTTTCTGTGGTTTTCCTGCATTCTGGATGGTGCTGCCTAGTGGGTGCCCAATATGAAAATAAGGATATCGAAGGGCCTAAAAGGACAAAAAAAGGCAGTGTTTAAAAAAAAAAAAGTTTTCCTGTGAAGGTTAATATCATCAGGATCACTGGAATCTATCCTGTGTGACTAGCTTACTAGTTTCTTAAGCCCCCAAAGCCCACTGTCACTGAGTTAGAATCAATTCTGATTCATGGCATCCTCCCATGTTACAGATTAGAACTCTCTCAAAGTTTTATTGGCTGTAATCTTTATAGCAGCAAACAGTCAAGACATTTTTCTATCGCACCACCAGCTGGGTTCGAACCTCCAACTATAGTTTAAGAGTCAACCATAAACCACTTGTGCCACTAAAGACCTTTCTTAGTCCAAACCAAATTTAAGCCAGTATCATGATAAACTGCTACACAGATTTAATTCAAAGAAAATATATTTTAAAACATTCTCCAAAGACAGATAAAAATTCTATCTAAAAATAGATTTAAAAAGCAGTGCTAGGGGAGCTCTGGTGGCCTAGTGACAAGGAGCTGCAACTACAATCCCAGAGGCGTACAGTTCGAATCCACCAGATGCTCTGCCAGGTAAGGAGGGACAATCTCCTCCTGTACCAGTCAGATCTGATTTGATGGTACACTCACACAAAAATAATAAAATAAAAATTTAAAAAAAAAGCAGTGCTATTTTTATGTCTACACATATGGTGAGGTATCATACAGATTGGATCCCAAGTTTCAAAAACAACTACACTGTTTAAATCTTAACTACTACAACAACACACAATGTTGTTAAGTTCGTGAATCTTATGTAGGACATTGTTAGTGGCATTTGACATGTATTTTCACCCACACTACCAAGTGAAATATTTCCCACGAGACGTGCAGAAATTTTTTTGTTTGCCAAGAACATATCAAACAGAAAGAAAATGAAAGAAAACCTGACTAGCTGTTGGTCGTTTCTTTGGATCCCACTGAAGCATGTCTCTCATGAGCTGAATTGCTTCGCTGCTCGCGTTTGGAACCAGGGTCTTTAAATTATTGGGTATACACTGGGGCCAGCGGAAGTTCATAGCACTTGAAAGTTGGTAGCCCTCAGGCCAATCAGTCTGAAAGAACAAAAGTTAGAAGATATCACTCAGCCAATCACTGAAATAGGAGTGTATATGCTGATGTGTGTGTGTGTGTGCCCATAAAGGAGAGACAATTGCTCTGTCAGCATGCCTGCATTCCCTACTGTTCAATGTGTGTGACCAAACAGAGGGGGGCACTAATAGACGAAAACAACGTGTAGTCTGGCAGATAGTGGGAAAGACCCCGAGATCATGAGTCTACCATTGTTTACACACTTTATACAAGAAAGTGCATCCCTCTGGTTTCAAGGTTGAACCAAATTAGTATTTTTTTTCTCCTCTATGTTCCTTAATACAGAATTTTTAAAAATTAGTAATATC
The DNA here is from genome assembly GCF_000299155.1 of Elephantulus edwardii. Classification (NCBI taxonomy): domain Eukaryota; kingdom Metazoa; phylum Chordata; class Mammalia; order Macroscelidea; family Macroscelididae; genus Elephantulus; species Elephantulus edwardii. The sequence goes on from NW_006399874.1 coordinate 30,455, forward strand.
TATTTTTGGAGGGGCAGGAAAACAAAATTTCTTATTCTGGCAAAAACGTTCAGGAAACCCTACACATTACTAAAACCCCCATCTCAATGATTCAAAACATACATTGATATCGTGAGGTTCTGGGAAGCCCTGCAGTAGGAAAAGCTGTTTTGCTCAGACGTAAGCTCTTGTTCATCATCCATCATACTAACGGGACCCTAAATGCTGGAATGAGTGATGGAAATGGTGCAAAAAGGTCTGTATCCTGATAGAATTACTTCTTTCTCTCTCACTCTTAAAAAAGAGAAGTAGCTCTATATAGTAGAGCAATCCCACTTACTCATTCACTTGAATATTTACTGAGTGCAGTTGGGTATTCAAAATATTAAATAAAAATTCTGTCCCTAAGGATATTATTGTATAAGGCGGGGGGGGGGGAAACCCCTGACATTTACTTGAAAACAATGATGACAGAATAAAAAATGACAAAAGCCATCACAGAGAGAGATTCCAGCAGTGGCCTCCGGACATCCTGAAGGGAACGCATCGGCAATCCACTGAAATGATTAGAACGTGCGTTTGTGCCAGCAATGGTGCTGGCATACAAGCACAAACTAGAGTCCAGGAAACATGGGCACGCAGATAATGAATAACATGGAACACAGCATGCACAGAAACACGTGAAAGTCAAGAGAGAAGCTCATAACATCCCAAAGAATTCAGAGACTGCTTCTTAAATGTGACATGTGATTTGAGTCCTGGTGTGGGGGACACCTTCATGAAGACCAGAGGGACAGCGTCCCCCACAGGTGGCCCAGTTCTAATAGCAGCAGTGGATCTTGGAAAATTGAGAGATATTAGGTAAGGAAAGTTAACAGGATTTACTGGTTAACTGCTTGGGTCACAGAACACAACGTGCATGGATGAGAGAGTTGGTAAATTGGATGAACAGGGATGAGGCAGGGGCTCAGAGATCAAGATGGGCCCAGAGAGAAAAATGGGGACTTGAAGGAGGAAACTAGTAGGTCAACAACAAACAATCTTTTTTCCCAATACAAAGAGCTGAAGTGAGATGGGACGAGTCGAAGTAAAAGGTCACAGATTATTCTAATGATGTGAATGAGAAAATGAAGGAAGTATGAATGACAGATTACTTTCAGATATCTGGGGGGATAATGAAATTGTAGTCACAAAGTTCTGAAAGAGTGGTGATATGGCACATGACAGTGTAATCGGGAGCAGAAGGAAGAAAAGACGGCAGCAGTGTCAGAAGACAGGTAACAGAATTTCTCAGACCGAAAGGAAAATTCTAGCATAAACAGGTCATCACTAGTGCCAGAGCAACTTAAGGGTTCAGGAGGAGAATGCAGGGAGCTGCTGGCTTTGTCCCATAGGCCTGTCTTCATTCCACAGCATTACCTTTTTTGGTGTCCCCAGCACTTGGCAAATTTTGAATATGGTGTCAATTTCACTGGCCCCGGGGAAGAGTGGCCTTAGCGTGTACACTTCCGCCATGATGCAGCCCACGGCCCAGATGTCAATGGGGGAGCTGTAGTTGGTAGACCTCAGGAGGACTTCTGGAGCCCTATACCTGGGGGGACAAAGGTGACCTGCTAGTGACTGCTTCCACTGCTCAGAAACAAAAGAGTATAGGCAAGTCTCAGGGAGAGAGTTTATATATTTGTTTTCTATCTTATCAGGTATGATACACAGACTTACAGAGGACATAGCAACTGCCATGGCTGTTACTACAATGCGGTACTTCCATATTTTACAATATTTTCTACTGACTATTTCCTTATAGGATTTTTCCAATTGTTTTACACCATCTTTGAGAAACACATATAATATGTGGACAAAGAAAGAGAACACAATCTGTGCTATGCAGAGTAGTTGAAGGTTATAGAAAAATGCTTTAATTAAATTCTTAGGGTCTGAATGTTTTACAAATAGCCATTAATTGGTTTTCTACACAGTTTCATGGAGAATGTGATCTATCACACAGCTCTTGGGAAACTGTCCTCAGGAAGGCCTATATGTAAAACTTTATTATAAAAACCAAAGTGGTGTTATCGTTGTTAAGTGCCATCGAGTTGTAGGTGACTCAGAGTGACCCTATAAACAAAAGACCTGAACACTTGTATAACTTTCATCCTTTCTCCAGGTTCATAGGGTCTCTGTAGGCAAGCTATTTCAGGAGTGGATACCACTGCTGCTTCCAAGGTTGTTTTAATTGGGGAGCTCCACCAAACACTGTCCACCATGGGTAACCATTATTGCATTTCACACATCAGTATCACAGTGTTCAGCATCACAGCAACCACAAGTTACCTCTGTACAGCAAGTGGACAGACCAGGGCTATATGACCTAGAAGAATGTTTGACCAAAAACAATTAAAAACAGGCCTGAGGGATGTGGATTAAAGTCACCTACCTTTGGCTTGGAAGCATCACTTTCTGTTTACTAGGCCAACTAATCTCTATGTTGTTGTTGTTAAGTGATGTCGAGTCATAGGCGACTCATAGTGACCCCATTGGATGAAGGACCTGAACACTTGGATATCTTTCATCCTTTCTCCAGGTTCGTAGGGTTTCCGGAGTCAAGCTATTTCAGAAGTGGATTCTACTCCTGGTAGCTTGCTTTTAAAAATTTATTAACACAAGCCTTTAATCTTGTATAACACAAAACCACCAACACAAGCGTTTCCAACATCACTTCTTCTCCGAATGGAAAGTTCACTTCTGTGACTCTAACATGACCCTCAGTAAAATGGTATCATTTTATAAGAAATACAACTGAGTAATTGTGAGGAAAATCGTATTCACCATCTAGTAGACACATAGTCTGTGTATGGGGGTCTTGAACGGATTTCTCGGGCCAATCCAAAGTCTGCGATTTTCACTAGATCTGGTCCCATGCACAGAAGGTTCTCGGGTTTTAAGTCTCGGTGGAAGAAGCCTGTGGAGGCAGAGGAGACGCAATTCAAAAGCAAGTTTGCATCTTTGTTACTTTTTAGAGCTATTCTACTCTTTTCATAACAACTTTAAAATGTAAAAAGCAGCCTGGCATGACACAGAAGTCTGTATACAACCATCTTGCTGACTCTGTAGAGTTCTTTGGGCCTAACAATGTGTTCAGGGATTCTTTTCTACCTCTTAGTTCATTGTGTAGTTCCTAGCATTGTAAAAGCTTGCACACAGCCATCCTAGGTGCAAAATTTGGTCTCTATTTTCCTGGAGCAACAGATGCCAAAAGAGAGTCAGGAAGAAAAGAAGGACAAGGAATTTGTGGCCCCTTTCCTCCATGAACAACTTGGCATCTCTGCAAAGGGAACAAAAGAACTAGATGGTGCCCTTACTGCCACCACCAAACATTTGATCAAAGAGGAATCTTGATTAAAAGATGTTATGGTAGTGGCAAACATAATTTCAAATTCTCAAAGAATCTAGAATTTCTGGAACCATGGCGGCTGGATGATCTGCTGAACCTACTGTTCCAGAATAATTTCTAAACATTAAACAAGAAACAACTTCTGAAATCTTAAAACCAAATAACAACTTAGCTTAAGGAGTAAATAATGTGTGTTGTGAGCACTATGACTTCAACAAAAATACCAAAGGTCAGAAAGGAAACTTAGAGGGCAGAAGAGTTGTATTAACGAGGAGGGAATAACTTAAAAAAATAAAAATTTTAAAAAGGGTGGGAACAGTTGTACAATGTCAAGAATGTACTCAAAGTCACTGAATTACACATGTAGAAACCATTGAATTGGTATAAGTTTTGTTTGTGCATTTTCTCAGCAACATAATTAATAGTCTGTAAAAAACAATATCATCTCAGAAGTACATGGTTCAAATCCACCAGATGCTCTGCTGGAGAAGGAGGGACAATCTCTTCCTGTTCCAGTCAGATCTGATTTGGCAGTACACACACACAAATTAATAAAATATTTTAAAAAACCACCCCAAATAGAAACTTATGGGATGGCGTAATTTTTCAAAAAACAAAGTGTCATTCAACTGAAAAATATCACCCCTGCCCTGTTCAAGTCATTCAGAAATAATTTGTGATTGAAATAATTTCAATAGACATTTTTAAAGACACTGATAAGGAATATGACTCACAGTCTCTCCTCCTGTAAAGACTCACAGTCTTGGAAACCCAATGGAGGGTAGTTCTGAGTTGGAATTGACTCAACGGCAGTTTGGATTCATATCTGAATTCATATGCATTGAGCTGATGCCAATAGTGACCCACCATTCAGTTTCCAAGGCTGTACATCTTTATAAAACTGCCCATCTTCTGACAAAAGGCTGGTGGATTCAAATTACTGACTTCAGTTAGCAACATGTGACACATTGCATTGTCAAAGATCTCATTTTACTTGGATCACAATCAACATCCAAGGAAGCAGCAGTCAAGCAATCAAATGATGTACTACATTGGGAAGATCTGCTGCCAAGAACCTCTTTAAAGCGCTAACGAGCAGGGATGTCACTTTAAAGACTAAGGTGCACCTGGCCTAAGGAAGTATTTTTTAATTGTTTCATATGCATGTGTATGTTTGATAATTAGTAAGAACTGTTGCCTTTGAATTGCAGTGTTGACAAACAATACACCACAGACTACCAAATAGAACAAGCAAATATGCCTAAGAAGAAGTACGGAGTACTCCTTAGAAGCAAGGATGATGAGATTTTGCCTCACATATTTTGGGCATGTTATCAGAAGGGACTAGTTTCCAGAGGACAAATATACAAACCACCTTCATTAATTCTTTCTAGCAATAAATACTTACTGATGGCTTACTCCAGGGCAGGCACTGAGTTAGCCTTTGTAGATTCAGAAGAAACCTAAATGGACCTGGTTCTTGTGCTTAAAGACATTAACGGCGCCTTCCTTGTTTTCATGTATGCTATCCTTCTCTTCCCTCAATATGGATTATATCTCAACATCAAGAAAACAAAAGTCTTCACAAATGGGCAACATCGCAAAAGATGGAGAAAGGATTGAAGTTGTCAGTGATTTCATCTTGCTTGGATCAACAGTCCCTTGGTGTTAGGAGATCAGGAGGTGTATCGCCTTGGGCAAGTCTACTATCAGGGACCTCTCCAAAATAGTGAAAAGCAATGATGTCAGTCTGAGGATTATAGTGCATCTGATTTAGGACATGGTCTTTTTAATCACTTGCTATGCATCTGAGAGCTGGACAATGAATTAGGATGACAGAAGAAGAATTGATGCTTTTGAGTTTGGGTAAAGAGTACTGAATATTCTCTGAACTGTCAAAAGAATAAGCATATGTCTTGGGGAAAGTGTATCCACAGTGCTCCTTGGAGACAAAGATACTGAAGCTTCATCTCTCCTACTCTGGGCATGTTGCTAGGACAGGCTATTCTTTGGCAAAGGACATCACGCTCATCAGTGGACTCAAGTGTGTCAGAGATGAAGAGGATGGCACAGGATAGGACAGTGTTCAGATCGATTGTCTCAAGGTCACTACACCTCGACAGTCCCTCACGACAACAACCTTCTATCACTAATCTTGAAATCACCTTAAGAAGCTGTGGTATGTACTACTGAGTGTGAACTGACCCATAGCTTACCCTACAGTGGGGTTTCAGAAGCTGAAAGTCGCTCATGAGGAGATTAATCATCTTTCTCCTGAGGAGCAGATGATGAACTCAAACCCACTGTGGCAGGCTGGCTGTGCAACTCCTTACCTACTTGGCCAGCAGAGCTCCCTTTAAGGGAAGACACTTATATTTCTTCCAAATATCTAGCACAGCAGCAAGCACATGGTAGTCTCAAAATACTTTTTTTAATTTTTAATTTTTATTTTATTATTTGTGTGTGAGTGTACCAGATTGTCCCTCCTTCCCTGGCAGAGCATCTGGTGGATTCGAACCGTGCACCTCTGGGATTACAGTGCAGCTTTTTACCCCTAGGCCACCAGAGCTCCCTCAAAATACATTCTTATTGATGGAAAAAAGTGACTTGGGAAAGTTGTGCAGGGAAGATGAAGGAGTTTAATGGTCTGCCTGCACCTATCTAGACAGGAGCAATGGAGAGCAGATCAGAGCTGTTGAGTGATTAGAAGGAGGAAACACTGTTAGAGATCAAACACGCATTGACACAAAAGTGAGTGGCAAGTAGTTAGGGGTCTGAAGGGGAGCCAAGAATGAGGGCTCAGTAATAGAAGTCCTTATCACAGGAATGGTAGAAGAACTGGACATATTAACCAAGAGTCTTCCAAAACTTAGCTTTGCTTTAGGAAGAGGAAATGATATGGCTGTATGTCATATGAAAGGATACTCCCACCTATACACCTTTCTGAAGGCAATAGGGCTTAGTATTAAGTTCCAAATGCGTAGATCTATGGCATAATGAAAGGTCTTCAAAGTAAATGCCTGGCTAAGGTCAAGAGAATTACAAAGGCTAGAACCCAGTGGAATGGGAAGGTGAGGAAGAGAAGTATTTCCTTTCTACTATATCTATTTTCCATAAACCAGGGCATGGGTCAGGTCCTTGGTTAGCATGTAGCTGCTAAGCAAACATTTGGTAGTTCAAACTCATCTTGCAGCCCTGCAGGGGAAAAGACCTGGTGATCTGCTTCCATAACAATTTCCACATAGGACCCTCTATCATATAGTTTTCCTCTGTCACTATGAGTTGGAATGAATTGACAGCGTAGAATAAGAGGAAAGCAGGGACGAGGACAAAGCAGTTAGAGCTGGGTTAGCCTGGAACCGAGCATGGACATTTTGCTAATTTGTTCAGCATCTATGAAGAGACAAATTGTTAAGAAGGAGCTCTGGTGCCCTACTGGCAAGAAGCTGCACTGTAATCCTGAAGGCACTCGGTTCAAATCCACCAGCTTCTCCACAGGAGGATGGGCATCTCCTCCGGTGCCTCTGAAAACCCGCTGGAGGGTCAGCTATAGCTTGGTTCCGACTCAATGGTACACAACAAAAACAATCTAGCTCTGGTAGCCTAGTCCATAGGGAGTTGTGCTGCTAACCCAAAGGCTGAGCCTCTTTAGCAGTTCAAATCCACCAGCCACCCTCTGGAAGAAAAGTCGGCACCTCCTTCCATGTGATTTACAGCCTTGGAAACCCACTGGAAGCTCAACTATGAGTGAATTCTGAGTTAACAGCAATGAGTGTCTTTTGGCTGGTTTTTAAAAAATGTATAATTGCTATGTATCAGATGGACAATGACTAGGGATGACAGAAGGAGAAATTATGCCTTCCAGCTGTGATGCTGGAGAAGAGTGTTGAATATAACATGGACTGCTAGGAGAACAAACAGGTTTGTCCTGAGGATGGTGAAGCCAGGCTGTTCCTTGGAGGCAAGGATTCTGAAGCTTCACCTGATATACTCTGGACATGTTGAAAGGAGGGACCAGTCCTTGGAGAGGGATATCATGCTTGGGAGGGTGGAGGGACAGCACCGGAGAGGAAGACACTCAATGATATGGCTTGATTCAGAGACTGTGGTAATTGGGGTAGGTGTGTCAGAGACAATAATAGAGCACGTTTCAGGGCTAATGTACATAGTGTCACTATAAGTCACAGTTGACTCGATGGCACATAACAACAACATATAAAAACATTTGAATATATGTTCTGGATTTGTGTCCCTCAAAATATGAGTTGCAAATCTTAACCTCTATCTTGGGTTGTCCCTTATATGAAGGACAAAGGATTAGTTCAGCATATCTTCAATGTTTTGAGACATGGAAGAGATTAAACAGCACTCAAAAGGAGCAGTCTCCGGGTGAGACAGAAGCCAAGCTACCTGAAGACTGTCCTCCATGAGCAGACACTTGGAAGAGCCAGCAGAGAGGCAAAGAGTTCTCCTAGGGCTGACTTCCTAAACTTGGACTTCCATTCTCTTAAACCGTGAGAAAATGAGTTTCTATTTGCCAAGGCCATGCACCTGTGGCAGTTTTGTTACAACAGCATTGTTGTTGTTGTTTTTGTGGTTATGTGCCGTCGAGTCGTTTGCGACTCATAGCGACACTATGTACAACAGCCCTAATCCCTGCTCTATCCTGTGCCAATCGCATTGCCTCTGACACACCTTTCCCCATTACCCCAGTCACTGAATCAATCCACCTCATAGAGGGTCTT
>NW_006399874.1:39354-56395 GCF_000299155.1 Elephantulus edwardii
GCATTAGCACGATTAAACAGCAGCATTAGATTAGATGAAAAGGTAGGTAGGAAGGTAGATAGGTAAGTAGATAGATAGATAGATGGATGAATGGATGAATGGATGGATAGATAGATAGATAGATGAATGGATCAATGGATAGAGAGAGAGAGAGAGAGATCTAATATATATATATACATACATATATACATAGATATCTATGTTGTTGATTGCTGTCAAGCCAAGCACGACTCATAGCGACCCTATGAACAAAAGGCCTGAAGACTTTTTATAACTATCATCATTTATCAAAGTTCATTGTTTCCAGAGGGGCATTGTTTAGGAAGTGGATGTCTATATCTATCTATCTATCTATCTATCTATCTATCTATCTATCTATCATCTATCTATCCATCCATCCTTTTTATTTCATTCGTTATTCTGCCACCGTGTATGTGCACAGATAAACAGATACAGACAGGACCAGAAAACAGTTACTGTCAAGTTGACTCATGTGATCCTCTGTGTTATCACAGTAGATTTTTAATAGCTTTTTTCTTTTTCAAGTAGATTCCCAGGCCTTTTTCTAGATTGCCTTGAACTACTGGTCTTTCAGTTAGTATCTGATTAAGTCAATGACTTGTATCACCAAAAGGACTCCAGAAATAGATATAGCTAATGGCCGTCCAGGGAACTCTGGTGGCCTAGTGGCAAGAAGCTGTGCTGCAATCCGGAAGGCATGCAGTTTGAGACCACCAGTTACTCTGTGGGAGAGGGATGGGTAATCTCTTCCTGAGCGATTAAACTGCCTCTGAAAATCCACAGGAGGGTCAGCTATGGGTTGGTTCTGACTCGACAGAACACAACAACAGCAATGGCCTTCCAAGCCATGGGGCTTTTCAGTTGCTTACTAATACAGTTAAAAATTAGACAATGAATAAGGATGAGAGATAAAGAATCGATGCCTTTGAGTGATAGTGTTGGAAAAAAAGAGTGTTAAATATCCCAACTACTGTCAAAAGAACAAACAAGTCTATTTTGAAGGAAGTGCAACCACAGTGCTCTTTAGAAGAAAAGATGGTGAAACTCTGTCTCACATACTTTGGGCATGCTGTCAGCAGAGGCCAGACCTTGGAAAAAGATATCACTCAGAAAGATGGAGAAATAGAGGAAGACCTTCTACAAAATGGGCTGGGACAGTGACTGTCTCAATGGGCTTTGGCATGGCAGAGAGGGTGAGGATGGCACAAGATGGACTCAAGAAGCAACAGGTAGGCTCAGATATGTGTTTTACGTAGGTTCACCAATGAGTCAAACTCAACTTGGAGGCAGCAAAAAACAATGGCCTTCCGTTTACCAAGTCCTTGAAGTGGCATAGGTCAAAGTATAGTAAACAAAATCTGTACTATGCATAAGGACCCAACTTGAGGTTGTTGATTCAGGACATGTAAACAATAATTTAGTGTTAATCAAGAATGGCCTTTAAAATAAAATTTGAAAAAATCTGATGCGAACAAATCTGGACGGCTTATTATGAGCCTAATTAAATAAAGATGATCAACGCCCACCAGAGTGGGCGATGTCTGCTCGGTGACTTGATATAACTGAGTCATTGTGTTTGGACTCTGTTCTTCAGAGCTCCCTACAGCTCCCAGGAAATCTGACTGTATGCTCTCATCTTGGAATTGGTTTAAGAATGTGTAAAGACACAAGCAGTTAAGAGTGGTCTTTTGTCAGTGCATCTACAAAGACTCCCACAATCCCGGAAAATACATGAACTGTGACACCATGATCTCTCTTGCTAGAAATTCAAAATATTGAAAACATTTCAATGAAAAAAAGAAATAGCAATAGCAGATACCATTTTCTTACCGAACAGATGGGAAAACTGAGTCAAGGGAGAGTGGTGGTGGATGAATTATTCAGAATCCTACAAAGAAATGTGTCACAACTGATATACTGGTAAGTGCTACTTTCCCCCTCCTAAGCTGCCTAGTTAAGTCTAGATTTGACTATGGCTAAATCCTGTGGTTTGGGACCCTCACTTCAGACTGATGCTGCATTTCTCGTTCTCCTTGGTTGTTGTTGTTCATTACTGTTGAGTTGATTCTCACTCATGGTGATTCCTGCGTGTAGCAAATCTAGCACACACCAGGGGGGTTTCTTGGTTATAATATTAATGGAACCAGACTGTTGGGTCTTTCCTTCTATAGTATCACTTGGTGGGTTTGAATCACTAATCTTAAGGTTACTGTCCAAATGCAAGCCATTTGCACTACCTGCAGACCTGTTCCCCCTTTGTTGTTGTTGTTAGGTGCCATTGAGTCAAGTATGACCTATGAACAGCCACCCTGAAACCTGTCCTATCCTGTGCCATCTGCGTCATCTTTGAGACATCAGAGCCCACTGCTGAAGTCATAGTGTCACTCTATCTTATTAAGATAGATTACTGACCCTCCATCTTTCCAAGCATGATGCCCTTCTCCAAGGAATAGCCTCACCTAGTTTCATGCTCAAAGAATAAAAGACGAAGTTCATCATCCCTGCCTCCAAAAAGCACTCTGGCCACACTCTTTCCAGGCCATATCTGTTTGTTCTTTTGGCAGTCCAGTTCCTTCTTTAGCTGGCCTAAATTATTGCTTCTAAATTTACGTGGCATTCCAGACACAAATCAGGATGGTTGCACAACTCAGAGAATGTAATCAATGCCACCGAATCATACATGTTGAACACGTTGAGGGTTGAGGTGGCGTATGGTTTGCTTCACATAGTCTCAACAAAATATAAGACCTTCACAAAATATACTATTTTCACAAGCATAACTTCTCACATAACGAGAAGCAACACAGCACAGTGATTAAGCGTGTGGACCAGTCAGACCGCCTGATTTCAAATCTGTTACACTTTGACTGGAAAATCACTTTCTCATCTCTGTGCATCTGTCTCCTCGGCTGTAAAGTGGGGACATAGCAGCATCTACCTTGTGGTGCTGTTTTGCAGGATTATATATGTTTGTGTTAAGATTCATAAGGTTGTTGGAGCAGCACCTGCTACATAGTCACCTTACAAGAGCTGGTCATTACTAGCAGTATCTCATTTTATCCTTCAATACCTGGTGAAGGGGGAAGCCAGACACGGCTCTATTTTTTTTTTTTTTTTGCAGAGAAGATTTAAGGGGTGTGCACCTAGTAACATGCATAGGACCTGCATAGGAGGAGGTGGCATTAGAACTTGGATCTAATGGGTCTCAGGATGGGTATGTGCACCCTTGATGTGTGCATTGCCACCCAAAACAATGTGCCTATGACTTCCTCGGAGCTTCTGATACAAAAGCACCCTTATAACCAGGTCATCTAGAGATCTTGTCATGGCAAAGGGCTGCTGCAGGAGGGACTTTCCTGTTTAAAACTGTTAGGCTTCCAGAAGACAGGAACAGACTTTCAATTTAACCTGAAGCACAGCAAGCCAGATGAGTAACAGAGGAGTTTTTTTCTTTCATGCTGGCAGAAAAGCGTGTTGTGCTTACTTTTTCATAAAAAACCCTCAGGCAAGGAAAACATTAGGCCACAATGAAGGCTTTCTCCCCTCTACTATTCTGTTCAGGATGAACCTGATCTAAATATAGAGAGGTAACAAAACGATTATTGAAATGTTATGCATTTGTGGAACACATCTTCCTGCTCTGGAAGCTGTGGTTTCACAGATATTACTGAATTTAAACCCACAGGGTTTTGTCCAGAAAGGCCACAGGTGAAATCTCTGAGTTAAAAATAGGGACAGCCATGCACAGAAGGGCAAAGGACTGTCTCAATGTCATGGGTGGTGAAACACAGAAGCAGAGAAGCACTTCTTGGGGCAAAGCATTAACCTTGAAATCAGCCAATGCATTTCTGATGTGACCTCCATGGTTAAGTGTGACCAGGAGATCTGTAAGGGCAGGTCAAGGATGCGGTGTGCAGCTTTGCATTCATGATTTAATTCCTGCAAAGTACATATGCTTGGCATTGCTCAACCAGAGCCATATTTTATTTCCCAGTAGGAGGAAAAGTACTCGGTGACATGAACTATGGCCATAGCAACTACCTGCAGCTCTGTTCAGTCCTCTCAAAGGATTCTACTCCCCATGGGCAGAGCTCACCTTCTCACAGTGAGACCGAGCAACCAGATGGGAGCCAGAAACTTGTAAGACAAATCTGTGAAATGCTTTCGATTATTTCTCCATTGTTGGAGAAAAGGAATAAAATGGAGTTTCTTGTGCATTTAATCAGAGTCAACTTGCTGCCACATGAAAAAAATCACAGTTTTCTAAAAATCTTCTTTGTCAATGAATCAATGAAATGAGATAAAGACCTGTAAATTCAGTATCCAGTACACCTACAATTAGCACTGTAATTTTTACCAATCTTTTCATTCTCTTGCTTCCTTTGAGGAAGACAGGTTTTGCCAGGGAGGCAGAATGAGCAGAAAAATCTGAGCTAATCTGTACTCTCACAATTTCTAGCAGTGTGATCTTTAGCACACAGTTAAGCCTCTCTGAATTTTAGTTTCCTTGTCTTTGAGATGAAGAGATACCATTTGTTCTTCTAGCTGGTAAGTTGTTATAGAATAAATAAAGTAACAGATGAAAGGCTGTTAAGTGCAAACTAGAACTGGGGACTTAAAATATTCAGGGGAGGCGGAAATAAAAAAGGATATTTGCTAATGGTAAAAGTGCTGGGGAAATGTTGGTTATAAAAGATGGTCTAACCTTCTTCTCCACAGACTCAATCTTCCCTCTCACTACTTCCATCCACTCTCCTCGTGACTGAGACACGTGAGGGAAACCCAGTAATTCAGAGTGTCCAAGAGTTGTATTGATATAATAGTACATAGATGCTAAAGCATTGCAATAAAAATGTATGCATGTGGGGTATGTGAGTAGGAGGATGAATGTACGTGTGTGCATGTGGGTGTTTGCATAAATAGAAAAAGAACTGGGAGACATGTGTACACAAATGTGTCTATTTGTGTACATGTATGGCTCTGTATGTGTGTGTGTGTGTATGTATATATACATACATACACACACACACACACTTTTTTTACACTTACGTTACAATTTTTTTCTTTCTTTTTTTTGTAAATAAAATTTTTATTTTATACAGGCTTACTTACAAAGTTCATATACATTGTTTTTCACACAGGATCTTGTATATATACATTGGTTAAGAATTACTAGATAAGGGAGCTCTGGTGGCCTAGTGGCAAGAAGCGGCACTGCAATCCCAGAGGTATGTGGTTTGAATCCACCAGATGCTCTGCTGGAGAAGGAGGGACAATCTCCTCCTGCATCAGTGAGATCCAATTTGATGGTATACACACAAAATAATAAAATAAAATTAAAAATAATTACTAGATAAGAGGCAGCAAGTTTTTTTCAGACAGTATCTAAGTCTTAGCCACCTCTGACGGCCTAGCCCATAGGGAGTTTCACTCCTAACCCAAAGGCTACGCCTATACCTCTCTGGCAATTTGAAACTACCGTCTAAAATCTTCCAGCAGCTGTGAGGAAGAAAGACAGGCAATCTCCTCCCATGTGATTTATAACTTCAGAAACCCAATGGAGGATCAGCTATGAATTGGTTCCTATTTGATGGCAGAGTTTTGTTTGTTCTATGTCTCATTAAAAGAAGGGAAAAGAGAGAGAGAGAAAGCTGAAGAATATCAATGTTCTCTTAGGTCCAGTACTAAACAATCAGAATTTCTATGGTCACTATTTGAAAATAAGCTAGTTGGCCTGTCTCTTCTGGGGACTCTTTTGATTTTACATCATTTCTTGTTTCCTGAGCTCTTAAATCTGATAAGTAACCCTTCTCCTCCTAGCTGTGTCTAATAAAATATAGCAGAAGTTTTTAGTGTTTGACAAACGTCACACTGCCCTGTCTGAATTCTGTGTCAAGAAAGGCTAAAGTATTGATTCTATCAGTGTCAGTTGAATCAGGGATATTTTTTACTAGAAATTAATTCATAGTTTGAATCTACTTTGCATAATGCTCTCTGATTGCTCTGTGCAGAAAGAGCCGGTTGGTAACCATCCACATATACTAGGCCACATGCTGCTGTGACCAGCATCTCAGGTCAAGGTCTTTTCTAGTCACTGCCAATTTGCATCAAATCCGCACTGACTGTATTGACAGAGGGCTTCAACCCAGCCTCTTTAATGGGGAGGGAAACTCATTTGTTGGTGCATTAGACTGAGGGTAAAAGGATTTCTGCTCATGTAAAACCAAGTGCCTCACCCTTCTGTCTATATGTTCCAGTGACCTCCTGAAGTGACTGCAGCTTCCACTTGTAAATATGTCCATCCAGGCAGCTCTGTGTTCACAAAAAAATATAAATCCCTATCAGGGCCCGTGCCTAGCTACTAATAAAATCTAGTGATGCTTTTGATCCTTGCAGGAGAATGTAATCACAACACACTGCTTCTCAATACCTTTCCAAAGCTGAGCTGAGAAAAAACAAGAGTGATGGAGGATTTCCTGAATGGTATGCAGCCATCTGCTCCTCTGGATATTCTAAATCTCCCCCCGGATTAACCAGACCAACCCTCGAGCAAATCATACCAGGCCCCAGCAGAACGATTCTCTCTGATCAGTCTCTTACATTGAGAGCTGTGATATGTGTAACCTGTCACTGTGTTTACAAGGCAGTCATGTTACATACAGGCCCCTCCAAGAGGATCCATACGAGAAAACATATCTCCAGTTTTGGCATCATGAATAATATTACTACTTCTGCTTCTCTTGGGCAACTTATCTACTTTGACCTAGAGGTGAAAGCAACTTCCAGCAAGCTCAGAATGAAGTGTGTGGCCTGGGATTTTGTGTGTTTAAAATCTTCTGGCATGTGTTTTGAAAGTTAACCTCATTCCTGGCTACATCACATCATATTTTTCCTCTCCTCTTTCTTTTAATCATTATTATTTTTTAAATTTTCTTTTCCAGTGTCACATAAACCCTGCTGAGCCCCTTTTCCACCCTTCTGAAACAAGATGCAGTATATTTAAATAATGAGAAGCCATGGTAAGGGTGTTAGTCAATAAAGGAGCACATGAGCAATTTCTTTGGATGCTAATCTTTGCTTTCTCTTCATGACACCAACTAAAGGTCAGAACTAATTCTTGGCTCTATAACCAACAACCTGGATGTTAAAGTCTAAAGAATAAAAATACATAGGCACATTATAATAATGAGAGAAACTCAGAAATCAAGTTACACAAGATGATATAGTCTACAATCTATTGTTCTAGTTTTCAACAATCCTATCTTTTCTGAGTATCAATCACAAAAGGCAGGGATGCCGCCTACACCTTCTACCTGGTGAGGAAATTTGCTGCCACTCAAAAGAACAATACCCACGAATCACCTACCGTGTTTATGAATAAATGCCAGTCCCTGCAGTATCTGGTACATGATATTCCTGATGGCCGACTCAGGGAACAGCTTATTTCTGTGGGAGGGAGAGAAAATGTTAAAAGTTACAAATTTGGGTTTAACCACCCCCCACCTTGATTTTAGTTCTTTCAATTGTATAGAGTAAGAAAAGAAGAAAACATTTTCATACATGCTAATCATTAATTTCATCTTTTGGTATAAAGAACAAAGAAAGAAGAAGGAAAAAAAAACCCAACTCACAAATCATCATTTATCCTCACAAGAAAACAGCTTTACAAACACCAGATACACTCAACTACGAACAAAGAAGATGATACATTTTATAGTAAAGGGAGGGAAAAAATTATTTCCATATATCATATGCAAATCTAAAAATTTTCTCTCCCAGTAATATAGCCTAAACTTTTTTTTTTAATTTTATTATTTTTGTGTGAGTGTACCGTCAAATCAGATCTGACTGGTACAGGAGGAGATTGTCTCTCCTTTACCGGCAGAGCGTCTGGTGGATTTGAACCGTGTGCCTCGGGGATTGTAGTTGCAGCTCCTTGCCACTAGGCCACCAGAGCTCCCCAGCCTAAACTTTAAAAAATATTTCTGTGGAGAAAACTTGAAGCCTTTTGGGAATGAAGGCATATTGAATATAATGGACAATAACATTTTTGCCCTGGGTGGGAAAATCACACAGCTTTACTGTTGTTATTGACAATGGAGACCATACTTGTTCAGTAACATCACTCAGGAAGATGCTACAGATGACACTCATTTTGCCACCAAGAAGCTTTACATGGTTCACTTTTAAAGTTCAAAATTACCATGCCCCCCGTAAATGGATTAGACTCTTCTTCCTGAAAGGCAAGCCTCCAGCATGGTGGCAAGAGAGGAATGAAAATAAACTTGGAAGATTCCAATAGTGATCTCAAAAAAATGATACTACACACACTTCTGACTAGTCACTCTGCCCACACTTGCTTGTGTGAATCTCGAGCTGCAGAGTGTGCTAAACGCTGAGCTGCTTGGGGAAATATCCCCGTAAGCTTGAAAACAGCTGGCATGAAACTACAGCAGAACCTATGAGAGCTAGAAGACAACAGGGCAGCTTTGGCTTTTCCAAGTCTTGCAAGCTTTCTAGCTTTCACAGGGTGCAATCCACTTTCCCATTGCTCATTTTTACTGACAACTAGTTATACCATTCTTCTCTGACAGGCTCTTGCCTCTCAGGGTCTAATTTTTACAGGATTTACTGTAGCTGTTAAGAAAAATATCATACGACCTTAGTAGAAGAAAGCTGAACCCGGACCTTCATTTAATGGGCAAATTCAAATGACAAAGCTGGAGTGACATAACCATTAAATAATTACACAAAATCTTGGGGGACTATAGCAAGCATCCTTTTTGAAACATTTCTAAGACACTGTCAAACTGTACCTTTCTTTAATGAGCTGGTAAAGGTTTTCTTTCATGTACTCAAAAATAAAATAAAGATGATCATTTTCCCTGATGACTTCTTTCAATTTTACTATGTTGGCATGGTTGAGCTTCTTTAAGGACTGAAATACAAAGAAGAACACCATGAGAGAAAAATCTGCTGTTGGAAAAAGAAAAGTGACCCCACATCTGTTTAGAAACAGAATCCCAGCAATGCTATTCACCCATGACACAATGCATATTTCATTGGCAAATTTAATAAACAGTACTTTCTGGAATCAATGTTAACTCGATGCAGAAAAGCTGACATGGCTAACTGATTCAAGAGGGTCAGCACTTCATCATTACCTTGCTGTCCACTCCATGTACCAGTGGGCTATTTTTGGCTTGTCCCTGCCCAATCACAGAGTTCATACTAGGACAGTGGCCAGAGGGGAGCCAATAAAAGAAGCTGAGGCTTTCATTTTCTGGTGCTGGAGTAGGCAGCAGCTTTGGGGTGAGATCACCAGCTAACGGTCACCAGGCATCGTCAACTGGGGAGTGTTCAAAAAGACTGACAAAGATGACCTGATGCTCTGAAATTCTGACTTCCCATCTGTCCATATGTGTCCATGATCCATGCACGCTCCTCCTTACAAAGGGAAGTTTAATTACACAGGAGGTGCTCACGAAGGAGGAATCCCACTGAGAAGCCCCTGACGTGGGATGAGAACCCTCCCCCCCCCATCTGCTTCTGAGAAAAGCAAAGGCAAAGAGGGGATGAGGACAAGGGCTCTGAGAACTTCACGGAAGCTCTATAATTATCTGTCTTTCCTACCACATCTGCATTTCCCTCTTCTTACAACATAGAGCATAGTCCTGTGCATTATTGTGTGTCTACATCACCAGTGGTATGGATACAGAGCCTAGTCTATTGGATCTGTAAGCAGCAACCTAATTTGTGTGCAGTGGCCAAAGGAATGCACACGTCTGTTTGCTCACGAGGCAGGTTCCTGATTGATCAGATTTTGATGGGCCCAGTCCTTCACAGGAGCCTCAGAACTTTTCCTAGCAGGGTGAGCTCTCTAGCTCAAATGACCACCCCTCCCAGAGGAACGAAGTCAGTGACAGCACTGGCGATAAGTTGTCTTTATCTCTCATTTGCAAAGAACATCCCCTTTTATGAAACAAACAAACAAATGTTTGCAGATATGAGAATGTTAAACAAATATCAAAATCTGGAAGGAAACAGCCTAGGATCAGAACAGGGGAATTGTGGAAAGGGATCAGGTTACTTCAAGCAGCTGGGAAGAGAGAAGAAATACAGTCAGCAAATGAGAACAAAGTAAGCCTCTTGTGATACCTTTTCTCCCACAAGACAAGCTTCTGGCAGGAGCTATTCTGCACAACTTGCCAGATCGTTCTAGAATGATGCAACCAGTCTGATAACTTTTTTTTGGTTAGATTCCTGGCTCTCTCTGAGCAATAAACACAAGCCCTGCTGAACTTGTCTAGCCCATCTTGGAGGCTTTCTGGTTGCTGCTATCTTTTCTTCCTATCTGCTTGAAAGGCATCACAAGCAAGAGCTGAAATGTCCAGGGGGTGAGGAGCTTACAGGCAAATCTACAGAGAGGAAAATGAAGTATGTTTTAAAAATGTTCAAGACGAGAATTCTCGGTAGAGAGTCGAGTTTGCCTTCAGGTCCAGACCCGAATCATTAGCCCCAGGGTCCGAGATCTTGCTTCTATAAGAGATTTATGGGTGATAAAGTCTTTGTACTTCCTGAAATATTTCAGTGAGGATCAATTCTTTTGCTACAGTGACTCTGTGTATTCTCTCTACTTTTGGCATTGCCCGTATCATTCAATATTTTGCCCATAGCATTCCTAAGTATTGCAATTTGAGGCTTGATTTTTTTCCCCTCCTTATTTCAGTTTGAAAAATGCTGAGTAAGCGCTTCCTTTCTTATTCCCCAATTCTAGGTCTCTGCACATTCCGTCATAGAAATGTGCTTTGGCTTCCTAAGCTGCCTTTTGAAATCTTTTGTGCAGCTCTCTTATTCCAGCCTCTCTTCCCTTTGCTTTGGCTTCTCAGCACTTTATTGTAATTTTCAGGATCTCTCTGACATCCATTTTGGTGGTTTTCTTTCTCCTCTAGTTTTTTAATGACCTTTTGCTCTTTTCATGAATGATATCCTTAATGTCCTCCCACAACTCATCTGACCCTTGATCACTGGTGTTCAGTGCTTCAAATATATTCTTAAGATGATGACACCACCTAGCCTCCTGAAAATGAGGAGGACTTGAAGCACCTGTGCAAAAGCAGAAGATGAAATACTACACAGCCTTCAGTATGGATTGCACCTCAACGTCAAGAAAACAAAAATATTCACCACTGGACCAATAGGCAGTATCATGTCAGATTGAGAAAAGGTTGAAATCATCAACAACTTCATCTTATGTGGATATATAATCAATACACTTGATATCAGCAATCAGGAGATCAGATGTATTGACTGGTAAAGTCTGTAGTTAAGGACCTTTCCTAATTATTGAGGAGCAATGATGTCAGTTTAAAGATTGAGGTGTGCCTGATTCAGGCCATGGTCTTTTCCATCACTTGCTATCCATGCATCTGAGAGCTGGACAATGAAAAAGGATGACAGAAGAGGAACTGATGTCCTTGAGCTGTGATGTTGGAGAAGAGTACTGACTATCCCATAGACTAACAAAAGAACAAATAGCTATGTCTTGAAGAAAGAGCAGCCAGAGTGCTCCTCGGGGAAAAAAAATGATGAACCTTTATCTCACATACTTTGGGCATATTCCTTGGAGAGGGACATCATACTTGGAAAAGTGGAGGAAGGGTGAAGGAGAAAAAAGGTGGATTGACACAGTGACTGTAGCAAACAGCTTGAGTGTGTCAGAGATTGTGAGGACAGCACAGGATAGGACAAGGGACAGATCTGTTGTTCATACGGTCACTAAGAATTGTACGTGACTCAATGGCACCTAGCAACAAAGTCTTTGTAAGTGCAATAGGATAAGAATTCATCTTGTGTGAGAAATTTTATTTGGTTCACTTTACAGAAATGCATTTCCAGGAAGAAAGTATCTCATTTTGATTCAGAAAAAGTTTGCATGAAACAGTCAACATTTATCCAAAAGCAATGATGAAAAAGCAAGGGGAAGCTGGAGTAATAGAATAAAAATTATGAGAATGCTGACATATAAAAATTGTAAATAATATAGCACAGAACAATGTGTATAAAAATTATTAAAGGAGAAGCTTATTTACTGATGAGTTTTCACTGAAAACACAATGAAACAAACATTTTTAGTAAAAAAAAGTTTGCAAAGGAGATAAATGTTTTCTAGTAAAAGTAGTTATTGTTCACCACAACAAGGTAAAGGTAAATAATCCAATAGAAAAATGGGCACAGGATATGAACAAACACTTCACCAAAGAAGACATTCAGATGGCTAACAAGCACATGAAGAAATGTTCAAAATCCCTAGCTCTAAGAGAGATGCAAATCAAAACAACTATGAGATATCATCTCACCCCAGTCAGAATAGCAAAATTTAACAGAACAGCAAGCAACAAATGCTGGCGAGGTTGTGGAGAAACTGGAAACCTTATTCACTGTTGGTGGAAGTGTAAAATGGTGCAACCACTGTGGAAGACGGTACGGCGCTTTCTCAAAAAGTTGCAAATAGAGATACCATTTGACCCAGCAATTCCACTACTAGGAATATACCCCAAAGAGACCATAACTGACATCCAAGCAGATATATGCACACCCTTGTTTATTGCAGCTTTGTTCACAATAGCAAGGAGTTGGAAATAACCTAAGTGATAACCTAAGTGCCCATCAACAAATGAATGGATAGAGAAGCTGTGGTATATTCACACAATAGAATACTATGATGCATTAAAAAACAAGGAACTCATGCAATGTTATTAAAAATGGGTGACCCTGGAGGACATTATGCTGAGTGAAGTATGTCAGTCACAGAAGGACAAATACTGCATGGTGCCACTGTTGTAAAACAGGACTGACATGGGGTTGGGAGGAAACTGAGAAAGATGAGTTCAATAATGTATACTGCATTGAAACAGATGAGAGAGAAAACTATTTAAAAGGGATATGTGATTAGGTATTTTTGTCATGACAGGAGTCCAGAATGATGGCTTCATAGTGGAATGGACCTGGTGGGGGGAGGGATTGTAAAACGATGAAATAGTTTTTCTTTTACTTTTACAAGAGGGTAGTGTACTAGGGGGCGAGGGCTGGGAGGGAAGAAAAGTGTAACAATGAATGATTGGAAATCCAAAGTCTCTGTAAATTTTCATTGAAATTCATAATAAATTAAAAAAAAACCCAAAAGTTGTTGTTGTTATGTGTCATTGAGTCATCTGTGACTCACAAAGACCCTATGTACAATAGCTCTGACATCTGCCATATCCTGAACCAATCACATTGTCCTGACATACCTACCCCTATTTATTCCAGTTACTTTGTCAATCCATCTCATCCAGGGTCTTCCTCTCCTGCACTGTCCCTCCATCCTCCCAAGCATGATGTTCTTCTCCAGGGACTGGTCCCTCCAGGCCACATGCTCAAAGTATGTAAGACAGTTTCAAAATCCTTGTCTTTAAGGAGCAAGATAGTTTCACCCTCTCCAGGATAATTCTGTTTGTTCTCTTGGCAGTCCATGGTAAGTTCAATACTCTTTTCCAGCACGACAACTCAAAGGCATTGATTCTTCTTTTGTCAACTTTGGTCACTGTTCAGTTCTCTGATGCACTGCAAGTAATTACAAAGCCCATGGCCTGAATTAGGTGTACCTTAGTCTCCAGAATGGCATCATTGCTCTTTAGCACTTTTGAGAGGTCCCTGACAGCAGACTTTCCCAGAGCAATTCGTCATTTGCTATCTTGACTGCTTGTGCCAAGAATGTCAACTGTGGAGGTGAGGAAGCTTAAATTATTAACAACCTCAATTTCTTCTCCATCCTTTATGGTGCTGCCAATTGGCCCATTGGTGAGAATCTCTGTCTTTTTTACGTCGACCTTCAATCCAAACTGCAGACTATAGTCTTTGACCTTCTTCAGCAAACACTCCTGGTCCTCCTCAGTTTCAGCAAGAAAGGTTGTGTCATCTGCATAACGAAGATTACTGATGAATCTTTCTCTAATCCTGACACCACATTCCTTCTCATAAAGTTCTCTTCCTGAATTATTGGTTCCATATATAGATTGAAAGGGTATATAGAGAGGATGCATCACTGATGTACTCTTTTCCCAATTTTGAACCATGCAGTGTTTCCTTGCTCTGTTCTGACAACTGTTTCCTGGTCCAGGTATAGGTTTCACATGAGTACAATCAAGGGTTCTGGGATTCCCATTCTTCTCAAGGTTAGCCATGGTTTGCTGTGATCCACACAGTCAAACACTTTTGCGCAGTCAATGAAACACAGACAGATACTCCTCTGGCACTCTTTACTTTCAGCCAAGCATACTCATTAATATAATAACATAGTAATCTATTTTCATCTATAAACCAGTGCTACCATCTGTCCCCTTTTGTTCATTTGTAAACAAATTTAAATGGAATAAATTTTAATACATAAATTATTCTCTGGTGTATTAATAAATACCTTAACCTCCCGAAGGTTCATGCATTCCTCCCAGGAATAAAACTTTCTTTTCATTCTAAGAGAAAAAGAAACAAGAGTATGGTTATTTCCAGTAACAAGTTCAACTTTACATTTTTAAAAATTTTTTTAAGAAATATTTTAATGAACTCAGCAACTGATTTGAAGATTTGTTAAATGTCACAACTATACTTCTCAACTTTACATTTTTAAAATGCCTCAATTCATTTGAGACCCTAACACAGGGCCAACATCGTGATGACACTCTTAGGAGAGATTCTGAAGCCGAGCATGCAGCTAAGACATGTCCTGATTCCTAGTTCAACAGAAACTGTTGAGATTAACAAACGTGTTGTTTTAAGTCAGCAGGTTTTAGGATAATCCGTTATGCAGCAGCATATAATCTATATAAAGGGTTTGGGCTCACATAGCAAAGGGCAAATAGGCCAGAGTGGAAGGAATCAATGTTTACCAGACTACCACACATGCAAATGACCCAGTCTCTGAAATTCACCCAGCCTCAGTTTCCTCTCCTGTAAAATGAGGTTCCTTTATTCTGCCCGTTACCACCTTATAATATGAGAGAGAGAAAAAAACCCTCAAACTCATTGCTGTTGAGTCAGAACTGGCCCATAACATAACTGACACTCCAGCAGATTTTCAGAGGCTTTAAATCACCCAGGAGAAGACTGCCTCTCTTTCTCACACAGAACAGCAGGTGGATTCAAACCACAGTGTAACTCCACACACACTAGGCCACCAGAGGTCCCTCAGAATATAAGAATCAATCAGGAAAAGTTGTTGTTGTTGTTAGGTGACATTGTATTGAGTATGACTCATAGCGACCCTATGAATAAAAGATCTGAACCCTGTTCTATCCTGTGCCATTCTCACACTTCCTGACACAAAGGAGCCCATTACTGCAATGACCATGTCCATTCACCTTGTTGAGGGTCTTCCTCTTCTTTGCTGACCCTCCACCTTTCACAGAATTATGTCTTTCTCCAAGGAACAGCCCCTCTTAGCAACATGCCCAAAGTATGTGAGGTGAAGCCTCCTCATTCTTGTCTCCAAAGAGTACTCTAGTTGCACCCTTTCCAAGACAACTGTTTGTTCTCTCGGCTGACCAGGGGATGCTCAGATACTACTAGATGCAAAGTAGTAACTCTAAAGTGAGAATGTTTTTAAGACATCATTGTAGTAGTTATCATTTCATCCAAAAAATCAATTATCTATAGTTTGCCATGCCTCCTACTCACTCTTTTTCCCCCTATCACTCTTTTTTAGAAAGTTTCCAAAGACAGGGAATGGGAAGCGTCGTGTCAATGCCTACAATAGCTTGTTCGAAATCATCTCATGAGCATGAAGGCTAAAACTTACTTTTTAATGGCAATCAGTTCCCCGGTCTCGATGCTTCTCCCCAGCAAGACAGAGCCGTAGGTTCCATCCCCAAGCTGCCTGATCGTTGTGTATCTATTCATGGTGTGCCAGCTCAGGCCGCTCTCTCATCTCAGGGCCGTGGGGGTGCCGTCCTGCAGTGGAAGCAGGCCTCCCCGGAGTGTAACCAGATTTTTCGGTGGCAGCACCAGCACAAGGTATTCAAGACAACGCAACTGTCTCCCAAATACATATTTTCAAAGATCAGCCTTCTGCCTGCAGAGGAAAATGGAACAAAGATAAATGCTTTAAGCCCGTTTTGAGTTGTGGGCTACTTGTCATTGTATAATCAAAATTAGAAGTCAGCAAACTACAACCTATGAATCAAACCAGCCCATTGAATTTTTAAAAAAAAAATGACTGTGTTTGAGTGGAACACAAAGTGACATGCATTTATATATTGCCTATGGCTACTTTGGAACTACAACAGCAGGGCTGAATAACTGTGACAAAGATAATACGGCCCACAAAGCTTAAAATATTTACTATCTATCTGGCTCTTCAGGAAAAACTCCAGTCTAAATAGCGTTCTTTTCCAATCTTTTGAAACGAAAACTAGAAACACCATGCTTGCAGAGTGCATTTGTCACTCGCTCAGAAATAAGTCAGCTCCAATTCAGTGCTATTCTCCTGACAAGTCATTCTAGGTAAACCCTGAATGAGAACTCTGCTCCGTGCAGAAAGCTGCCTTGCTCAGAGAATCTGTACTCAGCATAATTTGCTCTAAGCAATTTTGCTACAATTAGCACTGTAAACAAAGACAGTCTAAAGATGCTAAAATTAAAGTTCCCCTAATAAGGACCTTATTAATATGAGTTCCATAAACTATTTGTGGCTAAGCGTCAACAGTACTATTTTGACAACATAATCATAAGCTAAACAATCAACTAGCAATTTCAGGACTCCTGTGATAGATGTGCCTTTTTAAGTCATTCAGATGGTTTGTTGTTGTTATGTGTCATCAAGTCGCTTGCGACTCACAGCGACCCTATGTACAACAGCCCTAAACCCTGCTCTATTCTGTGCCAATTGCACTGCCTCTGACACGCCCATCCCGATTACCCCAGTCACCGAATCAATCCATCTCATAGAGGGTCTTCCCCTCCTGCGCTGTCCCTCCACCCTCCC
>NW_006399874.1:57490-61484 GCF_000299155.1 Elephantulus edwardii
TTCAGCTGTCCACACCACAGCAGTGGACAATGAGCTTAAAGCCCCTGATGGCTCTGGGCACTGACTCTCACCAGTGGCTATGGATGAAGTCAATACCCTTGTATTTTTAATAAGTCATTGATTTTTTTTCCCCCATTTATACAATTGAGAGAATTATCTACACAATAAAGGCAGTTCTGGGGATCAGTTTGTTTGTTAGGTTCCATCAATTCACCTATAATTCCTACCAACCTTACGAACACCACATCTGAACTTTACCCTCACCTGAGCTTTCCTCATGATCCTCGTCACGCTCAACAAGCCCACTGTTGGGAGTCCCTGTGTCAGTTCATCTCATTGAAAGTCTTCCTCTATTTTGAGTACCATCAACTTAAAGAGCCCTAGAACATATTATTATGTGTCAAGTTGTTAACAAAAACAGTGGCAGTTCAAATCCACCTACAGAGCACCAACATGGGCGAGTCTCCCCTGTAAAGACTGGCAGCCCTGGAAACCCACCCAACGGAGGGTCTTGCCAGTTGGAACCAACTTTATGGCAGTGGATTTTTTTTGTCTGTTTGTTTGCCCCCCCCCCCAGGTAATAGCTTGTTTAAGTGATTGTAATTCTTTTAGACAAATGTCATGTGCTACAGTCAATTCTGACTTCTAATGACACTATAAGACAGTGTAGAATTGGCCCATAGGATTTAACAAAGATAATCTTTTCCTCATTTTTGATGTTGTTGTTGTTAGATGTCATGGAGTCCTTTCCAACTCATGGAGACTCTATGTAGAATAGATGCTTCGCCCCATACTGTGTCATGTTCACAATCTCTGCAATTCAGAGGCATAAATGCTTCTTGGGTCTCTCTTATTCATTGTCCAACTTTCACATGTATATGAAGCAACTGAAAATACTGTAGCTTGGATCAGGAGCACTTTAATCTTTAAGCAAGACTTCTGTTCCTTATCACTTTAAAGAAGTCCTTGACAGCATATTTGCCTAATGCAATGTCTTTTGATCCCTGACTACTGTTATTATGGGAGTTGATTGTGGATCCAAGCTAAAGGAGAATTTCAATCGTATCTCCATTCATCATGATACCATTTAGTGCTCTAGTTGTGAGGGTATTTGTTTTCTTGATATCCAGATGCAATCCACAGTGAAGTCTGGAGTCTTTTATCTTTATAGTTCAAGTTCTCTTCACTTTCAGCAAGAAATATGCCATCAGCATAATGTAGGCTGTTGATGAGTCTTCCTCCCATCCTGATGCACATTCTTCACATAGTTCAGTGTACTGGAGTATTTGTTTGACATGCATACTGAATAGTTATAATAAAAGAATACAGCCTTGACACACATCTTCCCTGATGTTAAACTATGCAGTATTTCCTTGTCCTGTTCAAAGGACTGCTTCTTGGTCCATGTACAGGTCCCCCATGAATACAACTATGTGCTCTGGAATTCTGATCACAGTAACACACAAACTACTACCACATGGCAAACTCACAGAAAAGTGACGGGTTTGTTGTTGTTGTTGTATACCATTGAGTTGGAACTAACCCACGGCTGACCCTCCAATGGGTTTTCAGAGACAGTAAATCAAATGGGAGGAAACTGTCCGTCCTTCTCCCGTAGAGCAGCTGGTGGATTCAAACTGTACGCTTTTGGGATTGCAGTGCATTTTCTCACCAGGCCATCAGAGCTGCCAGTGATGGTGAGGAGGGTTTTGTTTATTTTTTTTTAATATTTTATTGTGTTTTTAGTGAAGGTTTACACAATACTTTAGACTTTTTCTATTCAACAGTCTCTATAGAAATTGTTTGGTGACATCGGTCACATTCTTCAGAATGTCTGAGTATTCTCATTATTTCCATGTGATTGTTCCATTTCCATGCATGGGGTTTTCCTGGTACCTCACCTTCCCATTTTTGTTTTAAGACTGTTAACTATTTAAAGGCCCTAATGGTGCAGGACTTTGCTCAGCTTCTAAGCAGAAGGTTGACAGTTCAAACTCATCAGCAGCTCTGAGACAGAAAGATGCAGCAATCTGCTTTCCTGGAGAGTTACAGCTTTGGAAACTCTGTGGGACCATTAAACTCTGTCATGCAGAGTTACAATGAGTTGGAATCAACTAAAAAACAATAGATTTAGTTAGAGTTTGGTTGACTGTTCAGACTTAAATGTTGTTGTTATTGATTGCCCTCAAGTCAAGCATGACTCATAGTGACCCTATGAACAAAAGGCCTGAAGCCCCTCTAAAAGTATCAATATTTATCAAAG
Source organism: Elephantulus edwardii (assembly GCF_000299155.1). NCBI lineage: Eukaryota > Metazoa > Chordata > Mammalia > Macroscelidea > Macroscelididae > Elephantulus > Elephantulus edwardii. The sequence goes on from NW_006399874.1 coordinate 59,754, forward strand.
TTCGGAAGTGGATGCCACTCCTGCTTCCAAACCTGTCATAGTATGTTACTGTTGTTATGTGCCATTGAGTTGCTTGCTATGTATAGCAATCTTACATAGCAGCTCTGAACCCTTCCCTGTCCTGAATCAGACTCACTAACTCCAACGCACCAACCGTCATCACCCTAGTTACTGTGTCAATCCATCCCATCCTGCATCTCCCTCTCCTGCATTGTCTACCCTTCCAAGCATGATGTCCTTCTCCAAGGACCAGTCTCTCCTGGCCACAAGCCCAAAGTAAGTGAGGAGGAGCTTCAAAATCCTACCCTCCAAGGAGAGATTTGGTTTCACCCTCTCCAAGACAGACCGATTTGTTTTCTGAGCAGTCCATGGTATGTTCAAGACTCTTCTCCAGCACCACAACTTGAAGGCAACTATTCTTCTTCTGTCAACCTTAGTCATTGTCAAACTCTCTGAAGCATAACACATAATTGAGAAGACCATCCAATTCTCTGAAGGATAACATGTAATTGAGAAGACTATGGCCAGGATTAGGCACACCATTGTATCCAGACTGACCTCGTTGCTCTTCAGCACTCTGGAGAGATTCATGACAGCAGATTTTCAACACAATTCATCTTTTGAGTTCCTGACTGCTGGTGTCAAGAGTGTTGATTATGGATCTGAGCAAGCTGAAATTGATAACAACTTCAATCTCTTCTACATCTAATATGGTGCTGCCAATTGGCCCAGTGGTGAGAATCTTTGTCTTCTAGATGTTGAGCTTCAATCCATATTGAAGACTATAGTCCTTGACCTTTTGCAGCAAATGCTTCAAGTTCTCGTCAGTTTCAGCAAGCAAGGTTGTGTCACCTGCATACTGTAGGTTGTTAATGAGTCTTCCTCCAATTCTGATGCCATTCTCCTCCTGATAAAGCCCTGCTTCCCAAATTATTTGTTCTGCATGCAGATTGAAAAGGTACAGGGAGAGGATGCATCCCTGATGCACTCTTCCTGATTTTGAACCATGCACTATTCCTTGCTCTGTTCTGAGGACTGCTTCTTGGTCCAAATAAAGATTTCATTTGGACCTATATAGATGATTCTTTTTAGAGATGTCTAGTACTCATAAGCAATATTCCTTAAGGGTCCCCTTTGAGTCAAGATTTAAAGAGTATTGAAGGACAACAGTCTGAGAATCTTTCCACTTCAAAGGTTCAATGGGTCTGGTTTTTGTTTTGGTTTTGTGTTGGGTTTTTTGTGGTTTTTTTTTTTAAATTTTTAAAAATTTTATTATTTTTGTGTGAGTGTACCGTCAAATCAGATCTGACTGGTACAGGAGGAGATTGTTCCTCCTTCCCCCGCAGAGCATCTAGTGGATTCAAACGCAGAGCATCTAGTGGATTCAAACTGTGTGCCTCTGGGATTGTAGTTGCAGCTCCTTGCCACTAGGCCACCAGAGCGCCCCCGTGTTGGTTGTTTTTGTTTTTTTTTAGTTGAAGTTCTGTTTCTCATCTCCCCTCTTTCCATTGGAATCCAACTATTACGGTTTTGATCAGAATGCTCAGTGGGCCCCATATAGTTCTTAAGGTATAAGAGTGGACTGGGGGGAGCTCTGTTGGCCTAGTGGAAAGGAGCTGCAACCACAATCCCAGAGGCGCATGGTTCAAATCCACCAGATGCTCTGCCGGGGGAAGGAGGAACAATCTCCTCCTGTACCAGTCAGATCTGATTTGATGGTACACTCACACA
>NW_006399874.1:62009-115429 GCF_000299155.1 Elephantulus edwardii
AACCTGCCAGAGGGTCAGGTATGGGTCAGTTCTCAACAACAACAACAACAACAACAACAAACACCAAAATAAGAATAAGGCATGTTTTTCAAGAATATTGTTGTCAAACCACTAACTCAAGAATTAAAATATTGTCACATTGTTTAAACCTCAGTAGTATTTATTGCAGATGATCCACCAATGGATGCTAAAATTAGTAGGTAAATGTTTGCCTAGAAACAGGATAGCTCTCAAGGTATCTATGGTATTTATGAACTTTAAAGGAAATGTTGGCAACCTCATAGGAGACATCTGCAAAAAACTCCTTCGCCAAGTTGAACATCAACAGTAATAAGATACATTGTTACCATCAAGCCACACCTTGATATGATATACCTAGAGAGAAGGGACTTATCACTTCTGCAACATTCCTGGGTGGTGGGGGAGGGGGAGGAATAAACACAATCTAATCATAAAACTTAACCAGAATTAGAAACAGTCTACAAACAACTGAGCAGTGCATGTCAAAAGGCAAGGGCAGCTCTGTCCATGTACCCAGCAGATTCTGCCATGGCTGCACTTGCCCTTGACCCACAGCTCCAGAAGCTGCAGCTGTGGCCCCATGAGCGCAGCTCTGAGCTCAGGCTGCACCACCTCTTCCACTCGGACAAGAAGCGCTTCCCCGCTGTAGCCTGACCCTCAGCACTAACCATGGGCAGATTCTGCTGCATTACTCCAGAACTTGGTGATGGGGGAAGTGATCTGGATGCTGGTTGACCTGGCCATGTCCAGGGGCGTGAAGGCTCCTGGGAGTGCATGTTCAGTAGTGAGAAGATAAACTTACTTCACTGAGGACGGAGCTGTGCTGCATGTGGCCCTATGGAACTGGTCCAACACACCCATCGTGGTGGACACCAAGGTGTGATGTCTGAGGTACAGGTGCTGGACAAGATGAAGTCTTTCTGCCAGCGTGACTGAAGTGGTAACTGGAATGAGCAAGACCATTATGGATGTGACCAACACAGGCATCGGGGACTCTGACCTGGGACTCCTCGTGGTGTGTGAGTCGTGCACTACAGGTGGCCCCCCCAAGTCTGGTTTGTCTCCAACATTGTTGGGACCCCATGGCTAAGACCCTGGCCTCACTGAGCCCCAAGTCCTCCCTGTTCATCATTGCCTCCAAGACCTTTCAAACCCAGGAGACCAAACACATGCAAAGATGGCGCCTCATGTTGACAGAGGGCCCTTCTGCAGTTGCAAAGAACTTTGCAGGCCCGTCTACCAACATGATCAAAGTGAAGGAGTTGGAATTGACCCTCAAAATATGTTTGAGTTCTGGGATTGGGTAGGAGGATGGGCCTCGCAGTGGTCAGCCATTGCACTCACCACTGCCCTGCTCATAGGCTTGGACAACTTTGAGCAGCTGCTGTCAGGGGCACGCTGGATGGATCAGCACTTCCAGACTGCGCCCCTGGAGAAGAAAGCCCCTGTCCTGCTGGCTCTGCTGGGGAGCTGGTCCATTAACTGCTTCAGCTGTGAGACTTGGGCTATGTTGCCCTATGATCAATACCTCCAGCTGCTTTGCTGTCGACTTCCAGCAGGGTGGCATGTAATCAAACGGGAAATACATTACGAAGTCCGGTGTCCATGTGGACCACCAGATGGGCCATATCTTGTGGAAAGAGGCAGGGACCAATGGCCAGCATGCCTCCTACTAGCTTATCCACCAAGGCACCTTGTGACTTCCTCATCCTGGACCAGACCTAACACCCTAAACAGAATGGTTTACATCGCAAGATCCTTCTGGCCAACTTCTTAGCCCAGATCGAGGCCCTGCTGATGGGGAAGACAAAAGGAAGCTCCTAGGCTCAGCAAAGAGTCCAGAGGAATTGGAAAAGCTGCTGCCACAGAAGACCTTTGAAGAAAATCACCCAGCCAATTCCATTGTGTCCATCAAGCTTACGCCATTCATCTTTGGAGTTTTGATCGCCATGTATGAGCATAAGATCTTCATTCAGGAAGTCATCTGGGCATCAACAGCTTCGACCAATGGGGAGTGGAGCTGTGCAAGCAGCTGGCTAAGAAAACTGAACCTGACCTTGAAGGCACCAACCCAGTGACCTCTCATGATTCTTCCACCAATGGGCTGATCAACTTCATCAAGCATCAATATAAAAACATGAGTCTAGAAGCCAATAAACTCATGCTCAGCACCACTGCTTTTAAAAATGGTCTTCTACAAACAAAACACAGGGTTATCTTTTTCCGGTTTAAAATCCCAAACCTTTTAGTTGGGAGCCAATCCCTTAATCTCTATGTTATTGTGGCTCCTTAATGACACACAAATGGGATAAAAGGTACATACAAAAGACACAAGATATTCTTAGTAACATTCTTATAGCTTTCCTCTAAGTTTGAACAGTGTATCTAAAGAAATAGTTTTAAAATCTTCCTCCAAATTCCAGAAGGGAATAATTTTAAATAGACACTCACATATACATATTAAACATTTTATTCTAGCTAAAGCATACAAAGGCAGATTTGTTTAATGAAATCTAATACTAATTTGTTCAGAAGTCAAAATACTATTCTATAATGAGGTTCCCACACTTTTGTCAACTACCAGATTGGGGACTTTTGTGAATTCAATCTATGACTCTACATTAAAGACAGGAGAGCGTGTAGTTACATTAGCAATTTTCAGTCTTGGGTTTGTTCTCTTTTTCTTGTTCTTTTCATTTATCTCCATCAGTTTTTGATATGGCACATATGAATGATTTAAGAGAATTATTCTTAATCTCATTTTCCAACTGATCTAACTCACAAACCATTATTCAATTTCACTTCCAAAAAAAATCACATCAATCTTTGCTTTACAAAGTAATGATACACGAAAGTATATCATTAAAAAAATTAAAAGTAGGCTTTTTATTTTAGAGGTAATGGGAAGCCAATCAAGGCACTTGTTTTAAAAGCCAAGGAAACTGCATGACCAGAATTCTATTTTGTAACCCAATGGTTAGAATATTTGTTTTTATATCTAAGCAAAATTTATTATTCTAATTTAATCTAATTTCTCTGTGCTTTAGGTTGGGTTTGTTGTTTTGGGGTTTTTTTTGTGTGCATGAAAATAAACCATCTCATAAATATGTAGAAATAAAAATAAAAGTGGGTGTACACACAATCAGTAATCAAGTATGTACCTCGCTCAGGCTTTCGTTGTCTTAATTATACAACCTTTCCCCATAGGACCTATTTTAAATTTTCCATTCCTTTAATTATCTTTGGCATTCATCTCAAAAACCCTCTCACATTTCTCCAACTCTTGATGATTTGTTGTGACCAAACGCTAAAGAAAATTCAAGAAATTCATGTCATAATCATTTAACACATTACAATTGTACCTGGACTCACTCTCTCACTTTTTTTAAAAGAATGATTCATACCTACCAACTATTAATCATATAAACCTTTCTTCAGAGGTCAATGTCCCAACTACTTCCTCTTCCACCCAAATTGTATAGTTGGGACAGTCCTTTTTAGATCAATATTTAAATAGCTATGGGGACAGATATACAGAGTCACTGTACCAAAAGGAATTGGCTGACACAGAAGAATTTCATGAAACAACTTATGAACAAGACACTGTGGTGATAAGGAATAAGTTCAAGCTGCTCCGAAAGAACTGGCTAAAAAGCAAGGCCCCAGGGATTGACATATTTCAACAAACTGACGCTGTCCTAGATACACTCACCAACGTGTACCAAGAAATCTGGAGGACAATCACCTTACCAACGGACTGGAAGAGATCTATATTTATTCCCATTCCAAAGAAAGGTGACCTGACAACAGTACAGAAATTATTGAACAATATTATGAATGTCACATGCAAGCATGCTTCTTCTGAAAATTATCCAAAAATGACTGGAACAACACCTCAACAGAGAACTGCCCATGCACAGGCTAGGTTTAGAAGAGGCTTGGTGCTAGGGATATTATAGCTAATGTCAGATGGATCTTGGCTGAAAACAGAGAGTACCAGAGGAATGTCTATCTGTGTTACATCGACTATACAAAGGCATTTGACTGTGTGGATCACAACAAACTCCGGCTAACTCTGAGAAGAATGGAAATCCCAGAATACTTGATTTGGCTTATGTGAAAACTATACTTGGATCAGGAGGCCTTCATCATAACATAGCAAGGAAACACTGTATGGTTAAAAATCGGGAAGGGTGTCCTATCTCCATACCTTTTCAATTTATATGCGGAACAAATCATCTGGGAGGCTGAACGCTATGAGAAGGAATGTGGCATCAGGATTAGAGGAAGACTCATCAACAACCTGCATTATGCAGATGACACAACCCTGATTGCTGAAACTGAGGAGGAGGTCCTGAAGCGTCTACTGCAGAAGAAGGTCAAGGACTGCAGTCTTTAATATGGATTGAAGCTCAAAAGCAAGATAATAGGGGCGCTCTGGTGGCCTAGTGGCAAGGAGCTGCAACTACAATCCCAGAGGCGCACGGTTCGAATCCACCAGATGCTCTGCCGGGGAAGGAGGGATAATCTCCTCCTGTACCAGTCAGATCTGATTTGACGGTACACTCACACAAAAATAATAAAATAAAATAAAAAGCAAGAAAATAAAGATTTTCCCACCAAATTGTGCAGCCCTGCGATTTCATCCCTGCCAATCCTCACTCTTCTGCTCCTGACCCTCACCCCCTTGTATCCTCATGCATGTTTTTCACAATTTAAAAAAAAAGAAAGAAAGAAAACAAAGATTCTCACCGCTGGGTCAAATGGCAACATTATGATAGATGTGAAGAGACTGAGGTTTTTTTTTTTTTTTTAGATTGAGATTCTTAACAGCTTTAGTTTGCTTGGTTCCACAATCAACAGTCTTGGCACACGAAGCCAGGAAATAAAAAGATGAATTGCATTGGGAAAGTCTGTTGTCAGGGACCTCTCCAGAATACTGAAAAGCAGTGATGTCAGTCTGGAGCTAAGGTGTGCTTGATCTACATCATGGTCTTCGCAATTACTTGCTATGCCTCAGAAAGCTTGATAATGACTAGGGATGATAGAAGGAGAATTGATTCCTTTGAGCTGTAGTTCTGGAGAAGATTATACCGTGAATATACCATGGACTGCTAAGAGAATAAATAAGTTCATCCTAAAGAAGGTGAAACCGGGCTGCTCCTTGGAGGCAAGGATTCTGAGGCTTCGTCTGACATACTTTGGACATGTTGCAAGGCAGGATCAGTCCTTGAAGAGGGACATCATGCATGGAAGGGTAGAGTGACAGTGCAAGAGAGGAAGATAAGATCCTTGATGAGATGGATTGATTCAGGGATTGGGGTTGTGGGGGTATGTGTATCAGAGACAATAAGGTTGGCACAGGATAGAGCAGATTTCAGAGCTGATGTACATAGGATCACTATGAGTAGCACATGACTCAGCTTCACATAACAACAACATGGGGACAGAATTAAGAACTTCACTGAACTTAAGATACATTGGATCATTCGTACAACAATTCCTTTTTGTTACAGTATGTCATAATATCAAGGAATAAAATACAATTATTTGGGCAAAATTTGATTTTTATAATGCATTGATTGTTTTGTAGTACATTACATTTCAGGAAACTACCTAATGGTTGTACAATGGATCAAGCTACTACCTCTTTAAGCACTGATGTCATGCATCTAAGCACATGATTTTACCCTTGACTAAGCACTTAGGATATTCCAAGTAATAAGTCTGCTTTGGGGACATATTAAAGGCAATGTAAAGTTCCTTTATTTTAATAACCCACAATTATTGTGCACATGAAAAATGCAGACCATGCTCTGAGAATATGGTGAGAGAGCAACCAACTCTTGGGAGGAGAGGAGAGATCTAATATAGCTTCCAGGAAAAGGCCATGCTGAAGTACTGAAGAATGACTATAGTTTTCTCATCCATAGGAGAGAGGGGGAGTAATTCTAGGTTGAGGAATCTGTATGCAAAAGTATAGCAGGTAATGAGGTATGCTCACAAGACGGTGAAGCCTAGTGGTTCTTACCCAAACTAAACATTAGAATCACTCAGGAAACGTAACAAATACTGACATGCAGGCTGCATCTCTAAGAGTGAGGACTAAGTATAAGTAATTTTGAAGTACATAGCTAAGCTATAAAACAAATAGTGGGGAAAAGGTTAAAAATATCTAAAAACTTACAATGGAACTCAATTATGAAGGCCATGTGGATTATAAAGACGTATTTCATCTTCAGAAGGAAGCTGTTTTTAAGTTAGAATGACATGAGAGCAATGATGTCAGTTTAAAGACCAAGGTGTGGGGGTAAATACAGGAAGCCAATACTAAATATTTGTAATAAAATGAATGCTATTAAAAAAAAAAAGTTGCAAATAGAAAAAAAAAAATAAAGACCAAGGTGTACCTTGCCAAATCCTACACCATCTTCGCCATCTCTGATGTGCTTCAAGGCATTCTATATATGATAATTTGTATTTTGTTTTACTTAGCTAGTTTTTAACCTTTTATTAAAATAAAAAGAAAATAAAATATATGATGGTATAAGAGCGGGTTAGGTTCAGATCTATAAAACAAATAAAGACTAAGGTGGTCCCAGCTTGGGTCTTTTCAATTGTTTCCTATGCATCTGAAAGTTGGAGAATGAATAAGGACGACAAGAACAACTGACATCTTTAAATGGCGTGGCTGGAGAAGAGCACTGATCATCCCACGGACTACTTGAACCGACAAGTCTGCCGTGGAAAAAAAGTGCAACCAGGATGCTCCTTGGAGGCGAGGATGGTGAAAATTGGCCTCACATCCTTTGGGCATGTTGTGAGGAGGGACTAATCCTTGGAAAAAGACATCAAAGTTGAGAAAAGTAGACACTCAGAGAAAGAGAAGAAGACCCTGCACAAGATGGACTAACACTGTGACTGTCACAGTAGACACAGGCCTGTCAGGGACGGTGAGGATGGCACAGGAGACGGCAAGGTTCTGGTCTACTGTTCTCAGCATCACTGTGAGTTGTAGTTGACTTGATGCACCTAATAACACCACCAACAAAACTGGCAGAGGATTTGCTCTGTGACTCCGACTTAAGAAAAGGAAAAGGGGAATATGCTGAGGATGAAAGAACAAAAGCCTGGACAACTGATAAAGACAGCTGGCAACAAAGGGTTTCTTCATCATTCTACCTTAACCCTGGTTCTGCACAGCTGTGCTGTTTAGGGCTGAGGCAGCTTTGTCACATCTAAGGAGGAGACTCCTACCTGCTGAAAACAGAAGGAAGGAAAGGAGAAAGGGAGAAAGCAGTGAGCCCTTCATGGGCTGCTGCATGATCTCGAAACACATCTGCCTTGGACTCCGCATTATATAACCTAAGGAGAGGGGTCTGTAGCTAAAGCCATTGCTAGATAGTCTGGTAAGTACAGTTGAAAGAATTCCTGAAACAAAGGGCAAAAGATACATTGACTTGGGGATAATAAACAATTCCTTGTTGTTGTTGCTGCTGTTGCTGTTAGGTACCGTTGAGTCAAGTATGACTCATAGCGACCCTATGAACCAAAGATCTGATCCCTGTTCTGACCTACACTGTCCTCACACTTCCTGACACACAGAGCCCATTGCAGCAGTCACCATGTCAATCCACCTGGTTGAGGGTCTTCCTCTCCTTCACCAACCCTCCACCCTTCCCAGCATCATGTCCTCTTCCAAGGAATAGCTCCTCCTAGCAACATGCCCAAAGTATGTGAGGTGAAGCCTCATCATTCTTGCCTCCAAAGAGCACTCTGGCTGCACCCTATCGAAGACTTATCTGTTTGTTTTCCTTGCCATCCATGGGATGTTCAGTGCTCTTCTCCAACACCACAGCATAAATAAATAGATCTCCTTTTGAATATTGAAAAAGGTAAAGAGCTGGCGGGGCAATTAGAAGGACATCTTTGTCAATCTAAAGTTCTTTCTCCACCCACCATTGTTATCTGTTTCCTTTGGAAGAGCACGTGACTGCAGATGTATGGTGGTGTGAAAGGCAGCATACTGTCTGAGACTGGCTTTGTGTATCACTCGGTGTTGCCTAGACAATTCAACAGCTGAGATGGGGGAACCTCCTCCGCTCCGCATTGAATTCTGATGTAATTTTCACTGGGCCTTGAAGATGCCCACATGCTAGGTAGCCTGCTTTCTCAATTACCCTCTACAGCTGGCACCTTTACGCAGAGTTTACTCATCAATATCTATTGTCATCAAATCAATTCTGATTCATAGTGACTACAAGACAGAGTAGAACTCCTCCATATAGTTTTTAAGACTGTAAATATTTAAGGAAACCAATATCAAATCTTTCTCTCATGGAGTAGCTGGCAGATTCGAACCTTGAACCTTTTGGTTAGCAGATGAGAGCTTTCACCACCAAGCCAGTGGGGATCCTCTGGAGTCCACAGTTGTCAATATGCCTCTATCAACAAGACTGTTCTCACACTCACACCAAACATACAACAGAACACAGTGTTCCCAGAGTCCCAGCACAGATCTGCAGGGAGATGGTAAGGACTAGGGCCCTCAGTGCCTCTCTTCTCTTGCTATCCTTTGGTTTCAAAGTTTCCCCGCCAAGTCTATTCCTTAACTCCTGCCATGTAACTTTGTGGAACTTGGTCTTGAGTCTTGGAGTAAGACAGACAGGGGGCAACCATGAAAGGATTCCACACATGAGAAAGCAGACCTCGAGCCACAGGTGACTAGGGAAGTCACAACACTCTCCACCTGAATTTTAGCCTGAAAGAAATGTCAGCATATATTATAGTTTGGGGTACATTCTCTTTTGCTGAATAACTGGAAATAGTTACATCTACAAATACAGTTTCTTCCTTCAAAGAAATATGCAGATAAATATTAAAGATGTTAAATGCCTAAGTCAAATAATTGTTCTATTTTCAGCGGTTGGATATTTTAAGTATTTTATTTCTTATATTTTGGAATGTGACTGAGAACAATGTCACAGAGCATTATGTCTTTAATCATCATTAACTCAGTCTCCATTCAGTATAAAACAAATCAACACCTACAACCAGGAGAAGATAAAATAGATGAACGGGACCTTCTAAGAATCAAATCCCTATGCACATCTAAAAACTTCTCCAACAGGGTAAAAAGGGAAGCCACAGACTGAGAAAAAGTACTTGGTAAAGACATATCAGATAAGGGACTTACATCCAGAATTTATAAAATACTTGAACACCACAACAAGATAAAGGTAAATAATCCAATAGAAAAAATGGGCACAGGATATGAACAGACACTTCACCAAACACGACATTCAGATGGTTAACAAGCACATGAAGAAATGTTCAAAATCCCTAGCACTAAAAGAGATGCAAATCAAGACAACAATGAGATATCATCTCACCCCAGTCAGAACTGCAAAATTTAACAGAACAGCAAGCAACAAATCCTGGCGAGGTTGTGGAGAAACTGGAACCCTTATTCACTATTGGTGGGTGTGTAAAATGGTGCAACACTATGGAAAGTGGTGTGGTGCTTTCTCAAAAAGTTGCAAATAGAGATGCCATTTGACCCAGCAATTCCACTACTGGGAATATACCCCAAAGCGACCGTAACTGACATCCAAGCAGATATATGCACACCCTTGTTTATTGCAGCTTTGTTCACAATAGCAAGGAGCTGGAAATAACCTAAGTGCCCATCAACAAACAAATGGATAGAGAAGCTGTGGTATATTCATATAATGGAATACTATGCTGCATTAAAAAACAAGGAACTCATGCAATATTATTCAAAATGGGTGACCCTGGAGGACATTATGCTGAGTGAATTATCTCAGTCACAAAAGGACAAATACTTCATGGTGCCACTGTTGTAAAACAGGACTGACATCGGGGTTGGGGGCAGACTGAGAAAGATGGGTTCAATAATGTATATTTCATTGAAACAGATAAGGGAGAAAACTGTTTAAAAGAGATATGTGATTAGGTATTTTTGTCATGACAGGAGTCCAGAGCGAAGGCTGCATAGTGGAGTGGAGCTCGGGGGAGTAATTGTAAAACAATGAAAGAATTTTTCTTTTACTTTTTCAAGAGGGTAGTGTGCTGGGGAGAGGGTTGGGAGGGGAGAAAAGTGCAACAATGAATGAATGGAAACCCAAAGTCTCTGTAAATTTTCATTGAAATTAATAATACATTTTTTTAAAAAAATCAACATCTGAGTCCAGATCCTCTCAATCGCATCATGTCTGCTTCTTTCCACATTTAACTCTAAGTCATTCCACTGAGACTTTAGTCCATAAATAGAAGACCATTTCTACGGCTTCTTTCTTTTTAACTTGGCATAAAGGACAACTCTTATCTTTTGTAGTCCTGTATTGGGTGGTTTACTTACAGTTAGGTTGCTCAAATAATAGACCGATATGTGTATTTGAAATGAAACAGACATCTGAAATAAAATCAAGAAGTTAAAGCATCAATTGAGTGTCACTTGAGTGAGAAATGATGCTGAAGGCACTCTGCTCAGTACTGAGATGCAGACATGTATGACCAGAAGCCATGGCCTGCTGTTGCTGGTTGCTGTCAAGTTGATTCCTACACAGGATGACTTCATATGTGCAGAAGAAACTGCTCTATAAGGGTTTCAAGACCATATCCTTTAAGAAGTAGATTGCCAGAGCTCTCTTCCAAGCCACCTTTGTCTGGGGTTGAACCTCCAACCTTTTGACTAGTGATTCGCTCACTCACTCACTCATTGCTATTGAGTTGGAACCCACTCACAGTTGACCCTCCAGCAGGTTTTCAGAGGCTGTAAATGGAATGGGAACATATAGACAATCTCTCTACCTTGAAGCAGTTGGTGTATTTGAACTGTGCACCTTCACATTCGGCGACTCCTTAACCAGTAGGCTCCCTTTTGGCTAGTAGTGCTGAACCATCAGCAGACCGAGACACACAGCAGTTGGGGTAGATTCCTAAGAGACACAAGAATGCTACAGAGGCACAAAGAGGTCATTTTGCTCACTGGCTAGAACGCTCCAGGAAACCCTTGGACTACAAATCTCTAAAGAGCTAACTTCAGTTGTTAAGCAAGCTATTTATCCATGGGATGATCTGTACGCCACTGACAAAAAAAAATCATTCTAAGAAAAGTATAAAGTGCATATTTACTAGCTGCCTTCGTTTCCTGTGGCCACTGGAACAAAAATTACTACAAGCCCAGGAGCTTAAACAGTGGAAAAGCACACTGGTGGCTTAGCGGTAAGGAGCTGTGCTACCAACCCCTAAAAGCAGATGGTTTGAATCCACCAGCTGTTTCTCGGGAGAAAGATGAGCAATCTCCTCCCATATGACTTAATTTACAGCCTCTGAAAACCTCCTGTAGGCTCAGCTGTGATTTGGTTCCACCCCAACCAGTACATAGCAGAGTCCTGGAGATCATAATTCTGAAATAAGCATCAATGGGATAAATTCAAATATAAAATGTCAGCGGGACTGCAGTTCCTTCTCGCCTCTCCCAGCTCCTGCTGGCCGTCAGCCTTCCTTGACTTACAGTTGTGTTCTCCAATCCTGGCCTCCTGAGCCACATGGTCTTCTCCTCTGTCTTTGAATTTCCCTCTGCCTCCATCTTATAAGGACATTTGTGATTACATTTAGGGCCCACAGGATAATCCAAGCTAATCTCCCCGTCTCAAGTTCTTAATGACATCTGCAAAATCTATTTTACCAGGTAAGGGAATATTCTCAGGTTCTAAAGATTTGATGCTGTGTCTCTGCCTGTCATTATTCAGTCTGTCTCAGTGTTCAAAGAAGCCTCTCGAAGTCTCCATATCACATCTCTAATTTCCACCCACTCAAAGTAGACTGTTTCAGGATGGAAATCTGAGTCTATGTTGACTTACTCAACGAGCATGGCTATCCCAGTGGACTTTCACTTAGCCTACTGGCCAACACTTCACTGGAGTCTCCACAGACATGGTATTAGCATGTACACATACAGGAGATGTGTGCCAAACTGTGAGGACCAGGGGCTGAATCCAGAACTAAGCTTTAAGTCTATAGGTAAAAAGGACACATTAAAAAAAAAAAAGAGTCCAGATTTGAGGCAGCACAAGAGCCAACAGCATTTTGTCCTTGACTTTCCATAGCAATTAGAAAGCTAAAAGGGTCATCAACTTCTCCATCCCTCCCTGATGTCCCCAAACAGATGTCATGTCAGCTGTCAGTTATTTATTTTAATGCTTTCACATCAATTGCTTTATGAGAAAAGAAACATATTTCTATCTGCAGGTTGCTAGGACGACTGGCTAGTTTGAGTTAAGCACTGTGGGTTAAGCTCTGGGCTTCTAATCAAAAGGTCAGAGGTTTGAATCCACCATCTGTTTCCTCGGGAGAATGAAGCAGTGTGTGCTGCTGCAAAGACTTCCAGCCTGGGAAACCCTGGGGGCAGTTCCAGCTTGTCCCATCGGGTTGCTATGAGGTGGAACTGATGGCCATGGGTTGGGTTTTCTTGTGTGTCAAAAATAAGGCAAGCACGAAAGCTGAATGTATTTGCAGAGGGAAAATTAGATAGAGGGAAAAAAATTTAACAAGGAGCAACTGTATACTGTTAACAAGTACATGCCAACTTCACTGCATCTTTAATACTTTCTCCAGTGCCCCCAAGAGCATCTTAATTAGAGTTCCTGGTACAGAGAGTCGACGTTGCCCAGGAAGTAACAGAGCACAGATAGCAGCCTATCCATCAACTTGAGAATTAGCATGTAAGAACTGACAGTACTTCTAGATACCACTCTTGACTCCAGGAATTAGCTTGGACAAATCATCCACTAGAACTAATAAACACTGTCTGACTAATGGAATGTGGTTGTTATGTGCAATTGAGTTGCTTGAGACTCATAGCGACCCTATGTACAACAGCCCTGAACCCTGCTCTATCCTGTGCCAATCGCATTGTCTCTGACACACCTACCCCAATACCCCAGTCAATGAATCAATTCATCTCATCTAGGATCTTCCTCTTCTGCGCTGTCCCTCCACCCTTCTAATCCCTCTCAAAGGATCCGTCCCTCCGTGCAATAAAAAAGAAAAATAAATAATAATAAATGGAGCTCTGGGGCAAAGTACTAAAGAGTTATGCTACTAAACGAAAGACAGGCAGTTCAAATCCACCAGTTGCTCCACGAGAGAAAGATGATCTCCTCTGCTGTGATTTACTGCCTCTGAAACCCACCAGAAGGTGAGCTATGAGTTGGTTATGACTTGATAGCAGATAATAATAACAACAGAATAGCTGGGTTATATGGAATTTCTATGTTCAGCTTATGTTCAAGAATATACCCCAAGAAAATGAGAACTGAGGCACAAATGGAGGCCTGTACACCAATGTTCATAGCAATGTTGTTCAGCATCACAAGAACATGGAAACAGCCCAGATGTCCAACTACAACTGAATGGATTGAGAAATTATGGTACATTCATACAACGGAGTACTACACAGTACACAGGAGCAATGATTTTGTAAATTGCTACCTAACTTGGAAGGGACTGGAGAACATCATGCTAAGTGAACTAACTCAGTCTCATAAGGACAAATACTGACCATTATTGTAGAATGAGTATGAAGATCCAAGGGGGGAGGGTAGAAGCAGAGAGGTGAGGATGAGGGGGCTTGTTAATCATAGGGTTGATCAATTTGATGGGTTGGGGTGGATAGGAGAAGGGAATGGGAAAGATCCATTATGAAAAATAATGTATTTGAACTTTGTAAATAAACCAGTATAAATTTTTTTTAAAAAAGTTAAAAAGCCATGACCTGAATCAGGTGAAAAACACCCCAAACAGACCCCCAACAATAACTATAGTGAGTAAATAATATTCACTGTATAGCGAGCTCTGGTGGCCTAGTGTCAAGAAGCTGCACTGAAATCCTGAAGGCATGCAGGTTCCCACCCCATGAAAGAAGGATGGCAATCTCCTCCTGTGCCTCTGAAAACCCGCTGAAAAACCAGAGGATCAGCTATGCATCGATTCTGACTTGATGGTACACAACAATATAACAGCAACATAGTGAGTTTATACCATGGGGTACCAGGGTGGTGCAGTTAACACACTCAGTTGCTAAGTGAAAGGTTGTAGGTTCAAATCCATCCAGAGGAATCTCAGAAGACAGGCTAGGTAATCTACTTCTGGAAAATTAACCAGTCAAAACTCTATGGTGTACAGATCTACTCTTACACACCCTCATGAGTGTCTAAGACAGTAACTATGTATGATGTAGACAGCAGTGCTGTAACCAAAACATAGCACACACTTGCACGCTCTCTCACGTGCGCGCTCTCTCTCTCTCTCACATACACAACGGATCTTGGGTGTATTCTGACTCACAGTGACCCTCCATGAGGTTTCTGAGGCTGTAAACTATAACAGGAAGAGACTGTTCCTCTTTCTTTCAAGGAGTGGCTGGTAGATTTGAACCACGGTAAACTCATGGCCTTTTAACCAGTAAGCCAATACATTCTTCTGCAATAAATGCTTTACTTGTATGAATCCATTTAACCCTCATAACCGTACAAAGTAGACACTATTATCATTCTTATTTTACAAATTAAAACAACAAAAATCTTGAGACACAAATCTATCCCTTCCAATTTACAATTAAGAAAATGAGATAACAACAAATGCTGGATAGGTTATGGAGAGACTGCAACTCTCATGCTCTACTGATGGGAATGTAAAATGTACATTTTACAACTTTGTTAAAATGGTACATTTTACAACTTTCTCAAAAAGTTGGAAATAGAAATACCATTTGATCCAGCAATTCCACTACTGGGAATATACCCTAAAGAGACCAGAGCCATAATCCAAACAGATGTTTGCACATCCATATTTATTGCTGCATTATTCACAACAGCAAAGAAAGATATGGAAGCAAACCAAGTCCCTATCACCAAACAATGGGATAGAAAACTATGGTACATAATGAACTCATAAAATGTTACACAACATGAGGGATCCTGGAGGATATTATGCTGAGTGAAATATCTTAGTCACAAAAGGACAAACACTGTATAACAATGCTGTTATAAAACAGGACAGACATGGAGGCATTGGGGAGAGAATGGGAAGAGTGGAGAGATAATGAACACTGCATTAGAGCAGATGAGGGGAAGAACTGGCCAAAAGGAATATACGATTAGGCATTATATGTACGACAATAATCTGGAACAGGAGCTGCATTGTGGGGTGGGTTGGGAGGTTAGGGGAAGTAAATGTTCAACAGTGAAAAAAGAATTATAAATATCATAAGAAAAAAAGAAAGAACAACAATAAAAAGAAAATGAGACAGAAGTTACTGTCTTACTTGGCCAAGGTCATACAACTAAAAAATGCTTGAACAGGGATCTGAACCCAAGCAGGCTATATCAAGCTTCACGGAAAAGTTGCAAAAGATCAAAATATCATGAGATCTTTAGAGCAGCTGAGAATGAAAAGAATTAGAAGAAATACTTCATAGCTCAAAGTCCAAATGTGGAAACCAGTGATGTAATCATGCTATAGTTGGCCTCATTCTGCAATCAAACGCCAGCACACTGGTGCCTGCCTACAGTGGAGGTAAAGTGAATGTGGTCACAGGAGGTCCAAGTCCACGTTTCAACTCAGCTCTGACCAGCCATGACTCAGAGCACTCTTGGGCCTCAGGTCTGCTTCAGTAAACTAAGGTTGCTGGAGTTGAGGCTTTGAGATGATTTCCTTCTCTCTAGGCGGTTTTCTCCTCTCTCCTCTGTGATTCTGGAACTCTCTGTATCAGGAGTCAAGCCAGCATTTTGTTACCAAAAACCTTGGATGTTTCCATTTGTCTTTTCACGTGTACAAAAGCAAGTAGAGAAAAGAACAGGCCCAAGGGGCCCTGCATGCTACAAAACATCACTCTTTTAAGAAAAGAACAAGAACCCTTGTGCCTCAGCCAGGCTCCAAGTTTGTTTGTTTGATTTTAAAAAAGAAAAATCTATTCCTCTTTCCCCCAAGTACAGCTCACACATCATCTCTTCAGAGCTTCCTGGCCCTCAACCCTTACAGGCAGATGCTGCTAACAGTTCTTACCAGGGAGCCACGGTGTCTGCCCCACATCTCACTGCCAACTCTTCACCCATGGCAACACACAGGCTTTCCTCCCTCACCAGCTGGGACAAGCAGCAGCACCCTCTGTTCATATTTGATGTAGTCTTACATCTCATACTAAAGTTGCATAGAGCAGATACTCTAAGGTTCTGAGTAGTCACTATGAATTGAATTGTGTTTCCCTAACACATGTGTTACAAATCCTAACCCAACAAAAAGGATTGACATAGTGGCTATAACAACAGGCTTGAGTGCATCAGAGCCTGGTGAGGATGGGGCAGGATTGGGCAGGGTTTCATTCTAAAGACATGGGCTGACTGGGTCTGATACCATTTGATGGCACTTTCCAAATTACTGAGGAGCAATGATGTCAGTTTGAGGACTAAGGTGCACCTGATTTAGGACATGCTCTTTTCAGTCACTTGCTATACAACTGAGAGCATGACAGTGAATAAGGACAGAAGAACTGATGCCTTTGAGCTGTGGTGTTGGAGAAGAATACTGAATGGATGGCCAAAAAGAACAAACAGATATGTCTTGGAGAAGGTACAGCCAGAGTGCTCCTTGGAGGCAGAGATGATGAAGCTTTATCCCATTTACTTTGGGCATGCTGGTAGAAGAGGTTATTCCTTGGAGAAGGATTTGATGATTGGAAAGGTGGAGGGGCAGCAAAAAAGAGGAAGACCCTTAGGCAGCTGGGTTGACACCGTGACTGCAGCAATGGGTTCATGTGTGTTAGAAATTGTGAGGATGGCTCACAGAGTTCAGGGTAGGACAGAGTTCAGACCTGTTGTTCATATGATCACTATGAGTCATATTTAACTTGACAGCACCTAATATAATTACAACCACACAACAACCTTTATACTTGTGGATATAATCTAGCTTTGGAATAAGGTTTCATTTCATTAATAAAGCCATATCTATGTAGGGTGTAGTTTAATCCAGTCACTTTTGAGGTATAAAAGGTGTGGATTAGGCATAGAAAAGAGATAATATCTGGAGATCTCCAAGGAATGCCTAGAAGAATGTTAGAAAAAAACCCAACGATTCTCTGCCTCCTCCAGAATGAATAGAAGGAATCTTTCCCATAGGGCTTACATCTGACTTTGGTCATCTAAGCCTCTTGAAGTGTGAGAAAATTTCTGTTCATTAAAGCTACACTCCTTTGGCATTTCTATTCTAGCAACACCACAAGCAAAGGTATGTACCTGGTTTGAATACACCAGCTGCTCCGTGAGACAAAGATGGGCATTTTCCTCCACTGCAGCTTAGAGCTTTTAAAAACTCACCAGAGGATCAGCTATGAGTTGGTTCCACCCTGACTGTAAAACAGTAACAACAAAGAAACTAAGGCAACAGTCAAAATTTGAAGTTTGGTCTTTGTTGTTTCTTTTTGGTGACATCTTGGAGAAGGACCTGACATTCTTAATGCTTCTATTTCTTATTCCATGTGCAAAGGAGAGGTCATCAAGTTGGCCTTATAGCGATGTTTTAAGAGACTTGAAGGAAATGTGAAGTAGAAGAAGAAATAAAATATTTTAAATGGGAGGACAGTAAATGTGTACTATAGGGTATTTAAGAACTTGGGCAGCAGTGAGCTCTGGTGGTCTAGAGGAAAGAAGCTGCGCTGCAATCCCAAAGGCACACGGTTCGAATCTACCAGATGCTCCACTGGAGAAGGAGCGGCAATCTCCTCCTGTGCCAATTGGATCCGATTTGATGGTGCACACACACACACACACACACACACACACACACACACACACACACCAACCAAAAACAAAAACAAAACAAAAAAACAAACCAAAACTTGAGCAGGCAGACCATGTGGGTTCTTCTATAGTAAAGCTGGAAGATCTAAAATGTCCACTCAAGGCTATCCATTTCTTTGGCCTGCAGACAAAGCTGTGCCCTTTATCTGTCTTTTAAAGATTTCCAGCAGATCTTTGAAATCAATGTTGTGATTCTCCTGGCTTGGTGACTTTGGGGAAAACTTTTCTGCAATCTGTCCTAATTCCCTCCCCTCAGGTTCAATCCTCAGTGGAGACAAAGAACATCTGCTAATGGCCAGCAGCTCAAGTCATCGAGTGCCCTGCTCATTCACAGCCTGGAAAATAGACTTGGTAAGGACAGTGGCCCAGGGTACAGCAGATGGAAACACAGCAGACCCTGCACCATCTTCTTGATCTGTGTCTGCCTAAACACATTGTTACCGTTACTGTGCTGGTTCTCTATCTTGAAATCTGGAAAAAATAGGAAAATGACTGCAAACGTGTAAGCCTTTTGGAAGTGTGACAAACCAGCCATGGTTACACTGCAAGGCAAGTACACAGTGAAAACGAATGGGGAAACTCCCGGTGGAAATAGAAGATTCCCTCCCCCACAGCTTACTTGACAATTCATTTTAGGTACTTTGTATCTTTTCTTCCTAAACTGTAAATGTGCCTTGGTCTTTCTCTGGAAGAAAATCAACATAAATGGTCTAAGCCTACCTCAGCGCCAGGATTAAAAAATTTAACAATGTCTGATTTGACGGTACACATAAAAATAATACAATAAAAATAAAAAAAAATTAACAATGGTCTTTAGAATGTAATGAGTGTTATCTTCTAACTAGACAGGCTGTTTGAATCAACCAGCTGCTCCATGGGAAAAAGATGGGCAAACTCCTCCAGAGCGATTCACAGCCTCCAAAAACCCAGTGGAGAACTGGTTCTGACTTGATGTCATACAACAACACCTATTTCATGAAAGAACCCCTTGGTGGCACAATGATTGGGTACTTAGCTACTAACTGAAAGGTTAGCAGTTCAAACCTGCTCAAATGACTCCACATGAGAACAGATCTGGCAAACCTGATCACTTAACAATGACTCAAAAATCCTAATGGTCACCTTTACTCTTTCACATCATCAGGTCACTAGGAGGGTGAATTGATTTGATAGCATCAAACAACAACAATCCATGTTATGATTAGGATTTCTGCCTTTGCTGTCTCTGTACCTGACTGCCTGTGAGGTGCCACATCCCAGTGTGATTTAGTAATAAAACTTTTCTTAGTCTTTAGTTTTTGTGGAGAGATTCTCTGGGCTGGGAAAAGACTTTGTTACTCATACCTTTTCCTCAACAATACTGTTCAGACCTTTGGGAGAAACATTTCTCCCTTAAACCCCTGACTGATGCAGGGGGTAGGGGTTGGGGAGTCATTACATTCATCTGTTCTCAGTGGAAACCCTGATCTAGGTGTGAAATCACTTCTATGATCCTGCACATGCCATTTCCGAGTACCATTTGACATTTACTAGGATGGGATTACGCATTGCCCACTAAGGTAAAACACTATAACTTTATAACTGTAAACTCGGCTGTTCCTTGGAGGCAAGATTCTGAAGCTCTGTCCTTGGAGAGGGACATCATGCTGGGAAGGGTGGAGGGACAGCAGAAGAGAGGAAGACTCTGGATGAGAGTGAGGTAACGCGGGTAGGCGTCTCAGAGATGAGGAGGTTGGCTCAAGATAGAGCAGAGTTCAGAGCTGTTGTACATAGGGTTACTATGACTCACCAGTGACTTTACAGCACATAAGAACAATAACAAGAAATACTGTGAATTTCATGAGGAAGTTAAAGTAACAGCAAATAGGGTATCTGTTTGGGTTTTATTTATTTATTTTTTGGTATCTGTTTTTCTAATTTCTATTTTTTTTCCCTTCTCACTGGTACCTATTTCATCAGCTCATAAACGTTTTGGTCAAAGACAAAAAACAAAACAAAACAAAAAAACCAAAATAAAAAAGAAACTTAAGTATTTTGTTTCTTAAGACTACTGTGGATTTTTTCCAGTGAGGAGTCAACTGCAACTCCTGGGGTCCCTATGACAGAGTAGAACTGTGCTTCTAAGGTTTTCAAAGCTCTATTTAAAAAAAAAAGGCAGAATTCCAGGCCTTTCTTCCAAGTGCCTGTGGGTGGACTTGACCTTCCAACTTTTTGGTTAGTGACTGAGTGAGTTAACCATTTGTACCACCCAAGGACTCCTACTCTAACAAACAGGGTTACATCAAAGATGCTTTCAGTTACTTGCATCAACAGCAAGGCTGTGCCTTCTCCCATTCCCAAGAAATTGCTTCATTCCTTTATCCCCCTCTCTTCCATCAACCCAGCTTCTGAAAAAATATCTCCACACACACACTCAGGTCCCAGGAGAAGGACCTACCACTTCCCATTGTTTCTTCTGCTATATCCAAGATGTTTGTCCTTTGAATGTTGACTGTAAGTACTCCATGGTCACAGATGATTTCTAAATGAGGACACATCACTGCATGTGGCTTTTACAGACTGTGAAGAACTAAAGAAAAGGTGAAACAGTAAAGATCTAGATGAAAAAGAACTCAGCCCTGACTCGTGTGAACCAGTGGATAAGCTCAGGGGGGACTTGGCTTAAGGAAAATGATGGCGGGCAGCATCTTGCTGGCCCTGTTTCCAGGCAAGCAAGGTAAGAGGTAAAGAGGGAGGAGATGAGTATGAAGATGTTATATATGCACATCTGACTAAGGAAGTGGTCCCACCTGAGCTGAGATGCTTCACTATTATGTATAGTAACAAAGAAATCAACAAAATATACAAAGGAGGTAAAAACTCAAAGACAAAATAGAGCAGGATTGGCAATTTCCCCACCCTCAGTAAAGGGCTGGGGAGTACATATTTTAGGCTTGTAGACCATATGGTGCTGGCTGCAACTACTCAATTACACGGTTGAAGCCCAGAAGCCGCTTCAGACAGTATCTACAGGAATCCGCATGGCTGCATTCCGACACAACTTTATTTACAAAAACAGACAGAGGGCAGGATTTGGACAATAGTTTGCTGACCCCTGAAAAAGGAAGTTTTGCATGTAAGGGGAAGCATTCCAGTACTTTCCACAGGACTCATCACTTGATTACATTGCTGCATATTTAACTGTGTTTGCCTTTAGAAAGTAAATCCTTCAAGGGCAGGATTATCTTTACAACTCTATTCCTAGCAGGATACTTATCCTACATTGGCCACAAATGAATGGTCAAAAGAAAGACTGGTTGAATGAATGAGTAACAATTTACAGAATTATTACGGATCATTTTAATCATAAGTGGGGGTTTTTCCCTGTATTGCCAACCCCACTGCCAGTCCCAGGCCCTCACTCCTCGCTTCTTTGCAAAATTGGACCAAAAAAATATTGGGCCATATTGAAACTAGAGGAGAAAAAATATGAATCTGTCACTATTCTAAAAACATTTTTACACTAATTTAGGAA
This sequence comes from Elephantulus edwardii, assembly GCF_000299155.1. Classification (NCBI taxonomy): domain Eukaryota; kingdom Metazoa; phylum Chordata; class Mammalia; order Macroscelidea; family Macroscelididae; genus Elephantulus; species Elephantulus edwardii. Next base: position 83,430 of record NW_006399874.1, read on the forward strand.
AACATTTGCTGTTAAGAAACAGCATGATAACATGTAGGTAGGAATGCCTATCTTTTTTTTTTTTCTCATTCAGTTTTGCCAGAGCTAAAATAAATTTCCATAAATTCGCTTTTACAATAAAAAAAAAATGTGCCCAAGAGGACAAAACCATTAACACCTTTCAGGAACTTCAAGCTTATACAGGGAACTCTGGTGGCCTAGTGGTAAGAAGCTGCTCTACAATCCCAAAGGCTTGTGGTTCAAATCTACTAGCTGCTCTGCAGGACAAGGATGGGCAATCTCCTTCTGTGTGGTTAATTGTCTCTGAAAACTCCCGGGAGGTTCAGCTATGAGTTAGTTCTTGCATGACTTGATGGCCAATACACACACACACACACACAAGTTCATGCAAAAAGAAACCTCCCTGATACTATCAAATATACAATTGAAGAATGCACACTAACACTTTATCTTTTTGGTTCTGGGGGGGAGGGGCCTTCCCTTTTACAGTAATCATGTGGCAGCCACACATTATCAGCATGTACTAGAGGTCAGTTACACCTATGGAAAGGTAAAAACATTACTCATACTGACCCTTCCACCAAAATGTGTAGCCCTCCTAAGTTCTTTGCCATCATAGTGTATTTATCAAGAGGCTAAGAATCCTCAGCGCTATGGAAAAAGATCAAATGAAATTTCAGGCATTACTGTGGTCCTTCCACAACAATGGAAGCTAATAATTATGGAACTTGAAAGGTAGTAAAAAAAAGAAAAATCCAGGAAAAATCTTACTTTACTAAAAAAGCAGATTAACAAAACACTAATTGAAGTGTTAGTATGGCCTTCAAGCTTAAAGTTCAACAGTCTAAATTCAACAAGGCATAGCATTTATGTTCAGAAAATGTCAATCAGACAAGAAAAAAAAAATAGGGATTCTTTTCTACATGTGACCCTTACTTTATAGGTGAGGAAGTTAAGACCCAGAGACAGCCCCACTAAAAGCAATAGAATTTCTAAACAACAATGAGCTATCAACTCACTCCTGCAACAATGGCAAAGTTTAACAGGGCAGCAAACAACAAATGCTGGCAAGGTTGTAGAGAGATTGGAATTCTTATTCACTACTGGTGAGAGTGTAAAATGGTGCAACCACTATGGAAGACAGTGTGGTGCTTTCTCAGAAAGTTGGAAATAGAAATACCTTTTGATACAGCAATTTCACTACTAGGAATATACCCTAAAGAACCAGAGCTACAACTCAAACAGATGCACACCTATGTTTATTGCAGCATTATTCACAATAGCAAAGAGATAGAAGCAACCTAAGTGTCATCAATAAATAACTGGATAGAAAAACTATATTATATTCATACTATGCACCACTGAAAAATAATGAAATAGTAAAAGATTATACAACATGGAGGAAACCTGAGGACATTGTGCTAAGTGAAATATCTCAGTCACACAAGGATAAATACTACATAGCTCCGCTGTTATAAAATAGGACAGACATGAGGAGGGTTGGAAAGGGAATGGGGAACGAGTGGATAGACAATGAACACTGTGTTAGAACAGATGAAAGGAAGAACTGTTTGAAAGGAATATATGATTATGTGTTATATATACAAGAACAATCAGGAACAAGGCATGCATAGCGGGTGGGCTAGGCGAGGAAGACTAAGGAGGAGGAGGAAATGTTCAACAATGAATAAATAAATAAAAGAGAAGGAAAAAAACAATAGGATTCATGTCCCCTTCAGAGGAGTATATTTTCTAATTTATGAACATAATACTCACACACACACACACACACACACACACACACAGATCTTCAAAGATGAGCTTTCTTTAAACTCAGACAACTTCACAAGTCAACACACAAAAGATGTGATCGCAGCTTGCACAGGTGAGTCCAAACACAAGGCGTTTCAGGAGGACGGAAGCAACTTCCCAAGCATAAAAGGTCAAACATCCACTTCACGTGAAAGGGCATTTTCATTTCCTTGGAAGAAAATCAGATATGTATGTAAACCTTCCACTTGCACAGTATTTCCCTAAGATCTGTCAAGAGTTCACCTGGAACAGAGAAATTCAAGAAGGTGCCTGACCATCTCAGCGACTAGAGATGAACCTGGGCTGCTGCTTTTTTTTTTTTACTTTTTTGACTATAGGGAAAAAGACACCCTGATTTTTATTTTTACAAGGCTTCCTTAGCATTTTAATGAAATGCACTCCAGGAAATAATTTGAGTGGCCAAACTCTTTATACAGAACAACTCTCTAGAAAACATGCATTTTGATAAGGAAGTTAAAATTGTGTTTCAAAAGGTAAGCAGAACTACAATCCAGGGCCTGGTTACACTATAACCCTAAAATGATATAAGTGTAAATTATCAGGACACACCCCTATTTATGAATTCCCACATTTAAACACATCAGCCACAAACACAGAGAAGCGATTTGGGACACTCTGGTCATAGACCCTTCTCAGAACACCTTGGCTGTCAAAGATCACGGGTGGAAGTGACACTGTTCACAAGCTTACCCATTAACCTATACAGACAGGTCATTATGAGATGTCTGTCAAGAGACCTGCAGAGAGGTCAGCTGTGTAAGCACATGGACTAATACAAAGGTCACATGTAGCAAAATGTATTTCATAAGCACAAACAGCAACCAAAGGACTAGGCACAACCACAATTATGCAAGATCTGGTAAAATGAGATGGAGGAGCTCCATATGAGCAGCAGTGAAAGAAAAAAAAATAATTTTTTTTTAAAGGCTGTACTGTTCCTGGCAAGATTCAGATGGAAAAACAGTAACAGATTCCAGAAGCTGAGCTGTAGCCAGGAATAGCCCGAACTCAAGGCGTTTTAAGGAAGGGCAGGGCAACGCTCACAGAGAATTCACTGCACTGGTTGCTCCGGCTCCCTGTGCCTCCAAGTTGAGCCATGATTATGGTCAATAAGCCAGTCAACAAGCATTTACCAAATACTGTATGTACTACAGGTTCAGGACTCTGCTAGTCATTGTGGTGGGTTGAGCAAACTTTTGTAAAATATGCCAGGCAGGAGGAAAGATGGTATCTTTTCTATTTAACATGTCAGAAGATTGAGAATTTCATAGGGTCCTACAACTTATATAGAGTCAGACCTTGACCTCAAGTCTGCTGACTCCAAAGCTCTTGATACCACATATACCTGCATTAAATACAGTCCTTGTCCCAAAGAGGCTGAAAATGAACTGAACCAAGGACTGCCTAAAGAACAAAGAAACCTGTCACAGAAGAAGTACAACCAGAGTGCTCCTCAGAGGCAAAGATGGTGAAACTTGATTCCACCTACTTTGGGCATGCTGTCAAGAGGGGCCAGTCCTTGGGAAAAGACAATATTCTAGGAAGGTGTGGGGATGGGTAAGTTGGGGAAAGACTCTCAACAAGGCAGATTATTAACACTTTCATATTATTATTATCATCATATCAAAGATGGTGAGAGTGGCACATGATAGAGCAAAGTTCAGATCTGTTGTTCATTGGGTCGCTATGATTTGTAGTCAACTTGATGGTACCAAATAAGGAAAGGGTGGAGGGATAGCACAGGAGAGGAAGAGCCTGGATGAGATGGATTGACTCTGACTGGAGTAATGGGGGTAGGCGTGTCTGGGACAATGCGACTGGCTTAGGATAGAGCACGGTTCAGAGCTATTGTACATAGGGTCACCATGAGTTGCAGGCACCTTGCAGGCACACAACAACAACAAACCAAGAAGAGATCAGTATAGGTAATATAATGAAGAGCTAACAAGCAACTGGTGAATTTCAAGACAATGAAGGGAAATGAGTTGTAGAAAAGATATTACAATAGAAGTTGAATTTAGCTTTCTCTCTCTGGAGGGTTGGAGGATGTTGTTAGGAAAGCAGAAAGATAAGAGTGAATTTCTAGAAAGAGTTATACCAGCAATGATTCCAGGTGGACATTTGGCACGACAGCAGGAAGACTAAGTAGCCTAAAGCACAGGCTCTGATGGCTGAACAGAAAACAAGATTTACTTAGAAAAGGTGAGATCCAATTATTAAAGGCCTGGAGGAAAGAAGGCCAATAATTTTAATCTTGAGATAGTAGGTGATGGGGAGGAATTGAAGGTTGCAAGGCAAGGAGAGACAAGATAGAGTCATTTGAAATTATTAGATGGGCAAGGGCAACCTGGCCAGACGAGAGGGGAGCTGTGTCATTTATTTGTTCATTCAGCAAATATTTAATAAGGGCTTACCTGAAGCCAGCCTTGGGCAGCCAGCTGAAGGCTGCTCCTGTACTGTGGGGAGGAAGATCAAGGTGCTGGCTTAGAATAGAGGGAAGGATCAAAGGTCTTGATGACTCATTAATGTAAAAGATAAAGAGGAGGGAGCTCAGGTGGCCAAGTGGCAAGAAGCTGCACTGCAATCCTAGAGGTACATGGTTTGAATCAAACAGATGCTCTGAGGAGAAGGAAGGGCAATCTCCTCCTGTACCAGTTAGATCTGATTTGGTGGTATGCACATAAAAAATAAAAAAAAAAAAAAAATGAAGAGGGAAAATGGAAAAATAGTTAAGATTAAATTCCAAAGTTTCAAGATTGGTATTACTTCCATCTTTATACTGTTGTTGTTGTTGTTATGTGTCATTAAGTTGCCTTTGACTCATAGTGACTCTATTTACAATAGTTCTGAACCCTTCCCTGTCCTGAGCCAGTCTCACTGACTCTTACACACCAACCCCCATTACCCCATTTACTGTATCAATCCATCTCATCCAAGGTCTTTCTCTCCTGTGCTGTACCCTCCACTCTTCCACGCAAGATGTCCTTCTCCAAGGACTGGTCCCTCCAGGCCACCTTTATACTAGGTTCCTCAAAATGTAGTAACAACAAAAGAAACAATGAAAGTACTAAAAGAGTTTAAATTCATTAATGAAACTGACAAGACACCAGTTCCGAGTTTGGAGGGGAACAAGGCAATGTGGAAAGGGGGGCACATAAAAAATGGGCAGGCCCACTGCAAGTTTTCTGCAAGTACTGGTCCTCAAGCCAGACAGAAAGGGCTTAAGCATTCTTTATCAAATGACTGTGCTTCCATGTTATTATCAAATTTGCATATTTATGCATCTATTAACTCAGCACAGATAGCATATGGTGGAGGCACAAATTTGTGCTAATATTTTATATGCTTGACTATATGTTTAAAGCTCGTTTAAATTTTATAATCAACAAAGGTATAATTCACTCTTTGGGGTACATCCTGAAAGTCCACTTAATAGGAAATATGAGAAATCAAAACTGTAATGAAACATCAAACTTCTTTTACTACAAAGAGTGCTTAAGGCTAAAATTCAAAACAGAAGCTCATTTCTTACCCCAGAGTTATCCTATCAGCCCAGCATGAAGGCAGTGTTCTCAGCACAATCCAGCTTCAGCTAAATCACATTTTCATTGAATTATATGTAGAAGTGAATACTCTTGTGTTGAATAAGAAATTAATTAAACTACTTTAAATATAAACTTAAAAATAAGCTTTTAATCTTTAAGTGTCAAAGTCAGACTTAAAGAAGAGGTCCTATTACAAAGAAATGACTGTGCTGGAAAAACCTTCAACATCCTTCTCATAACATCTACTCTGTCTCCTAAGAAAGAAAACCAGTGAAAAATGGTTGCACTTAAGTCGGGGAGGATTCTTGCCCAGACCCCTTTCGAGATAGTCAAGGAAGGGCCTAGCTAGGGAAATTCCAACTCCTCAACAGGGCTTCAAATCCAGCAAAGATCTGCCTCTCCTCTAAAACTAAACGGTAAGCACCCACCACAACCCCAGAAAACGGAGTTTTCTTGCCAGGGGGGAAGAGGGAGCCACATGATCGCCAAAAGAAACTACAGCTCGTTAACCTTTTCCTCTCCTCCAATCCTTCCAGGGTCGCCAAACCCAGGTCCCTCTGCAGCTCCGCTCCTTCACCCCAAGTGACAGATCGCCGGCCAGACGCCCCCAAATCCCTCATCCCCACTTACTGGCGCCGCGAACGCAGGCGGGGGCCCGCCCCTGCGGTGAGCGCAGCTCCTCGGCGAGTGGGGCGCCGCAGCCCACGCGAGGACTGCAAATCGGGGTTATCCCTGCTAGGAGAGGCCGAGGGGTCCTGGCAGGGGCGCCCCGGAGGTGCGGCGAGTAACTCGGGCCGCGCGGCGCATGGCAGTGCAGCAGGAAGCCAGTCGTCTTCCAGCCTCCGGCAGGAAAACAAACAAAAGGCAGGCAGGGTGGCTTCTAGCGGGGACGCTGGGCCGCTTTCCCTGGGAAAAGTTACCCTGCAGCTCCCCTCGCTGGTCCTGCGCGTCGCTGCACCGCGGCCAAGGCCGCCCCGGGCGCGAAGCCCTTCCCGGAGCTCCGCACAGAGCGCAAGGCCGACGTCCCAGCAGCAAACCACATCCAGGGCGACCGCCAAAGATCCCTGGACCAAGCAACACGGTCTAGAAATGGAAGCTGTGGATGAGCTCTGAGAACATTTAACCAAAGGTATCGTGCTGAAAACATTACCCTGATTTCCAAAAGTGAAACTCTTTTACCTGGTAGCATGCATTTACATTTTAAGAGTAACTGTACTGTAAGCTCCTCGGAGGCAAGGATTTTGAAGCTCCGTCTTACATACTTGGGGCATGTTGCCAGTAGGGACCAGTCTTTCTTGAGAGACATCGTGCTTTGAAGGGTGGATGACCACCACAAGAGTAGAAGATGCTGAATGAGATGGTTTGACTCAGTACCTGGGGCAATGGGGGTGGGTGTGTCATAGACAATAAGGTTGACTTAGGATAGAGCAGGATTCAGGGTTATTGAACATGTAGCGTCGCTCTAAGGCACAGGCGATTAGATGGCACATAACTAACAACATACTGTTAGCAGCTTTAGATTGGATTGTTACCGAGGTGGGTAACTGACTAGTCTTCTACCTTATAGCCCTTCTGTGTAACTAGTTGTATGGATGCCACATCATTTTAAAACAAGTCCACTTTTTGTCGTAAGTGCTATTGTAGACATAATCTTAAATCTTGCCTGGCCTAAAAGTTTTGAGAGGCCAAACTTTAGTTGACACAACTGATTTTAATCAGTGGTTCTCACATTTTCTCCTAGAGCACCAGAATCAGCTGGGGATCTTTAAGAGTACAGATTCCTAGAATCCAACCCTTGGGTTTCTGATGCTGATACTGCTGCCTAAGGAACCACACTGCCCTAACCAATGAATTTTAATTAACAAGGTAGTAATCTTTTCACTGTGGAACTGACTCAACAGTAATGACAATTATACCCTTTAACTTATGGAATTCCTCCATAAGCTTGCCAGTCTACTCCCCCCAAATCAGCAGATGAAAAACCTATGGACCTCAATGGTCACTATAAGCCAGAGTTAATAGTTCTTTAACACACTGTGGATCCTTCTTTAAGTTTAAATCTGCCAGTTCATCACCATATACATTTTTCCTGTTCCCCACCCCTTCTTTTAGTTGTATGGTGATTTAAAATAGAAAATCATTATCAACAAAAAAGGTAGGCAAACAAGATGGCCCTCAAATTCGAAAGGTCTCTCATATTAACTAAAGGAGCCCTAGTAGCAAGTTGTGCTGCAAAAACAAAGGCAGCATCTATGTCTCCTTTGCAGACAGATGGACAATCTTATCCTGTGCGATGTACAGTCTCCAAACACCCCGTGAAGGATCATCAATGAGTTGGTTTGAAATTCACAGCAATGAATGACTGAATGAGCAAGGTTAAGAGTTCAGCTGTGACACCGCTCTGTGGGAGGACGACGTGGCCTTCTGCTTTCATGAAGATTCCAGTGTGGACATCCTATGGGGGTGCTCTACTCTGCCCCAAAGGGTCACTATGAGTTGTCATTGACTCAGTGACAGTCTGTTTGGGCTTGAAATACTATTCCTCTTAAAAAAAAACAAAACAATTTTCAAAGTAATAAGGATTCTTAGTTTAACTCCGTCAGATGAAATTGTTCAAGTAACTCTACCTGGCAAATACAAGTAAGTGTCCACTGGGTTACAAAGTGAGTTAAGATAGAAGTCCTGGTCTCGGGAGAATTATAGAGTCTGTAAATGTAATATAACCTAGTAAAGAGGTCATGTGGACTAATCTGAAACAGAAATTTAGTAACTATAGTCCAGGTGTTTTAATATGTGCTCAATTTCTCTTTATCACTGTTACATATTATTTTACTAGGCATTGTTTTTACGCATAATTATAACAACCAATGCTAATGGGTCAAGATTCAACTTTCCGTAGTTCAATGGGATAGAATTATTCTTGAAATCTCTAATTTCCATAATTTTCTCTGAAAACTCTAATAAATATAATGATACTTTTAATAGGTAGCTAGTTTATGGTACAAGTAAATCATACCCGTCAAAAAAAGTGGGTTATAATATTAATGGCATTTACAGCTTCCTTATTATACGTCACCATTGTCCCCACACGATGCACTGCACTTCAAAGCTATTAAAAAAGAAAATAAGGGGAGCTCTGGTGGCCTAGTGGCAAGAAGCTGCACTGCAATCCCAAAAAAGAAAATGGCTCAGACACTTCATTTCTGCAAGCTCACTGTAATTCTGTTGACTATTAATCCTCAAATCTACAAGAAACTTTAGACACTCAGTGTATGATTATTGACTAAAGAGGCTATGATGGATTTGGTTTTCATTTAATATGCAAACGTTTGTATTTTTTTAAAATAAAATGTGGAAAAAGAAAATATCGCCGGACCAATAAAAGTCCTTCAATTTAAGTAAAATGTGGCTTTTGTGAGCTTGGGTTTTAAGAAGTGAATTGAGAACGCTTGTGTAAATTCCGGCGCAACGCCGGCCCTGGGACTACAAATCCCAGGATGCGTCCCTGCAGCACTCGGAGTTCAGATCCTGCAAATCTCATGCTTCTCGTGAGTTGGATATTCCCACATCCCTTGCAGTTTTAAGTGTACCTTGCATCCTCCTCATCCTGAGACCTTATTTGTGTGGTCAAAAAGATGAATGAGTCATAGCAGCATTTCCCTATTGCCGAGTCTGCAATTTACCCGGATGCCGGGCGTCCTTCCGGGGACTGTGCTGCGGCTTCGGGAACATCTAGTTCGATGCTCGCCAGGGTAGCTTGCAGCACAAATTAAGGGTAGAAAAATCTTTTAAAATGACGCTTGTTCAAGTGTGCGTAAGCCATATCTATGAAGCTGAAAACGTGGATTGAGTTTGAAGGGGGGGGGGTCCCTAGAACTGACTGGTGCCCACAGTAGGCCCACGCTCTATTCACCTGCCACTAGGGGGCGCGCGCAGGCCTGGAAACCTGAGCCACGCGCCCGGGAGCACAGGGGCGTCATTGCGCATGCTCGGGGCGCCGGCGCAGTTTTCCGCAACCAAGGGGGCAGCTCTGCAGCGGTGCCTGGTCTCCATTAGGGCCGACGTTCCGAGACTCTCACAGTTCTCCGCCTCGGGTGGCAGCAGACACTCCTCTGCTTCCCGAGTGCCCGGTTGACGCCAGCGCGTCCCACTCTGGCCCCCTGCCTCGTGAAAATGGCTGCTGTACGCCGGGCTCGCAGTTACTGCCGCTGCCTGGTGCGCTTCTCCGACCGAGAACTCTGCTAAGCCCCACTGCAGCAGACAGGCAGGAGTAGACACCCGGACACCACCACCCCTCCCAGAGGGGACGGTGCAGAAGGGGCGCAGAGAGCCCCTTGACCGCAGCCGATCGCCCCGCCAGCATGGTAACCTGGGGAGGGGACTCGGGAGTGCACGGGGGAACCGGACCCGTGTATTATGGGGCGGGGAGTAGGCCTGGGGAGAGCCTGGAGAAAACTAGGGGAGACTGGGAAGAGTGGGAGATGCGTGGCTGCCAGGAGACCTTGGCACGAGGGGGAGTGGTGGACGTGTCCAGCGCCGACCTCTTGCCAAGGTATTTTCCTAATGACAACTCCCCCACCCCCAAGCCAGGAAAAGAGGACAGTGTTTGCTGGACAGCCGAGCAAAGGCTTCTTCCAGACTCATGGAAGATCCTGAGACAGTCTCGCCCTTGAGTTTTACCAAAAGCCGTGAGCATAGATTGAAGAGATTGCTTGTCTCTGAAATAGAGGGGAAGAGCGTTGATGAGCGCGCACACTTGTTGATTGCTCCCCCTAGGAAAAGCCCTGTTTATAGGAGGCCTGAGGTTTGGACACGCTTGCCAGTGGAGGACTCAGTGCCCAGGGGAAGTGTTGACAGAAGGTCTTGGCAGCTTGAAGTTGTAGGTACTGTGTTTCACTTCCCAGCAGCGAGGACCTGAAACAGCCTCACTGCTAGCTGGCCAAATGAAACTGAGCTCAGTTTCTGAGTTTGACAACATGAATGCCTTGGGGGTTGTTAGATGCAGGAATATATATAGTTGGCCCTGTGCTGCGGTTTGGTTTTAATGAAATAGTTTGATTTGACGTGGAATAAATTGTCCATCCAAGAAGCTAACCTCTGACCAGGATTGAATGTTATGTTGAAAGGATATCAAGTTGATTACTTCATAGTAGAAATTAAAATGTGCATTAAAATCTGAACGAGCGGCAGATTTTTTAAAAGAATGTGGAAGTAGAAAAGCACTAATTGATATTGTCTCAGAATTTTTAAAAGTAATTTTCAGATCAGGACTAAAAATTTCATTTTGCAACTGACTCACTCCTACAGTGAAGTCTAAATGATGAGTAGTTGGTTGAGTTAATTAGAAAAAAAAACCCAAAACACACTAGTTACTTAAGTGAAAGATAATGAATGATTACATGAAACACTGTTAATAAAAAATGTTTACTAGGTGACAGCTGCGATTTCATTTCAGGTGCTTTTCATGTGACAAATTAGGAATAATACTGTAAAGAATAGGAAGTGTGGAACTCTTAACATTGTGCTCCTACAGAATCTGTATATAGACCAAGACTTATTCAGACAGAACAAGAGGACAATGCGTAGTTTAAAGTTAGGAAAAATGTGCATCAGAGTTGCATTCATTCACCATACTTGATCAGTTTGTATGCTGAGCAAATCTGAAGACCTGGGTTAGATAAAGTGGAACCAAGATTGCAGGAATACTAGTTACTAAAACCTGTGCTGTGCTAATGATGGATTCGTGCTTGGAAGGAAAAAGCTTCATGATGAAAATCCATGTCTGCTGCGTTTAGTTTAGATTGCACCTCAACATAAACAAAAACCATTACAACTGAACCAGTCAACATCGTGATTTAACTGAAAATATTAAAGTTGTTGAGAATGTCATTCTACTAAGATCCACATTCAGTACCCATGGCCAGAAAAATCAAGAGAAGTATTGCATTGGGAAAATGTGCTGCAGAAGACCTCTCTAAAGGCTTAGAAAGCAAACATGTCACTTTGGGGACTAAAGTCTGCCTGTCTCAAGCTGTAATATTTTTTAGTTACCTTAGCATGGCCAGTCTTTGGAGAGGGACGTCATACTTTGAAGGGTGGAGGGACAGTGCAAGAGAGGAAGACCCTGGATGAGATGGATGGACTAAGTGACTGGGGTTATGGGGGTAGGTGTGTCAGAGACAATAAGGTTGGCTCAGGGTAGAGCAGGGTTCAGTGCTGTTATCATAGGATCGCCATGAGTTGCAGGCGATTCGACGGCACATAATAAAAACAGCAACATGACAAAGCTTCATCTCACATATATTGGGCATATTACTAGGCGAGGCTATTTCTTGGAGAAGGACATCATGCTTAGAAAGGTGGAGAGTCAGCAAAATAGAGGAAGACCCTTGACAAGGTGGATTGACATAGTGGATGCAGCAATGGGATCACGTATTTAAGAAATTATGAGGTCTCACAGGATAAGACAAGGTAAAGATCAGTTGTTCATAGGGTCTCTTATGAGTCATAGTTAATAGCATCTAACAGTATCATATGCCTGAGGATGGCGCAGGATAGAGCAGAGTTCTGATCTGTTGTCGTGAGGTTGTTATGGGTTCCAGCTCAAGAGCACATGAAAACACATGGTATTGTGAAAAACAGTGTATTCAGACTTTGTAAATAAATTAGAATTAAAAAGGGGGGGTGGGGGGGAAAGCCCTGTGTTGGATTGTAGACTATGCTGTGGCACATAACAACAATATATGCATGCAAAAGCTGCACAATAAATAGGATCACAGGTGCATTGATGCCTTTGAACTATGGTGTTGATGAAGAATAGTAAATATACCATGGACTGCTAGAGGACAGAAATTTGCTTTGGAAGAAGTACACACAGCCCTGGTTCTACTTAGAAATACCTGGGAAGTGGTGATGGCATACTTTGGATATGTTATTGGGAGGAACTAGTCCTTGCAAGAGAAGATCATGTGTGGTAAAGTGAATGGTCAGTGAAAAAAAGAAGAGAACCTTCAGTGAGGCTGGGTGACGGGTGCTGCCACATGAGCTCAAACACAGGAGTGACTGTGAAGATGGGCAGTGTTTGCTTCTGTTGTACATAGAACATTGCTGTGAGTCAGAACCTGCGTGGTAGCAGCTAATCATAAAACGGCATGTCTGATAGTGTTTTAGTCATTTTGTAGTTGTATTTTAGACTGACAAAAGTCAAAGTAATGAATTAGAACTGTTAAAACATGAAGCTCATGACAAAACAAAAAAGGACAAAAACATGAATTCAGCTCAAGGGAGAAGAAAAGATGACTAGAAGTAGCTAAGAGAAGGAGGAGAAGGTATTCCATATGAAGAGAAGATGGCAAGCCTTTGGAACTAAAGCAAACAAAACGTGTGACTTAAAAGATGAAATTAGAGGTATAAGAATTATCCGGGAAAAGTTACATTTTCTCTCATTGGCTATCATTGTATATTGTTGTTATGTACTGTAGAGTTGGAACTGACCCATAGCTGACTTGCTGTTGGATTTTCAGAGGTGCTTAATCAGAGGAGAGGAGATTGCCCATCTTTCTTCAGTGGAGCAGCTGGTGGCCTTGAATCACGTGCCTTTGAGATTGCAGTGCCTCTTCTTGCCACGAGACCACCAGAGCTCCCTAGGTCTCAGTAGTAAAGAAAACTCTTAGTTATAAGAGAAGAAAAGAAATAGGTTTTTCTGTAGGATCTACCAGTTCTAAGTCCTTTGTTGTAGCTTGTGAAAGATAGAACCTGTATAATATGTAAACCTACTAGAGAAAAAAAGCCTTCAGTATTTTCTGTGAACAGGGAGTGGTAGAAAAATGGCAAGATTGTACCCTATTAATTAAAGGGGGAAACTTTTGATACTGGGGAAAACAAGACAGACACTTTGAGTTCCAGCTCTCACCAGTTTCTATTTTTCTTACTAGTGATGTTCTTTGTAAGAAAAGCCACATTACAGAGACTCAACTAAATAGAATTGACAGTATTTTGACTACATTTACATTTGACTATGATTACATTTTCTTTAAAGTTCAGAATTTTGGAAATTTTGCCAAGGTCTTGGCCTTATTTATTTCACTGGCTTAGCCTTTACACCATAGTAAATACTACACCATATACTAACTCGTTCAGCTGTGAAGCGTTCCATGCTTTGAGTCTGGTTGTCAGAGATAAGATAGGAAGGAAGACTTATGCTGAGTTGTAAAATAGTTGAAGTATATGTGGTTGTTGCTTTCGAAGATTTGTGTTACTATGACCATTTTTCCCCTTGGGAATAGAAAATACTATTTTCTCTTCTAACTCCTGCAGCCATGGCCCTCAGGCCTATCTTTCATTTTTTTTGTTCAGACATTCCTCTAGGTCATATATCCCTGGTGTACAAGTTGCCCTACAGTGGTCACTTGTGGTTGCTGTGAGGCTGAACACTGTGACACTGATATGTCATATGTGTTAATGGTTGGTTACCCAATGCAGGCAGAGACTGGGGTGGAGCGTCCCAATTAAAACAAGCTTGGAAGGAGGAGTGGCATCCACTTCCATAATAGCTTGCCTCCAGAAACCCTGTGAACCTGGAGAGAAGATGAAAGGCACCCAAGTGAGGACTCTCCTTCATAGGGTTGCTATGAGTCGCCTGCGACTCGATGACACTTAACAACAACAACAACATCACATCCTACAGCTGACTGTCTTTAAAACTAAAGCAAACCTAAACTAACTCATTGTTGTGGAGTCAATTCTGACTCATATTGGCCCTTTTGAACAAAGGAGAAAATGTTTTTCAATGCTGTAAATCTTTATAGACACATACTGCCATGTCCTCCTGTACATAGTGGGTTCAGATGCCCAGCAAGCACTTAACCACACCACCACCAAGGCATCTGTGTAGAACTCATTCTCATTTCCATGGAGTCAAAACCTCTGGTGGGTTTTTAGAGGCTATAAATTACACAGGAGTTAGCTTTCTCCTGAGAAGCTACTGGTGGATTTGAATCACCAGACAGGTAGCAGCATACCACCCTATGGAATTTAGAATTAACTAAGCTAAATAGATTTTAATCTGCGACCCTCAGGCCTGATTTTAATTGGTTTTGGTCACACATTCTTCTAAGTGGTATAGCACTGGTCTGTCCATTTGCTGTACAGCGGTAACTCATGGTTGCTGTAATGCTGAACACTGTGACTCAAATGCAATAATGGTTACCCGTGGTGGACAGTGTTTGGTAGAGCTCCCCAATTAATACATGTAAGCTTGGAAGCAGGAGTGGCATCCACTTCTTAAATAGCTTGCCTTCAGAAACCCTATGAACTTAGAGAAACGATGAAAGTTATACAGGTGTTCAGGTCTTTCATTCATAGGGTCGTTATGAGCCGTCTACAACTCAACAACACTTAACAACAACAAATAGGTTTTATTTTCTTTCTGACAACTTTTAAGTTCCTTTCTTTATAGGACAGGGCATGCTAAAGGTTGAGCAAGTACCCTTTACTGTTAGGTCTGTTAGCAAGTTTATCAGAGGGAACATTTTCTTTTCCCTGAGTGTTAGGATTCTGTTTAATTTTGTAAACATTTATTGAGAACAAAGGAATAGAATGAGAGGAGGCTGACTCAAGACCTCATTTAAGTCCCAAACCACGCAGAGTAATTCCAGTACAGCTTTATACCGTTTAAAGCCAATCCAATATATGAAAATCTGGATTTATAAACCATGAAATAAATGGGCTTCTTTACAAAAGCATTCACTATTGCATGTCTTTGACTAAGGAGCTTTCCTAGTGCATTTAAAAATATTAATAAACGATAAAACAATATATTTAATAGCATGCCAGTTTTGTATTCTAATCTTTACATGATCTGTGAAATAAATCCATTTATTTATTTACAATAACTAAATGCTTTTGAGTTTTTTCCTGAAGAACTTTCAAATTTTGTCTAATTAAAATGTCATTTATTTAGGTATCTAGGAAGATACCTAGAGATAAACTAATATATGCATGTAAGTGTACACACACACACTCTCTCTCTCACACGCTCGCGCGTGCATGATCTCTCTCTCTTTTTTCATTGTCCTGAAAACTATGTACAGTGTTTTCTGGTTTTTTTTATTGCTGAGACTTATGAGTACTAAAATTAGTTGAGTTGTGTGTGTGTGTGTTTTTTTAACATCAGATTTAAATGACTATATTTACAGAATCTGCTATAACATTCTGACAGCTGCTTTTTAAAACACTTCCAGTAAAATGGGAAGTATACCATCATCACCTGTGAAGTTTTTTTGTTAGGTATTTCAAGTCAGAAAGTCCTACACCATCCTCACCTAGGAGGTAGGTGTGCCTTTTCCACTGAAAATCTTAGCTATAACTAGTCCAATATCTCCAGATCCAACTGCATTTTACAGGAAATAAGACCAAAGGAACATAATAACAACATAATACAATAGCACCTCAGATAATAACTGAAATTGGGCCATAAATACTTGAAGACTAATTATATTACTCTTTTTAATATGTTTAACTATCTTTTTAAATTTAAATGCACTTTTAAAAATATAAGTGAACTGAAAAAGAAAACTGTAGACCAAAATAGTGTTTCTACATTGTAATAGGGAAGTAAAATCTTTACTGATTAATTTCATTTCCTTAGAAATGTACTGACATATTCAATACACTGATAATCAGTCAAATTTTTAAAATGAAGAAGTTGCTTTTGTTAGAGGCTATCTGCAAATAGTTATGTGATTTTATATGTAAGAGTGTGTGTGTGTGTGTGTGTGTGTGTGTGATTGGAGGAGTAGGCTTCATCTGTACATTAGTCATATATTAAATTGTTATGAGTAGTCATGAACTTGAGCTGATAACTTAGTACAGGCACACTACACAGAAGGTGCATGTTTGGCTCCAGACCACTGTACTGTAACAAGTATCACAGCAAAGTGAGTCACAGATTTTTTTTATTCTCCAGTGCATATAATAATGTTGACACTAGGGGAGCTCTGGTGGCCTAGTGGCAAGAAGCTGCAACTACAATCCCAGAGGTGCACGGTTCGAATCCACCAGATGCTCTGCCGGAGAAGGAGGGGCAATCTCCTCCTGTACCAGTCAGATCTGATTTGACGGTACACACACACAAAAATAATAAAAAAAAATTAAAAAAAAATAATGTTGACACTATAGTATAGTCTATTAAATGTGCAATAGCATTATAAAAGTTTGAGACACTGGGAGATACTGTGAGAAATACCAAAATGTGACAGAGACACCAAATGAATGCATGCTGTTGGAAGACAGCCCTTGTAGCCTTGACAAAGGATTGCTTCAGATCTGTGCTTTGTTAAAAACAAACAAAAACACCCAAAATATGTGATGCACAGTGTGACAAAAGAAAAAATAAGTGAGGCTTACCTGTGTAAAATTAGGTTGATTTTTCAATGTAACTTGAAATTAATTTGGGGAATGAAGGATGTTAAGATTTGGCGCTGGGTTGCCATCACTGCTGCCGCCATTGTGCCAGCCCCTCAGGTCACAAGAAGGCTGGGAGACACTCCATAATGGGAGACAAGCCAATTGGGAACAGATTGGAGTCAGCTTCTTCCAACATTACTACCAGTTATTTGATAATGAACAGAGTCCAACTAGGCTCAATTTATATTGACACATCAATACTTACGTGGGAAGTACAACAATTCCAGGGTAAAGCTGCCATTGTGGAGAAATTGTCTAGCCTTCCATTCCAGAAAATCCAGCACAGCATCACGTCACAGATAGCCCACGCCATGGTTGTGGGACAGCTCAAGGCCGATGAAGAACCCATCATGGGCTTTCACCAGATATTCCTATTAAAGAGCATCAACGATGCTTGGGTTTGCACTAATGATTTGTTCAGGCTTTCTCTGTACAACCTCGGCTGACCTCATCCCAGCCAGGCATTAATGCTGTTTCCTCCTCCATCCTTTTCCCAGTACGATTTGTACTCCTCCAGATGCTCCAAATATCATACACAAACAAGCAAGGCCGAGGTGGGAGTGGGTGCCATGCGCTGCTGCCACCGATGTGTAAACAGTGCGTGCACTAGACTAGTTTCATCTGACAGAAGTTTGTGTTGTGCCAGTGCATGCCTTGGAAAGATTCAAGTAATGCAAAAGGTTGTCTTTTTTTCTTTCTAAATTTTAATCTGTTGACAAGTTGCTCTAGTAACCCACAGAAGTAAAGGAGAAAGCCGCTTCCTCACCGCCCAGATATTGATTTGTTCAGATGTTTCAGTGCCTCATTAAATAATAAAACCGTGAAAATCTTAACAGTTTTTTTTCTTAAAAAGACTGTAAAGATTCACAGTGATATAAAAAAAAAAGACTGTAGAGATGCACAGTGATATAATACTGTGTTTTAGAAGAAAGGGTGTACTTTTCAGACTCATAGTTTAGAAACAATTGTAAGACCCCCAAATGTAGTGCAGAAGTGTTGATGCTCAAAGTGACATGCTTAAACTTGACATGATGGCATTAAATAGCAAGCAGCTCATGGGAGATGGACGTTGCAGAAGGAAATTGTTACGGGCCGTCATTCCTTTGCACTTCAGAGCTACCCTGTCAACAATGGACCTGCACCTTGCCCTGTCTTGTGCCATCCTCACAAGTCTGTCTATGCTATGCTTGAGTCCATTGTTAGTCACCATGTCAGTTCATCTTGTGTGCACATTCTCCCATATTTTTCCTTGGTTTTATTTAGGCAGAAGCTGAGGAAGATTGTCATTCTGATACTGTCAGAACAGAAGATGATGAAAATGAAAGCCCAGCTGAAACAGATCTGCAGGCATGTTTCTTAAATTCTGTGTTCTTGTCTCATTGCTGTGCATGCATATACAGATTGATCATAATTACGAAGATTTGTGGTTCTTACTCCGAATTGTTATTTTCACACCAGTTTATGAAATACTTAAATTATGACTGTTTCAGATTTCTTTTTTCTGATAGAAAGAAATCAATTAGTGCTGCTTTGGAACTTAAGGTATGACTTAAAGTATTAACCAAAGCTTGTCACTCAACAACACAACAATAATGAGGGGGAGGAAGTACAAATTAAGTCTTTAATGAGATAGTTTTCAGAAAGACAGTAGTGAATGGTGCTCATTGTTACCCTTCTGAGGATGTTATATAGAGTGTCCATGAACGCATAAAGTGCTACAACTTTTCTGAAGGCCAGACTGGCAGTGTATGTGAAAATGGAAACATGTATTCTTTTTTATCCAGCAGTTCTGCTGTTGGAAAATAGATAATAAATAATGAGGAGAGTAAATTTATGTACAAAGTATTTATTATGACATTGCTTATATGGAATAATGGAATACAATCTGAATATCTTTCCCTTGTGTTAATTAATAATGCGTTCATGCAGTGGAAGGCACTTCTGCTTACTTAAAAGGATGAGGTATATATATTCTTAAACATTGAAAAATATTCTCTGTAACTAGTTAAGTGTGTCTTACTTGCTAAAAATATATCTGTCTGCAGATCACCTCGTGGTGACCCTGTTTGTTAGAGTGGACTCCAGTTAGGGATTTCATGGCTGTGACCTTTCAGAAGCGGATCACCAGACCTTGCTTCCAAGGAGCCGCTTGCTCAGTGTGAACCATGAACCCAGTTGGTTCAAAGCTAAGCATTTAACCATTTACAAAATGCAGGAATGTAATCAAAGTATGAACTTCTAGTGGTTGGTTTGGAATATATCACCTAGCGCACAACAGGAACTCTTCTAAAGATTCTGAAGTTCAGAAGTGTGTTAAAGGAGGGAAGAGATGTATGAACAGGGTGCAGACTGTATATTGTTGTTGGGTGCTGTTGAGTCAGAACTGAGTCACAGCTGATCCTCCAGTGAGTTTTCAGAGACAGTAAGTTGTAAGGGAGAGGAGATTTCCCACTTTGCCCCCGTGGAGCAGCTGGTGGATTCCAACCATGCTCCTTTAGCAGCTCAGCCCTTTACTGGTGAGCCACCAATATATACTGTTGATAGGTGCTGTCAAGTCACCTGCGACTCAGCTGTGTACAACAGCTCTGCGGCCTGCCCTGTCCTGAGCCAGTCTCACTAACTCTGACACACCTACCGCCGTTGCCCCAGTTACTGTATTAGTCCATCTCATCTGGTCCCTTCCTCTCCTGTGCTGTCCCTCCACCGTTCCAAGAATGATGTCCTTCTCCAAGGACCTGTCCTTCCTGGCCACATGCCCAAAGTATGTGAGAAGGAATAAGCAAATTTATTTCTAAAATCTTATGCCCAGATATTTGTATCTTAATTTATATCTTATATATGTGTGCCCCCTCCCTTTTTATTTTCTCTTTTTTCCAGTAAAGCCAAGAATAATACACACATTACCATCAGCAGTGGATCTCTTTAGGAGGAAGGATGTCCTGAATCAGGAAGGCAGCTCCGAGGTGGAGGTTTATTAGAGAATTGTCCTAGTCATGTCCTAGATTAACAGAAGCATTGAGAGAGGGAGAAGAAGTACACATCTAGAGATTGGTTGATATGCTTGAAGGAACTGGTGGTTCACACGGCATGAGAGGCTGGCAGGTCCAAAATCTGTAGGCCAGGCCCTAGTCTGAAGGCTATTGCAGACTTTCATTCCAAGGCATCTGTAGGGCCGGTGATCTGAAAAGGAAGATGACAGGTCAGCCAAAATGGTCATCTGCAGACAGGACACAGCCTAGGGAAACTCCTTTGTTGCTCTGAAGGCTTTCAGCTACTTAAATGATTATCTGTTACTGGTGATTACATTACATTAAATACAAAGTCATTAGAGTGTGGTATTGAAAGGGATCTGCTTTATTTAGATGAACTGATTTCCTACTCCATAACAGATTGGAGCTTGGCCGAAAAGCTGGGAGCTGTGGCCTAGCCAGGTGATCACATAAGGTGAACCACCACTGATGTGCTCTTGGTGTCAACACCCGTGGGAGGGAAGGAATGAAGCAGAAGTGGAAGGGGGAGAGGTCAAGCTGCAGCACAGTCTAAATGGAATGCTTCTAGCCAGCCCTGTGTGCGATTTCAGAGAGGGAGTAACTTTTTCAGCTGGCCTGAGTTGCAGGGAGAGGGCCAGGCATTGAGCACTCCTATGTTTTAATAAATTATTTTTAATGGTCTGCATTCTTTTTTTAATAAAGGGATATTTATTCAAAGGAAAGACTTTGGGTTCACTTACAGAATTTTTAGCAGCACTCATAATGCCTTCTAGATACTTTGTTCAGAATAAACAAATGCTTAAAAGTAGATAAATTCACACCTAAGTTATGGGATATTTGATCTCCCAGTGCCATTGGACTCTTGAGCTTTGTTGTCTGTTGTCCAGGCCAATTCTGACTCCTGCGGACCTCACGTAACCAAGTAGAACTGCCCCTGGTGTTTCCGAGGCTGGAATCTTGTGGGATTAGGAGCTCTGGGAGCGTTGCCCCGTGCATGTGCTGCTGAGCACGAGGCTGTGCCACTCTGGCAGCTGAGTCCAGCAGCAGCTCTGCAGGAGGACAGCGGACAGTCTCCTTCCATTACGATTCCCAGCCTCAGAAACCCCTGGACGGTCGCTGTGAGTGGGAACCCACTGGGCGGCGCTCAGCTTGGCTTTTGTTTTTTTCAACCCTGATCGGGTCTTTTCTTCCCAGGAACTAGCAGTGAGTTCAGACTGCCAAGCCTTTCACTTAGCAGCCCGTCTTTTACCTTTGAACCCAAGGATTCCTTTTTGAACCATTGAAAGACTTACTTTAGACTTTGACTTTTAGGTTCATCTTCATTCTTTCTTTAAAGTTTTCAGTAGGAAATAACTTTTGACGGAAATAGATGTCTAAAAGGCTTTAATTTAGTAATTTAAAGAGAGTGAATTTGGGTCTTCGAGTAAGTCTATACATGGAAATTAATGTTGGGCATATTGATGAATTGCTGCAGAGCTAGTGTCCCCTTCAGTGAGGCCTGGCATCTTTTCTCCCTAGGCACAGCTCCAGATGTTCCGAGCTCAGTGGATGTTCGAGCTTGCCCCTGGCGTAGGCTCCAGCGGTTTAGAAACTCGACCTTGCCGAGGATCACCAAGAGGGTCTTTACTGAAAGCAGATACCAAAGGAAAGCAAGAGCTGGCAAAGGAGGAGAAGTTAAGTATTTTGGACTCTGCTATCCCAGGTGTTTGCCTGTAGACAGTGGCAGCAGACAGTAGCTCTTGCCTCACCTGCTTTAGGAGGGGAGGCTCTCAGGAATCCTATGTTACCGTTACTTACTTCGCTTGTAATACATTTTAACCCCACATAAACATTTTATTTGCTATAACTAAGTAACAATCATAATTGTTCTCTGGTGATGTGAGCATGACATTCTAAAAGAAGTCTTTTTCTCAGGTGGAAGAATGTTGACTGGTATACCAGCTTATGCACTTCCTCCCTCAGTGACTTCTAGCGACTGTAGATACCACTTCTCTGTGTACTGTGGGTGTATTCTCTTTCACCTCTTCATCAAACTGTTATCCATTAATTTATGGAAATTCTCTTGGTCTCTAAAAGATTGATTTCTCTGAATTCATTAAACAACCCCAAAAGAGAGAAAAATACTCAGATGTATACTTTTCTCAAATATTTTACCTCAGCATTTTGTTGTGTTTTTTAAAAAATTTATTTATTAATTTTTATTTTATTATTATTGTTGTATGTGTACCATCAATTCGGATCTGACTGGTACAGGAATTTTCTTGCGTTTTGAATTGAGCACATTTACAATGATTCGTTGAACCTGCCGCCAGCACATTGACTTCTCTCCATGGGAACTGCCCATTGGGTTTTCAAGGCTGTAAATGTTGATGGGAGGAGATTACTCACCTTTCTCCCCTGGAGCAGCTGGTGGGCTCCCAACTGCTGACTTTTGGTTACGAGTCTAACAGGTTACATGGTGAGCTACCCGACCTCCTCTGAATGTGTGTGTCTTGGCTTTCCTAATTCAGGAAATTTCGAGTGCTTCGTCATCGTTTTCCACATTCTATTCTTGTACTTCATGTGAAATAGGCACAGGACACTTGACTTTTCTCCCATCTCCTTTTCCATAGAGGCTTCCATCTTCACAGCATCATTTCCACATTACTGACATTAACTGTGGTGATTAAAAGCTTCCACAGGTTTTAGTTGCTGTTTGTTTTGTTTTTAAATAATTACAAATTTACCGGAAGAGGGATGTCACCCATGGCCTTTTCCCAGACAGTAGTGATATCTTACTCAATTTATTATATCATATAAAAATCAAGAAATAGAAATTTTTTTATAATCCATCAGCTTATTCATATTTTCTCACTCATTAGCAGTCATTTCTGTATATATGTGTAGTGTGTGTATGTTTTTGTTAGGTGCCGTCAAGTTCAGTACCACTCATGGTGATGCTGTGAACAACAGATGTGAATTCTGTCCTATCCTTTGCCATCCCCATCACCTGTGATACACTTGAGCCCATCACTGCAGTCACTCTATCAGTCTATGTTATTGAGGGTCTTCCTGTCTTTTGCTAACCCTCCACATTTTCCAAGCATGATGCCCCTCTCCAAAGAATACCCTCTCCTAGCAATATGCTCCAAATATGTGAAACAAAATTTTGTCATCCTTGTCTCCAAGGAGCATTCTGACTGCACTTTCTCTAAGACATACCTTTTGGTTCTTGCAGTCCATGAGATATTAATACTCTTCTCCAGCACCACAGACCAAAGGCATCAATTCTTCTACTGTCATCCTTTTTCATTGTCCAGCTTTCAAATGCAGGTGATGGGAAAGACGATGGCCTTCATCAGTCATGTTAGTTTTCAAACTGACGTTATTATTCCTAAGTAATTTGGAAAGGGTCTGTGACAGCAGACTTAACCCAATGCAGTATATCTCCTGATCTCTTGACTGCTGGTACCAAGGGTGTTAGTTGTAGATCTAAGTAAGGTGAAATTGTAGACAGTTTCAGTCTTTTCTCCATCTATCATGATGTTGCTTCTGGGTGGAGTGGTGAGGATTTTTGCCTTTTTGATGTCGAGATGTAATCCATATTGAAGGTGGTATGTAGTCTGGTGTTTTGCACCAAGTGTTTCAAATCCCCTTCACTTTTCACAAACAAGGTTGTGTTTACCTGCATAATGCGGGTTGTTGATGAGTCTTCCTCTGATAAACTTTTTAGCAGTTTTGTCTCATGTGCAGTGTTGTATAACTTCCACCAGGATCAAATTACAACACTGTTAACATCACCACTCCCTTGTGCTGCTGCACCTGGCAGTTGCCCTCACACCCACCACCTCCTAGTTCCTTATTGAGACCGTTAACTCCTTCAGCTTGCTTGGTTCCACAGTCAATACCCTTGATACTAGCAACCAGGAAATCAAAAGGTAAATTGCATTGAGAAAGTCTGCTGTCAGGAACACCTCTCTAGAGTACTGAGAAGCAGTGATGTCAGTCTAGAGACTAAGGTGTGCCTGATCCAAGCCCTAGTCTTTGCACTTACTTGCTATGCATCAGAGGCTGGACAATAAATAACTAAGGATGATAGAAGAATTGATGCCTTTGAGTTGTGCTGGAAAAGAGTGTTGAACATACCATGGACTGCTAAGACAACGGACAGTTCTGCCCTCCAAGGCTGCTCCTTGGAGACAAGGATTTTGAAGCTCTTTCTGACATACTTTGAGCATGTGGCCAAGAGAGACCAATCCTTGGAGGATGACATCATGCTTGGGAGGGTGGAGTGCCAGCTCAAGAGAGGAAGACCCTGAATGAGATGAATTGACTCAGTAACAGGTGTAATGGTGTGGGAGACAATGAAATTGGCTCAAGATAGAGAAGGGTTCAGACCTGTTGTACATAACGTTACTATGTCACAAGCGACTTGATGGCACATAACAACAACAACAGCATATGTATACTCTTTTGGGTTAACTTTTTTCACTCAGCATAATTTGAAATTGGTCCCTGTCATGTGTATCAGTGGTTTGTTTTTATTGACTGCAGAATAATTTTCCATGATAAGGATGTACTCATTTGTTTATCCATTAACTTTTTTGAAGGACATTTGAGTTATTTCTAGTTTTTGGCTGTTACAAAAGAGCTGTTACGAGCATTGAAATCTGGGCCTTTGTATGAACCATAGTATTTGCTCTCCTGGGATAAATGCCCGACAGTGCAGTTGTAGCGTTGTACGATAAGTGTATATTTGGTTTTAAAAGAAACTGCTGTTTCATTTTATGCTCTCTTAAACATTGTATGAGTGGTCAGTTTTTCAGTATTTGGTGTTATCATTCAGGTATATATTGATATCTCTTTGTAGTTTTCATTTGCATTTCTCTAGGGAGCACTGGGGCTTAGTGGTAAGGAATTGCACTGCCAACCCAAAGGAACGCAGTTCAAATCTGCCCGTTGCTCTGTAGGAGAGTAAGGGACAGTCTTCTCTCTTGTGATTTACTGCCTCTGAAAACCCACTAGAGGGTCAGTCATGAGTCGATTCTGACTTGACAGTACTTAACAACAATACCTAATCATGTTGAACATCTTTTCATTTTCTTGTGCTTCTTTACCGTTATATATCTTCTTTATGAAATACCAGTTCGTATATTTTATCTAATTGAATTCCTTGTTGTTTTCCTATTGAGGTCTGAGATGTGTTTCTGTATATGAGAGAAAAAAATATATATGATATTCATTTCAAATATGTTAATTACACAGTATTTTCTCCCAATTTGTAGCTTGTCTTTCATCGTTTTAATTTTTGTTAAGTAGTTACCAATTTTTTTCCTTTTATGGATCTCTTCTTTGATGTTAAGTCTAAGAACACTTTGCTTAATCTTAATTCCTAAAATTTGTTGTATTTTTTCCTTAAAGTTTATATTTTACCTTTGATTTGCCTTGAGGTGATTTCTGTATAAGGTAGAAGGCTTAGTCAAGGCTCATGTTTTTTTCATGTTCATGTTGTAATTATTGCAGCACCACCTGTTGAAAAGTCTATCCTCCCACCACCCATCATCGTTTCTAATACAGATTTTCAGATTATCCCTCATGGTTTATTTTTATAGGCTCGAGAACTCTTCTTAAAAGCAGTAGAAGAAGAACAAAATGGAGCTCTCTATGAAGGTAAAAACTAAGAGATAGAATGATAATGTCATGATACTTTTACGTAACAACTTTTTATTTCAGAATGGTCTTTTCTTTTTTAACTAGAACAGATTTGGCATATTCAGTCTTAGTATATTTGAAAAAAATATAATGGAAAAAATAAATTTCATTTCTGTATTACCTGACTCAAAATAAGAAGAAGAATGCTACTTGGAAACATCAGATTGGTTGGATGAATAAAAAACTTAAATTCTAAGTTTTATTCTCTAGTAATTCTTCAGTAATAAATCTTGAAGATGTTACTGATTTTAAAATTGGTATTATCCTTTTATAGGTGAAATTACTTTGGAGAAGGGGATTATAAAAGAAAGGTTGAGAAAAACATATAGATTTATTTAAAAATTATAACCAAAACAAATAGCTTTCTCTTTGGTTGACTTAGGAAAAATAGGTAAGTAAACAGAATGATGGGACAGTTTATTTATGAGATTGGTAGTTATGTTTTCAGAATGTGGTAGCAAAGTGGCTAATTAGGACATGGGAAGAATGTTTATGCTTACATCATTTTAAATGCCTCAGGAAAACTTTATTCAGAGTTACAGCATTATCTACAAGTTTCTTAAAGGGTTAGTTATACTCTCAGACTGTAAAAGGATCTATAAGTTGGTACTTTTTGTAATCTTTATTCATTTGTGAGATTCCATTTCCTACTCAGTGTACAATGATTTATCTAGCGTAACAGAACATATTATATATTGTTGTTGTGTACCATTGAGTCAGAACAGATTGTATTAAATTAAATAAACTTCTTCCAAAGGAAGAAAGAATTAGTTGGCTTTTATAGCCTCAAATTGTATTGGCATATCTTTGTAGAGAGATTATTAAACATTATAGCTCTGAACCATCTGGCCAAGAGATTTATTGAAGACAAGTTTTAAAAGAGGGAGGTGAGCTAAAGGAAATTGAATTTGAAACATAAGGTTTTCTTATAAAAAGAAAACTTTTTTATTATTCCACCAAGTAGAAAGTGTTTTATTTAAGAAAAAAGAAAGTGTTTTATTTTCCTCTAGTCTCCGTTCTAGAAAGAAAAAATTTACTTAAAGAGTCTCTTTACTATGGTAGGTTTAGGGGGGAAACAGAAGAGTAGAAAGGTTTAGAAGTAAGTTTGTTCATGGAACTGTTGCTGCATGTTATAAAAAGGAACTTGGCTGTTTGTACAGGAAGTTACCAAATTAACCACAGTTAAAGGTAGACAAAGGAAATGACAAAAATGTGTGGTCATAGCTAATTTAGCTTTATTTCTTCTTTTAGCCATCAAGTTTTATCGTAGGGCTATGCAACTTGTACCCGATATAGAGTTCAAGATTACTTATACCCGATCTCCAGATGGTGATGGCGTTGGAAACAGCTAGTGCGTATATAATTTGATAGACAGTAATGCATAGAATTTGTTAACGTTCACCTCTCTGCCCTGTTGACTCAGCATAATAATAAGATGGTATTAATTCTGTGAAGTTATATCATTTTCAGTATATCCTTGATTATGAACTTTTCAAATTTTTTAATTTAAAAATTAAGGTGGAAATAGTTTTAAGCAGGTTACAACCAAAATTAAGATGATGAAATAGTTTGCAATAAAAGCAGTAGTGATTGAAAAGAAATGAAGGACACATCTCAACTTACGAAACATTTTTGAAGTAGAAAGTTTTAAAAATTCTGTTGAGCCAAAGTTAATAACAAAAGTTAATAATGTTGGAAGTTGAGTAATGGGTGAGTAGGTCTCATTACTTGAGTCTGTCTCTTACATATGTTTGAGTACATAAAAAAGGAGTTTTAAATATTTTTTTAGGGACTTGTTGAAGTATAACAAGAATTTGCTTAGTAAAGTGTGTAGGTAGAATGTAATTAAAACGGTAATATTTTGTTAAAAGTGCAAAAGAGGAAACATTTTTAAATTCCTAACTCCCGAGTCAGTTGGAGCTGACTCATCAATGACTCTTGGATTTCTGAGGCTGCAGATCTTCCACAAGGAGTGAGCACGCCCATCTTTCTCCCCCGAGGGGCATGGTCTTCAGGTTAACATCCTAAGGAATAGGCTCTCTTATATTCCTAAAGGAAATCAGTTTCATCCTCATTCAGATCCTTGAACTTTTTAGGTTTTTCTGCACTGATTGCCTTAATCTCCTGTGTACTCCTTTGCTATGCTAATTCCGTAATTCTGTGCTGTGAATTCTAAGCATAACAAAGCCTCCACATACCCTTCTCTGGTACATAACACTCCTCCTGTGATGAATTTCAGTGAGTGTGGAAATCCTGGCCTTACCTCTCACAGTTAATTAAGCTTATCAGAACTTTGTTATCCTAGCAATCATTCTCAAGCTATAACTTCAAATAAGCCTACGTGGAATTAATATACTAATTACCACACTATACTCCCTCTGTACTGTTGCTATCATTGTTAAGGCACCGTCCAGCCAAGAACGACTCATAGCAATCCTGTGAGCAATAGACCTGAACCCTGTCCTGTGCCATCCTCATCATCTCTGACATACTTGAGTCCCGTGCTACAGTCACTGTGTCAGTCCATCTCATTGAAGGTCTTCCTGTCTTTATTTCACCTTCCAGTTTTCCAAGCATGATGTCCCTTTCCAAGGATTAGACTCTCCTAGCAACATGCCCAAAGTTTGTGAGAGGAAGCTTCACCATCCTTGCTTCCAGGGAACACTTTGTCTGCACTTTTTTCAAGAAAGATCCACTCATTCTTTTGAAAGTCCATGAAGTATTCAGTACTCTTCTCTAAAACTACAACTCAAAGGCTTCAGTCTTCTTCTGGCATCTCTATTCATTGTCCAACTCTCAGATGCATACCAAGTGATTGAAAAGACAGTGACTTGAATCAAGTGCACCTTAGTCTTTAAACTGACATCATTGTTCCTAAGTATTTTGGAGAGATCCCTGACAGTGGCCTTGCCCAGAGCAAATACATCATCTGATCACCTGACTACTGGTACTGAGGTTGTTGATTGTAGATCCAAGTAAGATGAAATCACTGACAGTTTTAATTCTTTCTCCATCTATTGTAATGTCACCCGTTAGCCTAGTGGTGCAGGCCTTATTTTCCTTCATCTTGAAATGTAATCTACATTGAAAGTGTAGTCCTTGATCTTCTGCAGTGAGCATTTCAAGTCCCCACTTTGAGCAAACAAGCTTGTATCATCTGCATAATGCAGGTTATGCAGGTTGTTGATGAGTCTTCCTCTGATCTTGATGTTGCATTACTCTTCGTAAAGTCCAGATTCACAAGTTATATGCTCAAAATACAGATTGAATAGGTATGGAGAAAGGGTACAACCCTAATGTATACCTTTCCTGATTTTAAACTATGCAATGTTCAATGTGTCAGTATGCAATGTGTCAGTCAGACAACTTCTTGGTTTAAGTATAGATTACATATGAGAACAATTGTGTATTCTGGGATTCCCCATTCTTCTCATAGTTTGTTCGGATTCATACAATCAGATGCCTTTGCATAGTTAGTAAGATTTTGATAGACATAATTCTAGTATTCTCTGCTTTCAACAAGAATCCATCTGACATCAACAGTCACATCTCTGGTGCCACAGCCTCTTCTAAATCCTGCTTGTACTTCTGGCACTTCTCTGTCTGTGTACTGTTCTAGTTGGTTTTGGGTGATCTAGATCAGTATTTTTCTTGTATGTGATAATTAATGATATTGTCCATTAATTTCCACATTCTATTGGGTCACTTTTCTTAGCAATAGAAACAAATATGGATCTCTTCCAGTCAGCCAGCCAAGCAGCTGTCCTTCAGATTTCCTATCATAGACTGTGAGCACGTCCAGGGTTGCATTTGTTAGTTGAAACATGACAAGTTATAGTCTGTTGATTCCTGGGGCCTTATTTATTTTTCCAGTGTCTTCAAAGCAGCTTGAACTTCTTTGTTGTCTTTGGCTTTTTTTTTTTTTTTAAACATGGTACTTGCTGAAATTCTTCTGTGGTGACCAATTCTTTTTGGTACAGTGACTGTGTTTCATCCGTCGTTTCTCAGCTTGAAGCTTGCATTTGTTTTTCAGTGCTTTCTGCTTGAGAGATGCTGAGCAAGTTCTTCCTCTTTTGTTCTTTGACTCCAGTAGATAGAATCAAGGTCATATATAACAATGATGATTTCCTATGGTTGAAGTTCAAGAGGTTCTATTTTTAAGTATTAGTTTTGAAGCTGCTATAATTCATAATAGGATCATTTTGAGGTTGGTTTGGCTTAATCTCTAAATCCCCAAAAGTCCAGTTTACTGAAGATAGAAGAGAAAAAATTCAGTACTAATGAGAGAAAACCAGGTTTGGCATTAGCTTTTCTGTATAACTGTCTTACAGGAAAGGTTCGTATTGTGTCAGTGATTATAAATTTGGGGGCTGAGGTTGATTCTTAAAACCTGCCTGCTGGGGAGCTCTGGTGGCTTAGTGGCAAGGAGCTGCAACTACAATCCCAGAGGCACACGGTTCAAATCCACCAGATGCTCTACCGGGAAAAGGAGGGACAATCTCCTCCTGTACCAGTCAGATCTGATTTGACGGTACACTCACTGAAAAAAAAAACAACACCTGCCTGCTGCTCTTGGAAGAAAGATGTGGGCATCTACTTTTGCTGAGATTTACAGCCTTAGAAACCCTGTGGGACAGGTCTGCTCTGTACTTACAGTGTCTGTTTGGATCGACGCTATAGCAATAGTTATTTTACCTTAGTCACAATTAACTAAGGAGTTACATTTATTGATAATTATGCTGGTTGCCACTATGTTTTAATTGCATTGAGTATTCATACTTACATGGTAGATAAAACGTATTAAAAACATCTCAGTGAAGTCAGTATTAATTACCTGTTTGAACTTTTTAGCTAATAATATTGTTCGCCAAATTAGATTGATTTGGCAGATAAGGCATGGGAGATAGGGCATGGAAATGAATTATGTAGGCTTTTACTAGGCCTTGTTTAATTTTGAGATGAGTCATTTAGAGCAACATCTTAGTTTTATAATTGAGTTGTTCCAAAATATTAATCATTTTTGCCCCCTTTACTAACCATCTATACAAACTCAAATGACATGAAAATTCTTTAAAGGCAGGTTAATTTTTGCTCGTTAGATCTTACAAACCCCCTAAAACTATTTTTGCCGCCTTCTATGAAATTGAGCAAAGGATTTTTTTGTTGCATTGTAAAAACCTGTTGTTTTCTAACAATTATTTTCATCCAAACTTGAGTCTGATTTTCTTTTAAGTTAATTCTAGCAAAAGTGAGAACATATTTGGTGACTTAGACTTTTGCTAACATTAACAGGTAATTAGTAAAGCCTGTTAGGATTTTTCATATTACATATTTTCCTCTCTAAAGATAGAGTAGTGAGTTAAGGGACATGTGTTAGAAAACCCTCGGAGCATGTACGTAACTCAGACAACAGGTTTATGTTTGGTATGTATCTTACTATAATGAATAGACTATCCATATGAAGACTTTCAGAATCATTTAAAATTACCTTTTACATTAACTCGTGAAATCTCTGCAATAAAACTAATTAGTTAAATCCAAATACTAAATTCTTTCTAGGCAATGATTAAAATCTCTGAAACTTTTTTATTGAAAAACAAACAAACAAAAACCCCATAAAAACCACAAACCACAAAAACCTAATATAATGGTTTCCTGTAAGGTCGGATAAACTTAACATGTCAGATAATAATAAAGTAGTAAGAAAGTTTGCTTTTAGAGAACTGTTATCTCCTCCTTAACCCTTTTGAAAGCGCCTGAACTGTGTGTTGCTAGGTGAGGCACTCACCTCCCGTCTTTTTTCAGCATGGAAGAGAATGATGATGATAGCAAGATGGCAGACCTCATGTCCTACTTCCAGCAGCAGCTCACGTTTCAGGAGTCTGTGCTCAGACTGTGTCAGCCTGAGCTCGAGAGCAGCCAGACTCACATTTCAGGTTTGAATTTTTCCTCATTCCAACGCAAGATATACTTTAAGCAAAGATAGAAAATTTTCCAAGTATTATGGTCACATTACATGCCAGGTAAGTGTTAGGTAGTTACAATTATTGTTTGCATAAGCAAGCTTTTTTAAAAAATGAAAATAGACACTTGGAGCAGAGTTTTGGTGCAGTCATTCAGGGATGCGCTGCATTTTTCAATGAAGAGCAGGGGAGTGAGTCCGCGTTCCCAAGGGAGGCCTGAAGCATGGAGGGAAGTGCAGGCACTGTGCGGATGTTTCCAGTAGGGGGGGGCACTTCGCCCTGTTTAAAAAGGAAGGTATTTTCTTTTCATGTGTTAAATTGTATTTTGTTAGTTTTGGAAATTTTTTTTTTTAATTATTATTAAATTTTATTAGTTTCAATGAACATTCACAGGGATTCTGGGCTTTCACTCCTTCATTGCCGCACCATTCTCTCCACCCTCCTCCCCAGTTTGTTGTTCTTCCCCGCCATCCGAATGTCTGTTTTAATTGTCCAATTGCCACAGTGCTTGT
>NW_006399874.1:116904-120825 GCF_000299155.1 Elephantulus edwardii
GCTTTTCTGTAATGAAGTTTATAGTCCTTGGTTTTAGTCCTAGGTCCATGATCCACTGGAAATTTTTTTTGTCTATTTTTTTTAATGGAAAAATAATCTTATTTCTGTTGGACATTGTTTCCTTCACTCTTTTGGGTGCCTAGTTTTGGAATTTTTAAGAATTGAAGGACAGTAGACAGTGTTCAGGGAGAAGAAATTAAGTGTTTTTTGGTTTTTGTTTTTTATTGTATTATTTTTACATGTGCCATCTAATCAGATCTGACTGGTACAGGAGGAGATTGCCCCTTCCTTCTCCACCAGAGCATCTGGTGGATTTGAACTGCGTACCTCTTGGATTGCAGTGCAGCGTCTTGCCACTAGGCCACCAGAGCTCCCACGAAATTAAGTTTTGATGTTAACAAATAAAATATGGATCCCATACGAATACATAGTACATTATTTCCTAACATTTGTATTACCATAAAGTGATTCAAATTATCTTCAAGGAGAAAAGGGTTCCTTATAAAACTAGCTTCAGATTTGTTTTGTGTTTAAAAGATGAAAATTATTTTTAGGTCTTCATGTTAAACTCTATTATTACTACTGGGTTGTTGTTGTTGATATTATGTGCCTTCGAGTCGCTTGTGACTCATAGCGACCCTATGTACAACAGCCCTAAACTCTCCTCTATCCTGTGCCAATCAGGCTGTCTCTGATACACCCATCCTGATTACCCCAGTCACTGAGTCAATCCACCTCATAGAGGGCCTTCCCCTCCTGCGCCTGCCCTCCACCCTCCCAAGCATGATGTCCTTCTCCAAGAACCGGTCTCCTTACAACATGTCCAAAGTATGTCAGACAAACTACTGGGTAGTTAAATATATTCATGTAGCTGAGGGCAGTACCGTAGGTGTGGTTTATAAATTGCTAGAATACCTGAAGAAGCCCTGTAGCACAGCAAAGTTTTAGGCTTCTAACCAAAAGGTCAGTGGTTCTTGAACTCACTAGCCACTCTAAGGGAGTCTGCTTCTGTGAAGATTTACAGCCGTGGAAACCCATCAAGGCAGTTCTCTGTCCTAGTAAGGGGGCTGTGATCAGAATCACCCAGTGGTAGTGGATTTAGTTTGGTCGTAGAAATGAATGACAGCATTTCACTGAGAACAGGACTGTTGGAGGAGATGAGATGCCCCCGGAGAATCACTGGTGGTGGTTTTCTCTTGCAGCGCTCCCTATGGAGGTCCTGATGTACATCTTCCGGTGGGTCGTGTCCAGTGACTTGGACCTCAAGTCATTAGAGCAGTTGTCACTGGTCTGCAGAGGATTCTATATTTGTGCCAGGTACTTACTTTTTCTCATTTATTATATGAGTAAGAATTTACAAATCATGTGGGTTTTTCATCTGCGTCTTTTTTTTTTTATAACATTGTAGTTACAAGTTCACTGGATCTTTTTTTTTTAACTTTTTTTTATTTCTGTTCACTGGATCATTTGTACACCTTTTATTTTATACTGTTAATCATTAATGTAATTAATTACAGTAATCTGTTAGATTTGTGTATTGCCTTTCTTTTCACTCAGTTACCTATTTATTAATTTTCACTTGCCTCTCCCTCCCTTCTCAACCCTGATTAACCTTGTTCATATTGTATAAACCTTTCCTTAGGTTTTGTTTGTTTAATTTTTATTTTAATGAAAGTTAATGGAGAAGTTGGATTTTCATTCATTCATTGTTGCACATTTTCCTCCTTCTCCCACCCCAGGTCAGTTTATTTTTTTAAATATTCACTCATTGTTGCACAATTTTTCCTTAGCTTTTTATAATACTGGAGTTATATACCTTACATGCCCTTTGTGACTGACGTATGTCAGTCAGTGTACTTTGTTCTGGATTCATCCCATGTTGTGCAGCATTTCGCAAATTCTTGATTGTGCTTAGTAATTCATGTTACTGTGTAGCAGAGTTCCTTTAGTCATTTTGCTCATCCATCGATGGACACGTGATTGTTTCCAGCTCTTTGCTGTTTTAAGTAATGCATAGTAAATATAAGTGTGTAGATGTTAGTGTCAAAGACTTTTATTTCTTGAGTTACATACCCAGCAGTATTCTGGATCAGACAGTATTTCTAAAGAAGCACCAAACTGCTTTCCATACTGTTTGCAACAGGTTCTTATTTTTAAACAACTCAGATAATGCTAAAAGAAAGGGTATGATCTTTTACCATTTCATGGTTTATTTTGAAAAAAGAACTGATAAGTCTAGATTGATATTCTCAATAAAAGCTTAGAATGAACAGAAGTTTTACTGAGCTGAAGTTACGTAATTTTCTTGAATAACTTAGCATGTAAAGGCTAGAATGCGCTAGTTCACAGGGTACAGTGTAAGAGAAACATGAATTCTTTTTATCCAGAATAGGTTTACTCATGCTACTTCTGCTTGGTAGTTTGCTTGCTTGTTTCACTGATTTAGGGAAAAAACTTAGAAAACTGTGTATTCAGGTCCTTTTTGAAAAATGCTTCCTTTCCCTGCATGATGTCTTCGCAGGGCCTGCTCCCTCCGGGCAGCATGTCAGATGAATTCAGAATCCACCTCTAGGAGGTGGCTTTCTCTGTAGACTCTGCAGGAAAGTCCTTGTCTTTGCAGCTTTCCTGGTTCCTTGGAGATGGCCTTACCTCTTGGCGTCTCTCTTAAACCATCTCTCTTCTGCCTTGTTTAATTTCTTTTGTGTATCAAAAGACACACCCAAAAGCAATACTATCTTTTTTAAAAAAATTATTTTATTAATTTTAATGAACATTTACAGAGATTTTGGATTTCCATTCATTCATTGTTACACTTTTCTCCCTGCCCACCCCTCCCCTCCAGTTCGCTCTTCTCTTTGAAAGTAAAATTCCTTCATTGGTATACAATCCCTCCTGTTTCCCTCCCCCCTGCCCCAAGTACACTCCACTATGCAACCTTCATTCTGGACTCTTATAACCCTAATACCCTATCATATATCGCTTTTAAACGGTTTTCTCCCTCATCTGTTTCAATACAGTATACATAATTAATCCAATTTTTCTAAGTCTTACCCCAATCCTAATGTCAGTCCCATTCTACAACAGTGGCACTACGTGGTATTTTTCATTTTGTGACTGAGATAATTTCACTCAGCATAATGTCCTCCAGGGTCAACCATTTAGAAGCAATACTATCTTAATAACACAGAAAAGACAACCTATTCCCAATTGGGAGTCTGGCCACAGACATAGAGGTTAACATTTATAACACCTGTTTTGGGAGAACACAGTTCAACTCATAACATGCTTTCATGTTTAGAACCCTCCAACAGAATCTGTCCCACTTAAAGTAATAGCTGCTCCTGCCACTGCTACTCTTTTTTATTTTCCTTAGAGGTAGAATTCGTCTCAAAGATTTTTGCGTGCCGGGCTACTCAGCAAGGGGAGTAGCCAGTGCTGCTCTTCTTCCTGCCTCTTGAATCCTGTGCTCTCCACTTCAGCTTTTCCACATTACTGCAGCCATAGAGTGCATGTTGCTCTTTGTTCAGCTCATCAGTCAGTCTTGCTCGTATAGCCCTTGTGCTTGTGGTGGCTTCTGCCCGTCACTGTGGCCACTTCCTGCATGGCTCTTCCCCCAACCCCCATCTCAAATTGTCTCTTTATGCAGCTCTGTTAACACTGTCTACTTACCCAGTTTTGTCTGCCTCTGTGTTTTTTTTGTTTGTTTGTTTTAGCAGGAAATCACTTTATAGACAGGGTCAGTAGAGCTCTGATATATACAATAAACAAATATACACAAAATAGTCATCATAGAGCATATATGTATTTACACATAATATACATGTATAGTATATACATTTATATATGTACATGTATGTGTAGGTATGCATTGTTAAGTGTAGTCGAGTCAAGCATGACTCATAGTGACTCTATGAACAGAAG
>NW_006399874.1:127325-128473 GCF_000299155.1 Elephantulus edwardii
ATTGTCCCTCCTTCCCCGGCAGAGCATCTGGTGGATTCGAACCATGTACCTCTGGGATTGCAGTGCAGCTTCTTGCCACTAGGCCACCAGAGCTCCCCGGAAAGAGCTTTTTTTTTTTAAAAAAAAAGTGAACTCGGGGGGAGGGGAGAAGAGAGGGAGGAAAATGTCAATGAATGAATGGAAATCCAAGTTCTTTATAAACGTACAATAAAATATCAATTAATAAAATCCTACTCTCTCTTGAACTCTCTGTCGCATTGCCATCAAGTCAGAACTAACTTAGTTGACTCCATTGGGTTTGTGAGGCTGTACATGGCACAAGAGGAGATTGCCCATCCTTCTCCCTCTGAAGTGCTGGTGGATTCAAACTGCCACAAGTGTGCGTTTTGGGTTAGCAGAACTCCTTAGGGACAACACAATCAGAGCCTCCTCCTACTCGATTCAAACGCATTTTGGACGAAAGGAAACCAAGGTGCTCCTTAGAGGGTAAGATGGTGAATCTTTGTTTAACAACCTTAAATGTTGTCAGACCTTGGGGGAAAAAAAGACATATTTGCAAAGGGTCAGAAAAAAAGGAAGATCCTCAATGAGATGGCTTGACAGGGATTGTGACCATGGGGTCAAGCATTTCAGAAGACTCTGAGGATGGTGCCCAGGCAGGACAAGGTTCACATTTGTTCAAAGTCACTATAAGTCATAGTCAACTTGATGGTACCTAACAACAACAACAACAACAACAACATCACAGCTAAAATATTTTCATGTATAATCAACTGAAGCTAAGGAAAATTAAAAATTAAATCCACAAGAATAAAAGTTTGACCATAAGTCTATCCCATCGGAACTTAAAAACCATCTCAGGAACAGGTTTGAGGCTTTGAGCACTAATGAATGAAGACCAGATGAGCTGTGGGAGGATATCAAGAATATCATCCACGAAGAATGCAAGAGGTCATTACAAAGACAGAGGAGGAAGAAAATACCAAGATCATTGTAAGAAGAGACTTCAGAGTCTCTTATGTTACACTAGAACGCCAAGAAGCCAAAGCAAAGGGAAGAAATCAAGAAGTTAAAGAGCTGAAGAGAAGATTTTTAAAGGCAGCTTGGGAAGACAAAGTATTACAATGAAATGTGCAAAGAACTGGAGT
>NW_006399874.1:128573-140616 GCF_000299155.1 Elephantulus edwardii
CTTTGTCAAAAATCAATTGCCCATAAATAGATGGGCTGATTTCCGGGTTCTCAATTCTATTCCATTGATCTATGTGTCTGTCATTGTACCAGTACCATGTTGTCTTGACTACCATGGCAGTGTAGTAGGATTTTAATGCCTCTGTGTTTTTTTACCAAGAATACCAGTCAAAACTTTACTCTTTTTGTTTTCTCTTTTATCTTTGTTAGTTTTCTAGTTAGAAACGATCAGGGCATGTTCCTTGTTTATTAGTCCAGATCCCCAGTGTCCATTGACACTTTTTGGCCAGTATTCACCAAGTACCTGATGACTGAAAGATGCCTGGTAGCAAAATGATTTCTGATGTTTGCAGACATGGATGTAGACTCCTGTGTACATACTGATGTTCTTTATTACCTAGAGACCCTGAAATATGGCGTTTGGCTTGCTTAAAAGTGTGGGGCAGAAGCTGTATTAAACTGGTTCCATACACATCCTGGAGAGAAATGTTTTTAGAAAGGCCTCGGGTTCGCTTTGATGGTAAGTTGAGTAATGTTGATTTTGATAAATATATAGTTTGAATATTTAACGAGGGATTTCATGTTTGGAAGGGTGGAGGACTGGTAAGAGAGAGGAAGAGCCTCAAGCAGATGGATTGACACAGTGACTGCAGCAGCGGGCTCAAGTGAGTCGGATTGGGAGGCCGGCACAGTTTAGATCTGTTGTTCACAGGGTGGCTGAGAGTCAACTCGATGGTATCTAACAACAATAATGATGGACTTAAGTAATAGTCTATTTAAGGGAAATTATATTAAATAAGTAAAATGGTTTAGAGTCAAGAAAGGTATGTGTCAGGGCACCGTCTTTTCTCCATACATGTTCAGTCTGTTTGCTGAGCAAATAATTTGAGAATCTAGGCTTTACGAAGAAGAATGTGACACCAAAATCAGAGGAACACTCAGCCACAGTCCGTGTTATGCACATGATAAGCCTTGCTTGCTGAAAGCAAGGAACACTTAAGACACTTGCTGCAGAAGATGAATGAGTACAGCCTTCAATCTGGATTACATCTCAATATCAAGAAAACAAAAGTTCTCACGATTGGGCCAGTCAGCAGCACCATGTTAGATGGAACAAAGATTAAAGTTGTCAACAATCTCATCTTACTTGGATCCAAATCAACACCCTTGGCACCAGCAACCAGGAAATCAAAAGATGTGTTGCATTGGGGAAATCTGTCAAGAACTTCTCTAAGGTTTTAAGAAGCAGTGATGTTAGTTTAAAGACTAAAGTGTATCTCATTCAAGCCATGGTCTCTTCAATGATTTGTTATGCATACATAACAAATTGAACAATGACTAAGGATGACAGAAGGAAAATGAGTGCCCTTTGAGTAAGAATACTGAATAAATATCCCATGAAACTACATAAAGAACAAACAAATATGACTTGGAGACAGTGTAACCAAGATGCTCCTTAGAGCCAAGGGTGGTAAAGCTTTGTAGCACATATTTTATGGGCATGTTGTTAGGAGGAGCTAGTCCTTAGAAAGGGTTGGAAAGAAGGAGGATCAGTGAAGGAAAGGAGACCCTCAGCAAGATGGCGCAATGCAGTGACTGTGGTTAGTGAGCTTAAATATATCCAGGATGACGAGGATGGCATGGAATGGGGCAAAGTGCAGATCCAGCGATCATAGGGTTGCTGTGAGTCATGGTGGGATTAATGGTACCTAACAACAAACTAAAAGGCTGGAGACATTTGATTGACCTTTGAAATGTTTGTTGTTTATGATCTCATTTTTTAAGAGTCTTGTTTCATTTGACCAGGAGTGTATATCAGTAAAACAACATACATTCGGCAAGGAGAACAGTCCCTTGATGGTTTCTATAGAGCCTGGCACCAAGTGGAATATTACAGGTACAGCTGTGATAAACTGAGTGAGTGAACAGTTCTCTGTCTCCACCTCTTAGCTAGCATTTATTCTTCATGCGTACCATGTTAATGCACTAAATAGCCCCTAGCATTTTGATCATAAGAGCTGTACTCAAAGAACTTAGTAGGTTAGTATAAATGATTTCATTCCTCCTAGCCTCTAAATCTTAAGACCTATTTTCCGTTTTTAATTCTCCATGTTTTTCTCCTTTAGTATACTCATTTCAAATAATAAGTAAGCTTTTATTCTCCTCTTTTGTTTATTAAATATTCTTTTACTATGAAAAGAAGTGATCTTTTTTCTCCCACTCTCTATTATCATTAGAATTGACTGTTCTTTGATACTAGTCTGTTCTCCAAGAAAAAAAAACCAGAATTTTCCTAGAATAATATTTCATTTGCTCAATCAATGAAATGAAAAGTTTAGCAGTCCCTGTTAAGGAAGAGAATGACAAGTCTTCTTTATAAGTTCTTTATTGTCAACCTCACAGATGGTCAGTCACATTGATTTCAATGTTTTGCTAGTTCCTGAGTCCATGGTTTTTATATTTTGGTTTTACAGCTGTGAATAGGCTTAGGTATTGAGTATTGATAAGTGAGGACATTCTTTATACTTTATGTGTGGGTGGTGGTGTCTCTTTTTACACAGGTATATAAGATTCTTTCCTGATGGTCACGTGATGATGTTAACAACCCCAGAGGAGCCACAGTCCATTGTTCCTCGCCTAAGAACTAGGAATACCAGGTATTGTTTTTCTGTAGCCTTCTGTTCAGTCCACATTTTATGTGGTTACTTTAGCCTGCAAGTAACCCTAATACTTCCCTGATTTAACACTGACTTAGAAAAGCAGTGTTTGGGGCATTTGTTAATAGTAAAGGCTCATGGTCTTCTCCAAAGAGTCCACTCTGGTAGATCTTCACTACTCTAGAATCTGTGTTTTGTTTATTCATATCCTAGCTAATTCTTTTTAAGAAAGTTGAGTAAATAATTGTTACAGTCCACTACTTCCCAGATTAATGAACTCTCTAAGATAACTGAGTAATAGATTTAAATTGTAAATCTTTTTTTAGAACTGATGCAATTCTACTGGGCCATTATCGCTTGTCACAAGATACAGACAATCAGACCAAAGTATTTGCTGTGATAACTAAGAAAAAAGAAGATGTGAGTAATAAGCCTTCATTCAGACATTCTTAATTAGAAGATAAAAAATACTGCTTCATTATTTATACTGTTACACAAAATACATGTTATATTCTGACTAAGGAGAGCTGGGAGCTTTCTAAACCGTGGTTTTCATTGCGTAAATTTTTTTTTTCTGAATGCCTTCCTTTTTCCGGGTCAGTTTTTTTTTTAATCTTATGAAATACAAAATGGAAATTTCTTATTAATTAACTCATGAAAATGTTCCTGTTTGGTTTGGGGATTTTTTTGAAAGAAAAGTTTTTCTCCTAAATGAGCTCATATGAATAATTCTTTCACAAATATATTTGCACAGGGAACTTCAGTTTCTAAGACATAAGCTAGAGGAAGATACTTTTTCCCTCTTGGCAGGAAATTTTATTACTAATATCATTTTGAGGTGTTTTAAGGGAGGTCTGGCAGTGCAGTGGAAAGGTGTTAGTTGCATTACCAATCCTGAGGCACATGGTTCAAATCCACCAGCTGCTCCAGAAAGATAGGTTGTCTTCTTCCATGAGATTTACAGCCTCTGAAAAGCCTCTGGAGGGTTAGCTATGAATTGGTTTTGACTCAACAGCACGTAACAATAAAGTGCTTTAAACCTTCTTGGCAGAATGAAGGCCAGACTTCCCCCCCCCCCCATTTGCAAGTACTGGTTATTTATCCAGGAAGTTGTTTGTTAGGTAGTTGACATGCATACTCATCTATTGTTTTTAAAATTGCAGGTAAAGCAAGGTTATCGGTTTGTTTCCATATCCCTCCTTGCTTTAAATCTTGTCCTCCCTAGTATCCTGTGTGCTGAGACAGTTAGGGGCGGGTCTCAGCTCCTGTCATATCGCCCTCCAGCCATCTGTGGCTGGTTTCTCTGCCTTTTTGAGGCCCGAATTATAAAAGCCGTGAGACCCTCGCAGTGAAAGTTTTATCTAATGTAACAGAATTCAGGAACTTGCTTGTAGACTTCCAATTTTCTCTTTAGAATATGATATATTGAAACAAACCATACTGTTTACATTTTTGTATTTTCAGCAGCAGAATTTACAAAAGTATGACAATGGTGAATCTTTTTACATCTGTTCCTACCTGTTGACCCTTTTATTATTATTGCAAAAGATAAGTCATTCTCCGCTCCTTAATCTCCCCTCTTCTGCACACTGTTGTGTAACACTGGCTGTCTTGTTTCACTCCCCAAGGTCCTGAGTGGAAATAGTGTAGTCACATTGAACACAGGAGTGACGATGGAATTTGTTTGAAATGATAATGCTGGGGAAAGCCACATATTCATAGAGGGCCCAACATGTTTCACGACATTTTTGTACACATTCTCATTTGATATCCAAGACAGTTCTTCACTGTTTGTGTCACTCTTGTGTAAAACATCTGTCAGGATCTCCTGTAGCTCTTGGGTCTTTTGTTTTACAGAAACCACTTGACTATAAATACAGGTATTTCCGTCGTGTCCCTGTACAAGAAGCAGATCAGAGTTTTCACGTGGGGCTGCAGCTATGTTCCAGTGGCCTCCAGAGGTTCAACAAGCTCATATGGATACATCATTCTTGTCACATTACCTACAAGTGAGTTTGTTAAAAATACTATGGTTGCAGAATAAATGTGTTCATGATTCCGTTAAGGCTTTGGAAACACTCAGATATTATTTGGATTCCTCAATCATTGTTACATTGCACACTATCCCAAAGGGACTATTGGTCTAGCCATTTTGAAAACAAAAACAGCATTTCGTGAGTTCTCTGTCAACTCTTAAACTATTCGTATCTCCCCAATTCAAGGTGATTTTAAAGTGCCAGATCATTTTTCTTCATTAACATTTTGGTTTTAGGGAAGCTCTGGTGGCCTAGTGGCAAGAAGCTGCACTGCAATCCCAGAGGTACACGGTTCGAATCCACCAGATGCTCTGCCAGAGAAGGAGGGGCAATCTCCTCCTGTACCAGTCAGATCTGATTTGATAGTACACGCACACAAAATAATAAAAATTAAAAAAATTTCAGCTTTATAATTTTTTCCACTTTGTTTTCACTAGATGTAACTCAGGAATTGTATATTGATTTTTAATAAATTATAGTTAGGAAAAGAGATTGGTAAAAATATAATTTCCTGTATCACAAAATCAAATATATTAAGAATCTCCTTAAACCTTATTAACCTATGACATAGGTTTTACCTATGTGAAATAGTGAACTATGGAATGTGAGAAAGGAACAGTACAGAAATAAGTAAAATAAAAAGGAACTCAAGAAGTTTTAGTTACTGTGGATGTTGGATTGAAAGACTACTGGTATTTGAAAGCTCTTTATTTGAATTGAACCCAGAATTCTGAGATAACAAGTTTTGAGGTAAGCTTCTATTAACCTTTGTTGTTGAAAACTTTCTTGGTCACAGTTCACCTTACAAATAACTTTTCCCCACAGTTTTCTTTCTCCTCAGGCTCGCTTGCCTGATCTCTTTCGTTTCACTCTATGGCAGTGGATTATCTTTTTTTTCCTCTCTCTCTCTTTTTTTTCTTCCTTGCTGTGTACCGTTGAATTTGCTCCGACTTGCACAGAAGGAGATGGCCCCTCCTTCTCCAAAGGAGCATCAGGTGGATTCACTCTGCACACCTTCAGGATTGCAGTGCAGCTTCTTGCCACTAAGCAACCAGAGCTCCCTTCTCTCTCACTTTTTAAAAAAATTAAGCTAAAACTCAGAAATAAAACAGACCAAATGGATAACCCATTGGAATAGCATCATGCTCTAGTGTTTTGGTAGAAAGTTAGGCATCATTTGTAGCTGCCTGGTTGGGTTGACCTGCTTGTGTTCCTCATAAAGTCACTTCGATTTTCTGCATTTCTTTCTTTGTATTTGAGAAAAAAGATTAGCTAAAGGCTCTGAGAGTATAACTCATAACCTGCTTCTTTGCTTATAATTATGCTATTGATCATGCAACTATGAAATTATCCAAACTATTCTAGGAATAGAATAATGAGTGCTGCTAGCTTGTAGTTAAACATTCAGCTGCAGACTTACAGGTCAGTAGGTCAAGCCTGCCTTGTGCTCCACAGTGGACACGTGACGGTCGGCTTCCGTATAGTTGACAGTCTTGGAAATACTGTGGTACTGTTTTATTTTTTTCCCAGTAGGCATGTTAGCAGGGGGCCCTGTTGGCCTAGTGGCAAGAAGCTGCACTGCAATCCCTAAGGCACACGGTTCAAGGCCACCACCCACTCTGCGGGAGGATGGGCAGTCTTCTCCCATGTGATTAACTACTTCTAAAAACCCGCCAGAGTGTCGGCTATGGGTCGGTTCCGACTCTACAGTGCACAGCAACAACAGCAACTGGCTGTTAGCGGTTTGAATCAACTTGATGGCATTGGATTTCTTTTTAATTCTAAGATAATTGATAAAGTCTTTTGAAACACATGGATCTTTAAAATATCTTTTCACTTGAACTTAGAAACTCCATTTTTAGGAGTCTGTTTTGGACATAATAAAATATTAACAACAGTATTTTCACTTGCCAAGTTACTGGAGCCAACCTAAATCTCCAAAATAAAAGGAATAAATTATGTAGCTTATGCTCTAAACAGATAGTAAAATATTATTCTTCATTTCTGAGGAAGAGTCCCTGATGGGGAAAGCACATGATGTAATGTAACTGGAAAGGGTAGGGCTGCTGACAGTGTGCTCTCAGTACTAAATCTGGATAAGAGATGGAAGGGCCCAGAAGGAACACTGATTCAAAGCACTTAATACAGCTGTCTGTGAGGGAATTTTGAATGAATTTTCTTTCCAGGAAATCTCTGGGTGACACAGATGGCTAAGTGCCCAGCTGTTATCCAGAAAGTTAGAGGTTCAAGTTCACCCAGAGACATCTTGTAAGAAGGTCTCAGTGTAAAAGAACCCTCATTGCCATGGACGTGGCCCCAACTTACAAGCAGATCCTCCAGTGAGTTTCTGAGGCTATAAATTGCACAGGAGTAGAAGGCCCTTTTTCTCCCCAGGAGTTGCTGGTAGCTTCGAACAACCAGAGAGGTGCTGTTTCGAGTTTCGCAGGATGACTCCGTAAGGGTTACACCCCCCAGAATTCCTATTAAAGCACAGTTCTGTTCTGACACAAAGTCACATAAATTGGAATGAACTCAGTGGTGACTTTTATTTTTTCTTCTTCATGAATTTGCAAAATGTTACCTATTTCTTTGCAATGTTCCTAAATTGCTAGGATTTAGTGGAATGAGTTATGTATGTAGCTAAAACCTAAAATTGTGTTCCTGACCAAAGGCAGGAAGTAGGAGCAGCATCCACTTCCTAAATAACATGCCTCCGGAAACCCTATGAACTTTGATAAATGTCGATAAT
Organism: Elephantulus edwardii; assembly: GCF_000299155.1. NCBI lineage: Eukaryota > Metazoa > Chordata > Mammalia > Macroscelidea > Macroscelididae > Elephantulus > Elephantulus edwardii. Next base: position 136,015 of record NW_006399874.1, read on the forward strand.
TGTAGAGGAGTTTCACACCTTTTGTTCATAGAGTTGTTATGATTCGTGCTCGACTCGAAGGCAGTCAACCACCACCACCACCATTAAAGGCAGCGACTGTGTGGCAGTTCACATCTACCAGCTGCTCCTTAGGAAGCTGGGCTGCCTCCTCTTGTGCAATTCACAGTCACAGTAAACCCGCTGGAGGGTCAGCTATGTGTTGTTTCCAACTCAGCAGCAATGAGACGATGATGATGATGAAGTACAGGAGCTCTGATAGTATAGTCCATGGTGGGTTGTACTGTTAACCAAAAGACCCCATGTCTCTGGCAGTTCAAATCCACCAACAGCTTCAAAGAAAAAAAAATGGGAAATTTCCTTCCTTTAAGATTTACAATCTTGGAAACCTAATTGGAAGGTCAGTATCACCTCGCAGGCAATGAGTTAAAAAGCATTAAATAACATATCTGTCCCACCTGCCAATAAAGAAATGAATGGAAGCAGTGCAAGGTTTTTCAGTGAGTCGAACTCTGTAACTAATACTTTGATGCTTTCGTTGCAGATCAACTGGGGAGACGGCAGTCACTGCCTTCGAGATTGACAAGATGTACACGCCCTTGTTCTTTGCCAGAGTGAGGAGTTACACTGCTTTCTCAGAGAGGCCTCTGTAGAGCTTTGCATCCAGCCCTCTGTCACTGTTGCATGAATAAAGCATATAGAGAAAAAAAGCACCTAAGTTATAAATGTACATAAATATATATATATATGGAATTGGAATGTATTTTGAATTGTTGAAGTTCTTTTAAGAAGAGTATAAATTGATTATTTTTTTTATTTAAAGAGAGTTCATTCTTCGGGTGTTTTGTTTTTAAAGTAAACTTAAAAATTGTTTTGAGCACATTGATGTTGTGGGAAATGTTAATATGAAGTGTGAATCAGCTCCTTTTATGAGCAAATTTGTGAGCAGATCTTCTGCCCGCTCATTCTGCTATTTCAATACATCAGGGAAAACGCTCCACTGGATAAACGTTCTCACGCATGGCTCTGTGCACTCAAGACTCAAATGTGAAAACCCACTCTGCATTTGTTTGAAACTGACCAATAAAGAGCATAAATAAATGTCTTATTTCAAGAAAATACATTTGAGTTGCCTTTTTAAAATATCGGAAGATAAAACGGCTCTAGAGTAGCCATTGAAGGCTCATTCAATGCTTTTTTTATTACACTATACTTTTTTATTTTATTTTATTATTTTGTGCATGTACCATCAAATCAGATCTGACTGGTACAGGAGAAGATTGTCCCTCCTTCCTCAGCAGAGCATCTGGTGGATTTGAACCGTGCACCTCAGGGGTTGCAGTGCAGCTTCTTGCCACTAGGCTACCACAGCTCCTTACACTAGAATTTTTTTAAAAAAATTTATTTTTGTTATAGTTGTTGTGTATGGTCGAATCGGTTCTGACTGGCATGGGAGGAAATTGCCCCTTCTTCTCCAGTGGAGTATCTGGTCGATTTGAACTATCACACACTATTTTATGTTTAGCTTCACACTAATAAAAGTTCTCAGATCTCACTGAAGCATCTTGCAAATGTGTGTGTGCAGTTAAGCAAGAGAGAATCCCTCAGGATCCTTCAGCAAGAGTAACCAACTTTGTCATCTGTATTAGTAAAAGAACCATAATGCAAATGGGCCCCCACTTCCATACAGAATGAAAGCTAGGAGAGAACTAGATGTCTAGTAAACATTTTTATGTTACCTGTCCTCTCAAAGGAGCTCCATTCCCCTTGGTAATATTGTGATTATGCAGCATTTCAGAGTTTGCATTTGACAGACCATTACTAAATTCAGATTTTTGATGATTCAAATACAGCCAAAGTCCAGTACTTTGAGACATCAACATCTTCAGCCACTGATGGTTTCAAGTTTGAGTTGACATAACAACATAATAGTCCAATGGTGATGAATTTTTTTAATTTGAATGAAAATTTACAGAGACTTTGGATTTCCATTCATTGGTTGTTGCACTTTTCTCCCTGCCCCCCCCCAAGTAGACTCTTCTCTTTGAAAAGTAAAAGAAAAGTTCCCCCATTGTTTTAGAATCCCTCCCCCCAGGTCCACCCCACTATGCAGCCTTTGCTTTGGACTCCTGTCATGACAAAAATACCTAATCATATATCCCTTTTAAACAGTTTTCTCCCTCATGTTTCAGTGCAGTATGCATTATTTATACCATCTTTCTCAGTGTCACCCAACCCAGATATCAGTCCTGTTTTACAACAGTCACACCATGCAGTATTTGTCCCTTTGTGACTGAGATATTTTAACTCAGCATAATGTCCTCCAGGGTCACCCATTTTGAATATTTCATGAGTTGCTTGTTTTTCAATGCAGCATAGCATTCCGTTGTGAATATACCACAGCTTCTCTATCCATTTGTTGATGGGCACTTAGGTTGTTTCCAACTCCTTGCTATTGTGAACAAAGCCACTATAAACATGGGTGTGCATATATCTGCTTGGATGTCAGTTAATGGTCTCTTTGGGGTATGTTCCCAGTAGTGGACTTGCTGGGTCAAATGGTATTTCTATTTGCAACTTTTTGAGAAAGCACCACACTGCCTTCCACAGTGGTTGCACCATTTTACACTCCCACCAGCAGTGAATAAGGGGTTCGTTTCTCCACAACCTCGCCAGCTATTTTTTTTTATTTTTTTGTGTGCGTGTACCGTCAAATCAGATCTGACTGGTACAGGAGGAGATTGTCCCTCCTTCCCCGGCAGAGCATCTGGTGGGTAACCTCGCCAGCTATTGATGCTTGCAATGGTGATTAATTTTATAAAACATAATGGGTGGGAATGATTGTATGAAACACATTGAAGAATATGAACACAGTACAAACTTAGTAAGCAAACCAATATAAAATAAAAATTAAAAAGATACTTTATATCACAGTTTAATATGAAGTTAATAAACTACCCCACACCCATTATAATGTCAAGTCTTGCCTTATGGCAACCCTGTAAGGCAGGGGTAGAATTGCTGCTGCCTCCTGTGGACTCAGTAGGTTTAAACAGCTCATCTTTTGGTAGTGTAACCACTGCACTACAGGAGTCCTCATAATATGGGATGTTGTTAGGTGCTGATGAGTTGACTCCAACTCAGTGTGACACTATGTACAACAGAGTAACACTTTGCTGGATCCAGTACCATCCCCACAATCTGCTGTTCTAAACCCCAATGATGCCATCACTTTGTTAGTCCATCTCATTGAGGTTCTTCATTTTCACTGATCCTTTGCTTTTCCAAGCACGATATCCTCTAGGGACTGGCCCTACATGATAACATGTCCCAGGAGTGTGAGATAAGTCTTAACATCTTGGCTTCTAAGCAGCACTCTGGATGCATTTCTTCCAAGACAGATTGGTTTGTTTTTTTGGCCATCCATGGCTATAAAAAGAGCAAGAGCAATGTGGGGACAGCCAAGTCCAACCTTGACTAACTTCACAAAAGAAAACTGTCCCTATCAATAACACCCACAGTATAAAACTGATCCGTACAAGGTCAGGCTCACACAAACACACACACACACTCACTCCATTCACACTCTCCTCCACTTAATTTCTGATCATTATTGTATCTGAAATTGGTTGCAAATGACCACACGGACTTTACAAGACCTCTTTTTACATGTAGTTATGGAGTCTTTTAGGGACACAGGTAGACCAGGCAAAGCCTATCATACAGAGAAGTGCTGTTCAGTAAACAGCAGTTCTAAACCAGTTCTTCCCTCAATCATCCAGCAAGCAAACCCTCGGGCTCTGGTTCTGGCTCAAGGGCTCTAGTCCTGGCTCCATCAGGCTATTCTGCACCTCAATCTGATTACCTCCTCCTCTCATACGGACCTTAACAACTGTGGATGTTGGAAATAGTGACCCACAGTTGAAGTAGCTGAAGGCTGCTCTGCCAGGGGAGCTAAAGGTGACAGAACCTTAAAGATTAATTTTACACATTCCCACCTAGCCACCCAGTCTGGTCTAAGGCAATGACTAGAAAAGTCATTTTAGTCTCCAATACCATGATTAAAAGGCATGAATTTTTCCTTATTCATTGTCCAACTTTCACACACATTTGAAACAACTGAAAATACCATAGCTCAAAACAACTATGAGATATCATCTCAGCCCAGTCAGAATAGCAAAATTCAACAGAGCAGCAAACAACAAATGCTGGTGAGGCTGTGGAGAAACTGGAACCCTTACTGTTGGTGGGAGTGTGAAACAGTGCAACCACTATGCAAGGCAGTATGGCGCTTAAAAATACCACTTGATTCAGCAATTCCACTACTGGGAATATACTCTAAAGAAACCAGAACTGCCACCCAAGCAGATATATGCACACCCATGTTTATTGCTGCTTTGTTCACAATTGCAAAGAGTTGGAAACAACCCAAGTGCCCATCAACAAACAAATGGATAGAGAAGCTGTGGTATATTCACACAATGGAATATTATGCAACACTGAAAAACAAAGAACTCATAAAATACAAAATGGGTGACTGTGGAGGGCATAATGCTGAGTGAAATGGGTGACTGTGGAGGACATTATGCTGAGTGAAAGATCTCA